>NC_091982.1:245773180-246084971 GCF_044704955.1 Pristiophorus japonicus
GACCGTCCGGTTTGTACTGGTCCCACCTCCACCAGAACCGGTTCCAGTGTCCCAGGAATTTGAACCCCTCCCTCTTGCACCACTCCTCAAGCCACGTATTCATCTGAGCTATCCTGCGACTCCTGCTCTGACTAGCACGTGGCACTGGTAGCAATCCTGAGATTACTACCTTTTGAGGTCCTACTTTTTAATTTAGCTCCTAGCTCCCTAAATTCATCTCGTAAGACCTCATCCTGTATTTTTACCTATTTCGTTGATACCTATATGCACCACGACAACTGGCTGTTCACCCACCCTTTTTTGAATGTCCTGCACCAGCTCCGAGACATCCTTGACCCTTGCACCAGGGTGACAACATACCATCCTGGAGTCTCAATTGCGGCCACAGAAATGCCTATTCCCCTTACAATTGAATTCCCTATCACTATAGCTTTCCCACTCTATTTCCTGCCCTCCTGTGCAGCAGAGCCACCCACAGTGCCATGAACTTGGCTGCTGCTGCTTTCCCCCTGATGAGTCATCCCCCTCAACAGTACCCAAAGCGGTGTATCTATTTTGCAGGGGGATGACCGCAGGGGACCCCTGCACTACCTTCCTTACACTGCTCTTCCTGCTGGTCACCCATTTACTATCTGGCTGTGTACCCTTAACCTGCGGTAAGACCAACTCGCTAAACGTGCTATTCACGTCATTCTAAGCATCATTTATGTTGCCGTGCATCCCACGATTCCATCGCTCTGGAAACTGGGTTACTACCAGCTGCACGAATATTGCATGCTGTTTCCCAGAATGGCTGGAGCCATTTTAAGCACTTCTGTGATGGGTTTTTGAAGTCTTTGTGAATGGGAAGGTTGGTGTTGCTCATGACCATTTTTGTGAATGGTGGGATTGCACAGAGGCTCAGTCCATACCTCCGGGGGTATGGGGGGTGATGGGAGAGGAGAGAAGATTTCAGATGGGACTTGAACCCCTGAAGTGTTAATCTTGTTCTTGCGAGATGAGCTGACTGACTTGCTGAGCATTTCCAGCACTATGAGGGTCTGTTTTAGAAGTTTCACTCCCCTCTCCCATACAAGTCAGTTTGATTGTTCAGGCAGTTAGCACAGGTAGCTTGTGTGTAATATGGGTTCAAATAAACAAGTACCACTGTCTTACAGAGGCAATGAATGCTCGAAATGGTGCCGATACATTAGGAGAGGTCTTTAAGATTAGGAAGGGGTTTGATAGATTCTGCTCTCTTGAGCATCCCCGATTATAATCGCTCAACCATTGGTGGACGTGCCGTCTGTTGCCTGGGCCCCAAGCTCTCGAACTCCCTCCCTAAACTTCTCTACCTCTCTACTGCTCTTTCCTCCTCCAAGACGCTCCTTAAAACATAACTCTCTTTGACGGTCACCTGTGCTAATTTCTACTTATGCGGCTCGGTGTCAAATCTTTTATCTCATAATACTCCTGCGAAGCTCCTTGGGATGTTTCTAAGTTAAAGATGCTATATAAATACGAGTTGTTGTTGTTGTTGTTGTATTCGTAGAGAAGATGTTTCCATTTGTGGGGGAGACGAGAACTAGGGGACCATAAATATAAGATAGTCACTAATAAATCCAATAGGGAATTCAGGAGAATCTCTTTTACCCAGAGAGTGGTGAGAATGTGGTTGAGTTGACTGGCATAGATTCATTGAAAGGAAAGCTAGATAAACACAAGAGGGAGAAAAGAAAAAACTTGTGTTCATATAGCATCTTTCACATTCTTGGAATGTTTCCAAGTGCTTTTGAAATCTCAATTGAAGCATATAAAATTCTTGGAGGGCTTGACAGGGTAGAGGTGGTTTCTCCTGGCTGGAGAGTGTAGAACCAGGGGGCACAGTCTCAAACTATAGGACTGAGATGAGGAGAAATTTTTTCACTCAGAGGGTGGTGAATCTTTGGAATTCTATGCTCCAGAGGTCTGTGGAGACTCACTCGTTGAGTATATTCAAGACTGTGGTTGATCGATTCTTGGGCACTAAGGGGATATAGGGATAGAGCAGGAAAGTTGACTCTTTCTTTATTCATTCACATGATGTGGATGTCATCGGCAGGGCCAGCATTTATTGCCCTTGAGAAGGTGGTGGTGTTGAATATAACTGAGCGGCTTGCTATTCCACCTCAGTGGGCAGTTAAGAATCTGGAGTCACATATAGGCCAGACCGGGTAAGGGCGGCAGATTTCCATCCCTGAAGGACATTAGTGAAACAGATGGGGTTTTATGACGATCCGATATTTTAGTGCTCACCGTTTCTGATCCTGATGTATTTAATCTAATTGGATTTAAATTCCCCAGCTGCCACGATGGGATTTGAACGCGTCTCACACAATCATTAGTCCGGGCCTCTGGATTACTGGTCCAGCAAGTTAACCACTATGCTACCGTACCCGCTAAGAGTGGATGTAGAAATTCAGCCGTGATTTTGAATGGCAGAGCAGTCTCGAGGGGCCGTATGGCATGCTCCTGCTCCTGTTTCTTATGTTCTTTACAGCCAATGAAGAACATAGGAAGGATAGAAGGACATGCTGATCGGGTGGGATGAAGCAGCATGGAAGGAGACTGGTATGGAGCATAAACACTGGCACGGACCAGTTGGATCGAATGGCCTGTTTCTGTGCTGTAGAATTCTGTGATGGTCTAGTTGATTCATAAATCTGATTGAGATCATGGAATCCTTCATTTAAGATTGATTGCTCAACTGTTCGCACTGTGCCTCTGGCTGTGTATCTTACGCTGCTGACTAGCACTGCTCACAATTTCTTTGCAAAGTTTGATTTTCTCCTCCGAATGTGTTTTATTCAGTACATCTCGGTGCCTCAGCTCTGATAACCCATCAGACTGCAGCAAGGAATGTGCTTGTTAGAGCTGCTTGCTGCCTGACCTGGAGTCTCCGTGGGGAGTTGGGAGACATCAACACTTTCAGCGCTGAGCTTTGCATTTTCAGAGTTTCATGTTCCAAATTGTAACGTATGCACCTGTGAGTATGCTCACAGGTTTGGAGAGCTGCGTCAGCACCCAGCTAGCGACTTTCCGTCTTCAGACCCTGCAGAGATACCTTTACGTCGAGCCCCCTCCAAGGTGGCGTGCTCTGGCGACGTATTTCTTCCGCCAGCAGCACGGCCTCAACTACGACACGCAGCTCCTGTTTGTGAGCTTGGGGGGCATCAGGAACGCCGTCCAGGACCTGCCTGTCTTTTACAAAGAACTCACCAGGGTCTGGATCAAAGTCTCCACCAAGCGCAGCTCTCCACCGGCTGGAATGGCAGCTGTCCTGCAGGAGCCGTTGCTCAGGAATCCGTACCTCCACGACCGAGGTTTTAGGTGGCAGTCGGACGAGAGGGCTATGGCTGGTGAGGTGACCAGGGTCAGGGACTTGCTCGATGGCGGAGGAGCGGGCTGGATGGCGCCAGACACGCTGGCGCGGCGCCTAAATTCGGCCAACGTTTGCCGCATGGCCGATGCCATCGAGTCGCTAAAAACAGCTCTGGGCCCTGACTCCGTTAGGTGCATCGAGGAGGCTCAAGCACGTGGGGAGATCCCGTCTGAACTGACCCCCGTCCGGATGGAATTCCTCATCAGCGCCAAGCCCCAAAACCTCCCTTGGGAGCCGGCGCCTCACAACTTGAGCCACCTCGGGGAAATCCCCTCCGTGACTTTCAGTTCCGCGCGGAGGGGTTTCCTGTACGGGCTGCTCCTGCACACTCTCAACCTTGCCATCCTCGCCTGCCATCAGGACACGCCATGGCGTACCATTTTGTCGTCCGGAAGAGGCGGGGGTCCCCGATGGAGTGCACTCTACACGGGGGTCCTCCCCCTATTTATTGAGGACTTGGCCTGGTGGGTGGTGCACGGAGCAACACATTTTTAAGTCGGTTCACGGGCTCCCAGGCCGCCTGCAATTTCTGCGGTCTGGAAGAGTCCGTGTTCCACGTTTTTATTGAATGTACGAGGTTGCAGCCCCTGTTCCATTATTTAAAGGGGCTGCTCCTCAATTTCTGGCTGCACTTCAGTCCCACACTCCTGATCTTTGGGCACCCTGTGCGGAGGGGAGCGGGTAGGTCTGAGGGCCTCCTCGTAGGACTGCTCCTGGGCACGGCCAAGGGTGCCATCAGCCGGTCCAGGCAACGGGCGGTCGAGGGGGTCGTTCAGCCTGACTGCCTGCCTCTCTTCCACGCGTACATCCGCACTAGGGTGTCCTTGGAGATGGAGCACGCGGTGTCCACTGGTATGCTCGCGGCCTTCCACGAGAGGTGGGCGACGGAGGGACTGGAGTGCATCATCACCCCCGGCAACCAAATTTTAATTTGATTTTATATGGTTTAAAGTTTAATTTGTTTAATTGCCGGTTTTAGTGTCCCCCTCCCCTTTTATAGGGAGCACTTGTATAATTTGTGGTATTAGTACCAAAACCCCCCCCCCCCAAAAAAACGCAAAAACAAAAACAAAAACAAGAAAAAGGCACTGTACGCTGTTTGGAGTGCCCCCCCTCCCCCCCTTTGGTAACTTGATTTAATGTTTAATGTTCTCTCTCAAAAGAGTTGTTGAGCTGTGGGAGCACCCAGGCTGTGACTTTCCGTCTTCAGACCCTGCAGAGATACCTCTATGTTGAGCCCCCTCGTAGGTGGGGTGCGCTGGCGACCTATTTCTTCCGGCAGCAGTACAGCCTCAATTATGACACACAGCTCCAGTTTGTGATCCTGGGGGGTGTCAGGACTGCCGTCCAGGGGCTGCCTGCCTTTTACCAGGAACTCATCAGGGTCCGGAACAGAGTTGCCACCTTGTGCAGCTCTCCACTGTCTGCAGTGGCGGCTGTCCTTCAGGAGCCGCTGCTCAGGAATCCGTACCTCCACGACCGCAGTTTTAGGTGGCAGGCGGACAAGCGGGCTGTGTTTGGCAAGGCGACCAGGATCAGGGACCTACTCGATGGCGGAGGAGCGGGCTGGATGGCGCCAGGCGTGCTGGCACGGCGCCTATCCTGAGCCGGAGTCTGATGCGCGGCCAATGCTATCGAGTCGCTAGCAACAGCACTGGGCCCTGACTCCGTTCGGTGTGTCGAGGACGCTCAAGCACGTGGGGCGATCCCGTCCAAATTGACCCCCGTCTGGACGGAAATCCTCATCAGTGCCAAGCCCCGAAACCTCCCTCGGGAGCCGGCGCCTCACAACTTGAGCCACCTCGGGGAAATCCCCTCCGTGACTTTCAGTTCCGCGCGGAGGGGTTTCCTGTACGGGCTGCTCCTGCACACTCTCAACCTTGCCATCCTCGCCTGCCATCAGGACACGCCATGGCGTACCATTTTGTCGTCCGGAAGAGGCGGGGGTCCCCGATGGAGTGCACTCTACACGGGGGTCCTCCCCCTATTTATTGAGGACTTGGCCTGGTGGGTGGTGCATGGAGCAGTCCCGTGCAATAAGTTTTTAAGTCTGTTCATGGGCTCCCAGGCCACCTGCAATTTCTGGGGTCTGGAGGAGTCCGTGTTCCATGTATCTGTTGAATGTGCGAGGTTGCAGCCCTTCTTCTATTATTTGAAGGGACTGCTCTTCAAATTCTGGTTGCACTTCAATCCCACACTCCTGAATCTTTGGGCACCCTGTGCAGAGGGGAGCGGGCAGGTCGGAAGGCCTCCTCGTAGGACTGCTCCTCGGCATGGCCAAGGGGGCCATCAACCGGTCCAGGCAGCGGGTGGTCGAGGGGTTCGTTCAGCCCGACTGCCTGCCTCTCTTTCACGATTACATCCGAGTCAAGGTGTCCCTGGAGATGGAGCACGCGGTGTCCACCGGTACGCTCGTAGCCTTCCGCGAGAGGTGGGCACCGGAGGGACTGGAGTGCATCATCGCCCCTGGCAACCAAATTTTAATTTGATTTAAGGTTATCGTCAAAAGTTTAATTTGTTTAATGTGTCGGTTTTAGTGCCCCCCCCTTTAATCAGGGGGCACTTAATTATTGTTTCACAACAAAATAGTTGTAGAGCTGTTGAGTTGGGAGTGACCTAGCCAGTCACATGATGCTCACAAAACTCAATAAAACCCCAGCCAGTTGAGTCCAGTGGATCCACAATGAGGCAGGTGGTTGTCAGCTTGGTGGATGAACTGGTAATGTGCAGTGTGATTGTTAAACCTGTTATTGTTAAACCAACTAGCTCTCAATATGTTGCTATGCATTATTAAGCAAAAACCCTTGCAGAAAATACATTACAGAAATCTCCTCATTTCTTCCCTGCTCATCACCTTCCTGTTGTTGCTTCTTCTCACCTGAAGCGGTTGACTGAAGCATAGTTGCCACAGGTGTCGACATTTTCTGGTTCTTGATTCCCATGGTCATTTGTTCTGTGTGAAGCTAGACAATGCTGACTACATTGGCTCCTGGCCCCCAATGCCTCAAATTTAAATAAGAACATCAGAAATAGGAGCAGGAATAGGTCATACAGCCCCTCGAGCCTGCACCGCCATTTAATACGATCATGGCTGATCCGATCATGGACTCGGGTCCACTTCCCTGCCCGCTTTCCATAACCCTTTATTCCCTTGTCGGTTAAGAAACTGTCTATCTCTGTCTTAAATTTATTCAATGTCCCAGCTGCCACAGCTCTCTGAGGCAGCGAATTCCACAGATTTACAACCCTCTGAGAAGGAATTCCTCCTCATCTCAATTTTAAATAGGCGGCCCCTTATTCTAAGATCATGCCCCCTAGTTCTAGTCTCCCCTATCAGTGGAAACATCCTCTCTGCCATCCACCTTGTCAAGCCCCCTCATAATCTTATATGTTTCAATTAGATCATCTCTCTTTCTTCTGAATCCCAATGAGTAGAGGCCCAACCTACTCAACCTTTCCTCATAAGTCAACTCCGGAATCAACCTAGTGAACCTTCTCTGAACTGCCTTCAAAGCAAGTATATCCTTTCGTAAATATGGAAACCAAAACTGCACTCAGTATTCCAGGTGTGGCCTCACCAATACCCTGTATAACTGTGTAGCAAGACTAACCTGCTTTTATACTCCATCCCCTTAAAATTCAATATCTTCACGGCCATCCCACCTCCCTCACTATTTTGGTCACCACCTCCAGCCCTGCAATTCCTTCCCCACTTTCCCCGAAAACTCTCTTCCTCTGGCCACTTGTGCATCCTCCACTTCCTTTGCCCAGAATGCGGAACTTGCCGCCAAAAGGCGTGGTTGAGGTGAATAGTGGAGATGCATTTAAGGGGAAGCTAGATAAACACATGAGGGAGAAAGGAATAGAAGGATATGCTGATAGGTTGAGATGAAGAGGGGTGGGAGGAGGCTCGTGTGGAGCATAAACACCGGCACGGACCAGTTGTGGCGAATGGCCTGTTTCTGTGCTGTAAATACTTTGTGTAAAACTTCATAAAAGCACAATATCAAACAGAAGTTGATGCAGTTGCGGCCAAGATATTCTCGTTTCTCAGTCGAGCCGAATTGTGTCCTTGCCCGACATCCTGGGGAATGATGGTCGTGAGAAAACATTCTAAGCAGAAGCCACGGACTAATTTTTCTTTTTCTAACTTTCGCGCTTTGAGGCCCATCCAGCTTTCCTTGTTGAGATCAGCTCCTTCAGTAGAGAAAGAAAGATAGAAAGAAACTTACGAAAGAAAGGTAGAGACAAGAGAAGCTGGGGTTGTTCTTCGAGCAGAGACGGTTAAGGGGAAATTTAATAGAGCTGTTCAAAATTATGAAGGGTTTTGATTGAGTAAATAAGGCGAAACTGTATCTACTTGTGGGAGGTTCAGTAACCAGAAGACACAGATTAAAGATAATTAGCAAAGTGTCCGGGGCGGGGGGGAATCAGATTGTTTACACAGAGACCTGTTATGACTATTGGTTCTCACATGAACGAAGACCTCTGACTGCTTACCATCCCATTCTAGAACCGTTTGCATTCGTTCCGTGACGTCCTACACCTTGGCACCTGGAAGTGACATACCATTCGGGACTCTGCATCACGCCTGCAAAAGAAACTATCTGGCCCACTGACTCCTGAATCCCCACGCTCACCACCCTTCTTACTGCCTGTACTCTTTTCCCCTATGGGTAACCAAGTCGCTCCCCAATACCCTGCAGTCACTTAGTTGGCCATAAACCTTTGTGTCCCCATTTTTGTCCACGTCATAGGTACCCAAGCCGGTCTGTTGGTCAAATCCAGCCCCACAGGTTGTCTACCCATCACTCTGGAATGTCTGCTCTGCGAGACCTTCCCTTTCCCGAATGTTGCGGAGTGTGAGCAGTTGACTCTCGAGCCGAGCAGCTTTCCGTTTGAGAAGTACCACCTTCGCACGCGGAATACGTGTATACTCACCCTGGGTCTGTTCTTTGCACGCCGAATATGTGTATACGCACCCTGGGTCTGTTGCAGAATAATTGGTGAGATTGATTGCCGTGCTTAGCCAACAACTCCATTATTGTTTTACCATGCGACTACCAGGAAGGTAGAAGGTGCAAACTAGGTGGACCTTGGGGGCAGATTTTCCGATCCTTTGTGCTCTGTTTTTCACCCCGGAGGCGGCGGTGAGCTCTTCTGGACGGGCGATCATCCTCCAGCGCCCCGCCCGCGGGGGCTTTCGGGGTCGGTTTTGCTCCGGCGCAGAACAGACCGCTCGGAAGAGCTGCGCCAGTGTGCAACGCCCCTTGTTGCACCACATGTGCGAGTTTTGACTTCAGCCCGACCCGTGCGCCCCGCAGTGGACGCCTGGGAAATCGGGCGGTCCAACCGATAACGACCAACTGTAGAACGGTAAGTAATGATTGTGTTTTCTTTTAATCTTTTTTTGCCCACGCCACCACAACATAAATGGCAATGTATTGGGAATGTGTTTGTGTTTCTTTTTTAGGTTCCCTACCGTCCCCTGCCCCCCAAGGCATCTCTCGGAGCGCTCCCAGCCTGGCTCTGTAGCTCGGGATTTTCCCATGCTAACGCCCAAGATAGGTGTACAACACTTGCCTTAGCGCTTGTATTTTATAGTTTCTTGAACACCTCGTAGTTCAATTTGACTGTTTTTATTCTGGAGATCACTAAGCCATGTGCAGTTTAAAATGCCATTTCTCCTACAGCCAGTTTCTCTCAATACAGATCCCTATTGATCCCTAACCTCCTGGCTAGAGGGCACTATACATTATATCATTACACCTTTCTTTTCATAAGAAACAAATTGGATTAAAGTGAGCTTCAATATAGACTGGTAATTAACTTCTTATCACTACCTGTAGTAAACAACTACAAGTTTAACAAACAACAACAAAAACCTCACCTTATCATTTCTTTATCCAAGTGTTGCATGTTTCACACTTTGAAACATAGTCTTTTATGTCATTGTTCAGTCCTGGCCAGTAAATGGATTCTCTGGCTTGTGGAAGAGTATTCTCGACATCAGTGTGAGCAGCATGAAGTCGCTGACGGATGTCGGATCTCGGGGATTTTGGTATGACACAGCAATAGCCTTTGAAGACTATCCCACCCTGTGTTGCGGGTTCGTCATGAACGTTGAAGTATGCATGCGTTTCAAGCGTGCATTCACGTGTCGTTTCTGGCCATCCCGTAGTGATTTGTTGTATGACCAGTTGTAGTGTGGAGTCGCTTGCAGTTGTGTGTAGTATGGTAGTCAGTCCTTGTTTGGAGAGTGGGAGAAAGTCCACCATGTGCATGCATTCCACTGCAATTTCTGTCGTTGATCTCTCCACGTTTTCGAGGTATGCACGCAAGAGGGTGTCTGCCAGGTACATTTCTTTTCCTGGTTGATACTTTATTTTAACATCATATTGGTTGAGCCGAATGAGCAGATGTTATAGCCACTTGGATGCTGCAGATAACGGCTTGCGTCGTACAGCAACCAAAGGCTTATGATCTTGCCCGTATACATATTGATGGTTTCGTTCTATTCCGAAGACTTGAGCGAGCAGCTCCTTTTCTGCTGGAGTGAGCGCTCGGCTCGTGTATGCGATTGGTTGTCCCTGTTGCAGAAGGACTAGCCCAAACCCTTGTTCTCGATGCATCCCCTTGACCTTCGGTTGCACCTTTTGGGGTCCTAGTACTTGAGCACCGGAGAATCTGTCATGCGTTGTTTGATAGTCTCAAACGCTTTGTCTTGTTCTTCAGTCTATTTATGAGTAAGCCGTCACAGAGGCTCGCTGAGGTCTGAAAGATCTGGCAAGAATTTTGCGAGGTTCTTTGTCATATCGACAAATCGTTGTCCACCTGTGACATCCTGCAGTTTCTGCATTTCGTTGATTGTGACCACTTTGCTTGGGTTAGCTTTGAGTCCATTACTAGACAGTACGTGTCCCATGTATTTCACTTGGGAGCTCGTGTATTTGATCTTAAGTTTAGTTTGATGTTTTGCTCTCCATGAATTTGCGTAAGTTTGTGTCATGATTGTGATTGGCCTCTAAGTGTCTCACCACGTCCAGTGATCAAGATATCGCCTGCAATCTTGTGAGAACATGAAGAATAGGAGCAGGCCATACAGCCCCTCGAGCCTGCTCCGCCATTTAATACGATCATGGCTGATCTGATCATGGACTCGGGTCTACTTTCCTGCCACTCTCCATAACCCCTTATTCCCTTATCCTTTAAGAAACTCTCTATTTCTGTCTTAAATTTATTCAATGTCCCAGCTTCCACAGCTCTCTGAGGCAAGGAATTCCATAGATCCACAACCCTCCAGAGAAGAAATTTCTCCTCATCTTAAATGGGCGGCCCCTTATTCTAAGGTCATGCCCCCTGGTTCTAGTCTCCCCTATCAGTGGAAACATCCTCTCTGCATCCACCTTGTCAAGCCCCTCATAATCTTATACATTTCAATAAGATCACCTCTCATTCTTCTGAATTCCAATGAGTAGAGGCCCAACCTACTCTACCTTTCCTCATAAGTCAATCCCCTCATCTCTGGAATCAACCTGGTGAACCTTTTCTGAACTGCCTCCAAAGCAAGTGTATCCTTTCGTAAATATGGAAACCAAAACTGCAAGCAGTATTCCAGGTGTGGCCTCACCAATACCCTGTACAACTATAGCAAGACTTCCCTGCTTTTATACTCCATCCCCTTTGCAATAAAGGCCAAGACTCCATTGGCCTTCCTGATCACTTGCTGTACCTGCATACTAACCTTTTTGTGTTTCATGCACAAGTACCCCCAGGTCCCGCTGTACTGCAGCACTTTGCAATCTTCATTTAAATAATAACTTGTAGACTTGATCCAGACCCTCGAGGTTCTAGTCTAATTTCTGCTGGAAGATTTCCGGGGCAGGACTGATACCAAATGGCATTCTATTCTATTGATATCATCCCCATGGAGTCTGGAAGCTCGTGAGGTAGGAGGACTCTGTGTCTAATTCACATTGCAAGGAACCTTCCTTGCAGTCTGCTTTAGTGAAGACCTTTACATTTGACATCTGTGGTAAGATGTCATCGATCACAGGAAGTGGATCATGTCCATGTTTCAGGGCATTGTTCAGATGTCGAGGGTCGATACATACTCATATCTTTTCATTTGGCTTTTGTACAGTCATTAAACTGGATACCCAGTCCATCGGTTCAACAACTTTCATGATGATTTGTTGTTCTTCCAAACGATCAAGTTCCTTTTTCAGCGTTTGTTTGATCGCTATTGGCACCTGTCTGGGTGGCATTACAGCATGTGTCGCTGATTCATTAAGTTCAAGGTGAACGGTCCATGACATGTGTCCAAGTCCCTTAAACACATCTGGATACGCATTGTTGATGACAGTTTTTGCCGCTAGTGAGATGTTTGCCTTGCCTTGTTCATAGTTTGCGATTCACGTGCTTCGTTTACCACCGCAATATTTTGATGCTGCACTTTTATCAGTTGTAGCTGTTGAGCAGTGCGTGAGCCAATCAGTGGTGTACTTTGGCCCTCAATGATCACAAAGGGCACAACGTACTTTTGCTTGTTCTTTGTATTTTCCAGTGGCACATTACAAGTCCCTACCACTAGAATGGTTGTCACATAGTGATAGTTTTGTCTTCGATTCTTTTACCTTTAAGCCTTTAGGTAAGTACCTAAGAGGTAGCACATTGCATGTGGCCCCATAATCTATTTGTATTTTTATCATTTAACCTTTAATGGAGAAGATAGCCATAATCTTTTTAAGGTACTTTCTGTCAACTTTGTCCTTGATTGCGCAATCAACTTTACCAAGCATCTTTAGAGTCATGACTTCAAAATCAGAATCATCACTGTCTTCATATAGTACATGAACTTTTGACATGCCCTTCTATTTATGTGTAGACTTCTGCCTTGATCCACTCTGCCTGCACTTTAGTGAAAAGTGGTTTTGTTTGCCGCAACTTGTGCAGGTCTTCCCATATGCTGGGAATTTAGTTTTTGACTTTAGCTCGTGTCTTTTGCCACAATATCTACAATTGTTTGTGAATTCTTTGTCTGTGAATTCTTTCTTTGTGGGTCGGGGTTTCTGTCTGACATCTTCAGACTCTAAATCTTTTTTAATGAGCTTCATCGATTTAATTTGAGCAACTGTGGCCTCTGTAGCTTTACAGAGCATCACACATTGATCGAGCGTTAGGCTTGATTCTTGCAACAGCCTCTTAGACAGAGTCTTATCAGATATTCCGCAGACTTATGCGGTCTCTGACGAAATCATCCCTCAAATTGTCGAAATCACCTGACGGTGCCAGCTCCCTCACTTTCACGAGATATCTGTCAAAACGCTCGTGCCCTTGCACACCGTTGTTAAACTGGTACCGTTCATAGATGATGATGGTTTTACTTTTACAGTGCTCTTCCCAGAGCTTCAAAATAATCTCAGTTTCCTGCAGGTCTTCCTCTGATTTGTGGGGAAGATTATTGTGGATATCTAGGGCATCGCTGCCAATGGCAATGATAAACATTGCAACCCTAATTCTATCTGGTTTTTCCCACAATATTCGTGATAACTTCATAGCTGTCCCACAGCTGTTTGAATTTTTTCCAGTTGGCTTTCAAATCGCCGGTCACCTGCAATGGAGGTGGGAGAGGAATGTGCGCGGGAGTTGGCACCGTGGTGGTCATGATAGCTCGCTACAGTTTAGAACTTTGAGTTTTTGTCACATGCATGTATATAGCTCAAATACCCAGAGGACTAGAACAAGTCTGACAGTAAAATATCGTGACCATGTAATTGTAGAAATACTTTTTCAATCTACAATATGTTATGCTACCTTAAGTTTACTTCACTAATACCTCTAGGTTATTTTACAAGCTTATGGCTATTTATCGCCCTTCATGGATTCATGTGCGATGTGTAGGGAGCACGCTCTGCACTGCTTAACGTCGATTTCCATCAGCTCTCAAAAATCTTACAGTTCCAATATTTCGCTCGTAGCTGTGTTTGACGAAAGATCAGAAGTCCGCTTCTGACACCATGTATCTTTATAGTTTCTTGAACACCTCGTAGTTCAATTTAACTCTATTTATTCTGGAGATCGGTAAGCCATGTGCAGTTTAAAATGGCATTTCTCCTGCAGCCAGTTTCTCTCAATACAGATCCCTATACCTCCTGGCTAGAGGGCGCTATACATTATATCGTTACAGCGTTGTGCCCCAGACTCGGGGCCCAGCTGCCCAATTTTGATGACTGAGGCGCAACCTATTCCTGGGCGCAAACTTTACCGCCCTGAAATCATTAAAGCCAAAAATACAGCCCAAGTCTTTCCTAGTCCAACGATTCCTATGGCACATGAGTCCAGGCAGGTCCACACCATGCACACCCCACACACCAACCCGACTCTGATCCGACCATACTTGTTTACATAGTCAGTCTAATATATATTCCTTCTTAATTGAACTATTTCCATTTACTCTGTCTAATTTATTATTTTTACTTGATATGTTTTGAAAGCCTTTTTCTGTTCTGTTCAATGAAGCTATGAGAGAGTGAAATCTGTAAATTAAACTTCAGATCAATAATGACATAAGTAATTAACTAGCTCTTTCTGGCCGGTACGTATTCCTCACTTGCAGGTTGTTTTTTTCTGTTGGGATGGGAATAGCAATCCAATAATGAAGAAATAAACAACTTGCATTTCTATAGCGCCTTTCACAGGCTCAGCACATCCCAAAGTTCTTTACAGCCAATGAAGTACTTTTTAAGTATAGTCACTGTTGTAATGTGGGAAACGCCGCAGCCAATTTGTGCACAGCAAGTTCCCGCAAACAGCGATGAGATAAATGACCAGACAGTCTGTTTTAGTGATGTTGGATGAGCGATAAATATTTGGCCCAGGACACCGGGGAGAACGTCTCTGCTCGAAATAGTGGCCGTGGGATCTTTTACATGCACCAGAGAGAGCAGACGGGGCCTCGCTTTAATGTCCCATCTGAAAGATGGCACCTCCGACAGTGCAGCCCTCCCTCAGTACTGGGAGTGTCAGTCTTTGGAGTGGGACTTGAACTCAGAGGCAAGTGTGCTTTGTTTCTGGATCTCCATTCACAGTCTGTTGAACTGTGGAATATGGAGCAAGCTGGGATTTGGAACTTAATTCTGTTCCACCCGCCATCCACTTTAAAGAAGGAGTGGCTATAGTCTATATGTATGAATGTGTATGTATATATTTGTGTGTGTGTGTGTGTGAAGTTAATAAGGCCATAAAATGCAAACCAAGTACTCTGATTCATCTCTAGAGGAATAAAATTGAAAAACAAAGAAGTTATGTTAAACTGGCCACCTTCCGTGCTGTAACCATTCTATGGTTCTATGAACCTGTATCGAAATTGGTTGGACCACATTTGGAGTACTGCGCACAATTCCGGTCTCCATACTGTATCACCAAAAGGATACAGAGGTAGTGGAGACAGTGCAAAAAAGTTTCACATGGAGAGGTTATCAGAAAATACTGAACAGGCTGGGGCTCTTTTCTCTAGAAAAGAAAAGGCTGAGGGGTGACCTGATCGAGGTCTTTAAGAATATGAAGGGGTTCGATAGGGTAGATGTAGAGAAGATGTTTCCACTTGCAAGAGGAGACTAAAACTAGAGGCCATCAATATAAGATAGTCACTAATAAATCCAATCAGGAATTCAGGAGAAACTTGTTTACCCAGAGAGTGGTGAGAATGTGGAACTCGCTGCCACAGGGAATGGTTGAGGTGAATAGTATCGATGGATTTAAGGGGAAGCTGGATAAACACATGAGGAGAAAGTGATAGAAGGTTATGCTGATGGGATGAGATGAAGAGGGGTGAGACGAGGCTTGTGTGGAGCATTAACAATGGCACGGAGCAATTGGGTTGAATGGCTTGTTCCTGTGCTGTACGTACGTACTATGTATCTGTGTGTGTGTGTGTGTGTGTGTGTGTGTGTGTGCGCATGAACACGCAAACACACGAAAGACAAAAGACCAGCTGGTCCAGCACAGAAACAGGCCATTCGGCCCCACTAGTCTGTGCTGGTGTTTATACAGCAGTCTCCTCCCATTGCAGCTAACTCGTCTCGGCCTTTCAGCGTATCTCTCTCTCCCCTTTTTCCCTCATGTACTTGCCTAGTTTCCTTTTCAAAGCACCCAAAGTAACAACCTCAACCACTCCCTGTCGCAGCGAGTTCCACATTCTCACCGCTCTATGGGTAACGAAGTTCCTGCTTGTTTCCCTATTGGATTTATTAATGACTATCTTGTATTTATGGCTCCTAATTTTGGATTCTTGCATAGTCATAGAATGGTTACAGAAGGAGGCCATTCGGCCTGTCGAGCCCGTGCCGGCTCTCTGCAAGAGCACCTCAGCCAGTCCCACTCCCCCGCCCTTTCCCCGTAAGTGGAAACATTCTCTCCACATTTACCCTGTCCAACCCATTCATAAATTTAAAGACCTCAATCAGGTCGCCAAGTCTTCTCTTTTCTAAAGAGAAAAGCCCTAACCTGTTCAATCTTTCCTGAGAGCTTTAGTCCCTCAGTTCTGGTACCAACCTTGTAAATCTTTTTTGCACTTTCTCCAGTGCTTCTATATCCTTTGACAGTACGGAGACCAGAGCTCTGTGCAGTGCTCTGTGTGGCCTGACCCCAGGGTCCTGTACACGTTTAGCATAATTTCACTGCCTTGAATTCTATACCCCTAGAAATAAATCCCAGTGCTTGATGAACATCTTTAATTGTTTTGCTGACCTGCGATGCTGCTTTTAATGAATTGTTCACCTGTATCCTGAGATCTCTCTGCTCATCTACCCCATTCAGCTGCTTATTTTCTAAGGTGTAGGTGAAGTTTCTGTTTTTCTTACCAAAGTGCATCACCTCAATATTAAACTTCGTTTAAACTGCCCAGTCTGCAAGTGTAACTCCCAGTGTGGTCCTGATCAGAAACCTGTATATTATCAAAATGATGTCCTTCGATTTGTAGATGTTTGTGAATATGGTGTATATTGTGTCTGTCGGTCGAACAGGACTAGGCTTAGCCACCACTGATGCATGAAGAAAGTGTACTGGGCCGGGCATCTGATTTCCCAGGACCGGTACCTACCCGGGAATCAACAGCTGCAGGGCAGGCAACAGAAAGACTTGCATTTATATAGCGCCTTTCACGACCACCATACGTCTCGAGGCACTTTACAGCCAATGAAGTACTTTTGAAGTGTAGACACTGTTGTAATGTAGGAAACGTGGCAGCCTATTTGCGCACAGCAAGCTCCCACAAACAGCAATGTGATAATGACCCGATAATCTGTTTATTATTATGTTGGTTGAGGGTTAAATATTGGCCAGGACACCGGGGATAACTCCCCCTGCTCTTCTTCGAAATAGTGCCATGGGATCTTTTACGTCCAGCTGAAAGAACAGACGGGACCTCGGTTTAACGTCTCATCCGAAAGACGGCACCTCCGACAGTGCAGCGCTCCCTCAGCAGTGCACTGGGAGTGTCAGCCTGGATTTATCTGATCAAGTTCCTGGAGTGGGACTTGAACCCACAACCTTCTGACTCCGAGGCAAGGGTGCTGCCCACTGAGCTGACACTGACGGGCAGATAGATAATGAACACGGGCACCATGCAGAGGAGGAGTGAGCGAGATCCCTGACTCCCGGAAGATGGGGTTGACACACGCTCATTGCAAGTTCTCCGGCTCTCGCTACGCCGGCCCCTCGCCAACACCAGGAATTCTCTGTAACTGGATTTCGTCTTGCTGATGGTCGTCGAGACCAAACAATAAAGCGAGGGAACCCGCAGCAAGTCAGTCTGGAGATCTTTATTGGCCAATCCTTCATCCATCGTGTTCATTAGTGAGGCGCTCTGCCGCAGATCTGCTCGTCACAAGGTATCGATCCTGCGACAGGCCGTGTCTGAACACCTGTTTACTCGGGGAATCGGTAGAAGAGACAATCAATCTTTGGGAATGGATTTAAAATCGAATTATCGCTGCCCAAGCTGTTCCGATGACTGATTGATTGGTGTGGGATTTGGCTCCAGCACCTCATTACCAGAAAGTCCCATTCTGATGAGATTCTCCACGATAATTCCCAGAGGGAAGCGTTTGCAGCTTTAACCAGGAATTGCTACGCATTCTGTTGGAGTGTCATATCTCCAGAAAACTGTCGAGAGTCTCGGAGCTTTGCGGGTAAATGGATGGCTGCGACTCGGAGGTTTACATTGCACTCCTGTGTCTGTCATAATTAAATATTGGGAAGACCAAATCAATTGTCTTCGGTCCCCGCCAAAAGAAATCCATCGATTTCATCCCTCCGCCGACCATGGTCTGAGACTGAACCAGACCGTCCACAACCTTGATGTCCTGTTTGACCTTGACATCAACTTCCGACCACACGGGTATGGCAGCGTAGTGGTAAAGTCACTGGACCAGTAATCCAGAGGCCTAGACTAATGATCCAGAGACGAGAGTTCAAATCCCACCACGGTAGCTGGGGAATTTAAATTCAGTTAATTAAATACATCTCAAATAAAAAGCTAGTATCGGTAATAGTGACCATGAAAGTACCGGATTGTAAAAACCCATCTGGTTCACTAATGTCCTTTAGGGAAGGAAATCTGCCGTCCTTGCCCCGTCTCACCACCATCATCATAGGCAGTCCCTTGAAATCGAGGAAGACTTGCTTCCACTCTAAAAGTGAGTTCTCAGGTGACTGAACAGACCAATACGGGAATTACAGTCTCTGTCACAGGTGGGACAGACAGTGGTTGGAGGAAAGGGTGGGTGGGACTGGTTTGCCGCACGCTCCTTCCGCTGTCTGTGCTTGTTTTCTGCATGCTCTTGGCGATGAGACTCGAGGTGCTCAAATGCCCTTCCTCCACTTAGGGCGGTCCTTGGCCAGGGACTCCCAGGTGTCGGTGGGAATGTTGCATTGTGCCACTATTGGCACGAATGCATTACCTCATCTCTCTCATCTGGAAGGAGGAGAGCATGCCGGGAGATCTCGGAGAAGCCGTAATTGTGACGAGTCCAACCGCGGCAAGTACGGAGGAATCTCCCGGTTACCCAGTCTGGGCCGATATGTGATTCCAAACCCACAGCAATGTGGTTGACTCTTAACTGCCCTCTGAAATGGCCCAACGAGCCCCTCAGATGTAACAAACCGCTACACACAGACTGCAGCGGTTCAAGAATGAGGCTCACCACCATCTTATCAAGGGCAATTAGGGATGGGCAATAAATGCTGGCCTTGCCAGCGACACCCACATCACATGAACAAATAAATTTTAAAAATCCACTCCGTCGCCAAGAACACTTAATTCCACTTCTGCCCCTGCCTCACCCCATCTGTTGCTGAATCCCTCCATCTATAGTTACGTTCACTTTCGACCCGACTCTTCCAACGCACTCCTGGCTGGCCTTCCATCTTCCACCTTTCACAAACTTGAGCTCATCCAAAACTCCTGCTGTTTGTGTCCCAACTCGCACCCAGTCTCACTCACCCATCACCTCCTGAGCCCCGTGTACCAACTCACGCCCAGTCCCGCTCACTCATCACCCCCTGCACCCTGTGGCCTAACTCGCACCAAGTCCCGCTCACCCATCATCCCCTGTGCTCACTACCCCGTGTCCTAACTCGCACCCAGTCCCGTTCACCCATCACCCCCTGTGCTCGCTGACCGTGTCCTAACTCACACCCAGTCCCGCTCACCCGTCACCCCCTGTGCTCGCTGACCATGTCCTAACTCACACCCAGTCCCGCTCACCCGTCACCCCCTGTGCTCGCTGACCATGTCCTAACTCACACCCAGTCCCGCTCACCCATCACCCCCTGTGCCCCGTGGCCTAACTCGCACCAAGTCCCGCTCACCCATCACCCCCTGTGCTCACTGCCCCGTGTCCTAACTCGCACCAAGTCCCGCTCACCCATCACCCCCTGTGCTCACTGCCCCGTGTCCTAACTCGCACCAAGTCCCGCTCACCCATCACCCCCTGTGCTCGCTGACCGTGTCCTAACTCGCACCCAGTCCCGCTCACCCGTCACCCACTGTGCTCACTGACCCATGGCCTAACTCGCACCCAGTCCCGTTCACCCATCACCCCCTGTGCTCGCTGACCGTGTCCTAACTCACACCCAGTCCCGTTCACCCATCACCCCCTGTGCTCGCTGACCGTGTCCTAACTCACACCCAGTCCCGCTCACCCGTCACCCCCTGTGCTCGCTGACCATGTCCTAACTCACACCCAGTCCCGCTCACCCGTCACCCCCTGTGCCCCGTGGCCTAACTCGCACCAAGTCCCGCTCACCCATCACCCCCTGTGCTCACTGCCCCGTGTCCTAACTCGCACCAAGTCCCGCTCACCCATCACCCCCTGTGCTCACTGCCCCGTGTCCTAACTCGCACCAAGTCCCGCTCACCCATCACCCCCTGTGCTCGCTGACCGTGTCCTAACTCGCACCCAGTCCCGCTCACCCGTCACCCACTGTGCTCACTGACCCATGGCCTAACTTGCTGCCAGTTTCGCTCACTCATCACCCCCTGTGCTCGCTGACCGTGTCCTAACTCACACCCAGTCCCGCTCACCCGTCACCCACTGTGCTCACTGACCCATGGCCTAACTTGCTGCCAGTCTCGCTCACTCATCACCCCCTGTGCTCGCTGACCGTGTCCTAACTCTCACCCAGTCCCGCTCACCCGTCACCCACTGTGCTCGCTGATTGTGTCCTAACTTGCTGCCAGTCCCGGTCACCCATCACCCCCTGTGCCCCGTGGCCTAACTCGCACCGAGTCCCGCTCACCCATCACCCCTTGTGCTCACTGCCCCGTGTCCTAACTCGCACCCAGTCCCGCTCACCCATCACCTCCTGTGCTCACTGACCTACGTTGGCTCCCGGTCCGGTGACACCTCGCGTTTAAATTTCTTATCCTTGTTTTCAAATCCCTCCATGGCCTCGCCCCTCCATGGCCTCACGAACCTTCTCCAGCCCCACATCCCCCCCAGCCCCCACCCGAGATCTGAGGGTTGTGGGGCTGGAGGAGGTTAGTGGGATATGGAGGAGCGAGGCCATGGAGGGATTTGAAAACAAGGAACTGAGGATACTGTCCTCTTGTGCACTGCCTCTCAGGGTTCCATGGAAAATGGGTTTGGCCATCCAGTTTCTGGGGCCACGCACATAAGGCATTCCTATTAAGTTTGGGACATGCATTTTAACTAAATTTATATCCCATTTAAACTAATTGCTAAACGAGCGGAGTTTAATATCAATTTGTTTAGCAGTCGTACGTCTGCACAAATTGTTCCGTACTTTCCTGTTCCATCAGCTTCCAGGCTTCATAACAAAAACACTGTGCATGGTGGAAATCTGATACTAAAAACAGAAAATGCTGGAAATACTCAGCGTGTCGAGCAGCATCTGTGGAGCGAGAACCAGAGTTAACGTTTTGGGTCTGTGACCTTCAGACAGCACTGGGCCAGTCACCCAGAGGGCTGGACTAATAATCGGGAACAACGCGAGGCCAAACCTCCCCCACGGGGAGCTTGAGAACCAGTTCTGATGAAAGGTCATCGACCTGAAACACTAACTCTGTTTCTCTCCCCACGGATGCTGCCCGACCCGCTGATTGTTTTCCAGCACATTCTGTTTTTATTCCGGGTTTTATCATTGTGTCCGAGTATAAAAAGCAACGAAGGAATAAAAATAGAAATTGCTGAGAACGCACGAGAGGTGAGGGAACACTTAAGGTGGGTTGCCAACTCTCAGCATATTCCTGGAGGTTTCATCACATGACCTCTTGCCTCCAAATACCAGCCCCCCCCCCCACCACTCTCCACTCCCCAATATTTTTATAACTATCAAATAAATGAGTTAAAAATGCAGAACATAAGAACATAAGAAATAGGAACAGGAGTAGGCCACACAGCCCCTCGAGCCTGCTCCACCATTCAATAAGATCATGGCTGATCCAATCATGGACTCGGGTCCACTTCCCCACCTGCTCCCCATAATCCTTTATCCCCTTATCGTTTAAGAAACTGTCTATCTCTGTCTTAAATTTATTCAATGTCCCAGCCTCCACAGCTCTCTGAGGCAGTGAATTCCACAGATTCACAACCCTCAGAGAAGAAATTTCTCCTCATCTCAGTTTTAAATGGGCGGCCCCTTATTCTAAGATCATGCCCTCTAGTTCTAGTCTCCCGCATCAGTGGAAATATCCTCTCTATCCACCTTGTCAAGCCCCCTCATAATCTTATACGTTTCGATAATTCTTCTGTATTCCAATGAGTTACAGATCTCAATGTATCCAAGATGTTTTTTAAGGAAATGAAAAATCTATTTCCAAAAAGTGAACCATTCAATTTGTGCTCTGCTGTCGCCCCCTGCTGGTTATTGTGTTTAGTGAAAGAGCTTAAAAAATCTGGCAGCAGAAACTGACTGTAGGGAATTACCGCCACCTTGTGGCAGTGCTGTGGAATTGTCTTTCCCTGCAGTTCAATTCGTCAGCAATCCTTCTGATTTTTATCTCCTATTCTCTCGATGGCACAACGGGAAAAGGTTGGGGAAGCAGAACATCCTTCAATGCCCCACGCAAATTGACCATTATTTATGTCCGCTCAGACTGTAGGTGCCAGCAGGCAATTCGATTGTGGGAGGCATCACAGTAACGCCTGGTACTGTCCTCCCCTCGGGTAGTCACGGACACACACGCATGCACAGGGGCATGCGGGCATGCACACACGAGCTGGGCGTTGCTTGCAATCGGGATCAATGGCCAATTTCAGCATCTCTACCATTGTCCTGTCTATGATCAGCTAATTTAACATAAACCAGCAATGGAATCTGGGACGCTCCTGGAAAATCTGTAGCCATCCTCTCTGATTTCCCCATCGCCAACCTCCCATTCCCTCTCCAAGACGCTTGAACGTGTTGTTGCCTCTTGGATCCGTCTCCATCTCTCCCAAGGCCCTGTTTCTGCCCACAGCTTCAACCTGTATTTACACCCTTAACATAGTAAAACATCCCACGGCGCTTCACAGGAGCTTCAATCAGACAATAAAATAACACTGAGCCATATAAGGAGATATTGGGACTGGTGACCAAAAGCTCGGTCAAAGAGGTAGGTTTTAAGGAATGTCTTGAAGGAGGAGGGAGAGATTTAGGGAGGGAGTTCCAGAGCTTTGGGCCTCGGCCACAGAAGGCACGGCCAGCAATATAAGAACATAAGAAATAGAAGCAGGAGTAGGCAACACGGCCCCTCGAGCCTGCTCTGTAATTTAATACGATCATGGCTGATCCGATAATGGACTCGGGTCCACTTCCCTGCCCACTCCCCATAACCTCTTAGTCCCTTATCGGTTAAGAAAATGGCAATGACCCAGCCTCCACAGCTCTCTGAGGCAGCAAATTCCACAGATTTACAACCCTCAGAGAGAAGAAATTCCTCCTCATCTCAGTTTTAAATAGGCTGCCCCTTATTCTAAGATTATGCCCCCTAGTTCTAGTCTCCCCTATCAGTGGAAACATCCTCTCTGCATCCACCTTGTCAAGCCCCCTCATAATTTTATACATTTCAATAAGATCACCTCACATTCTTCTGAATTCCAATAAGTAGAGGCCCAACCTACTCAACCTTTCCTCATAAGTCAAACCCCTCATCTCCGGAATCAACCTAGTGAACCTTCTCTGAACTGCCTCCAAAGCAAGTATATCCTTTCGTAAATGTGGAAAGCAAAACTGTACGCAGTATTCCAGGTGTGGCCTTACCAATATCCTGTACAACTGTAGCTAGACTTCCCTACTTTTATATTCCATCTCCTTTGCAATAAAGGCCAAGATTCCATTGACCTTCCTGATCACTTGCTGTACCTGCATACTAGCCTTTTCACGCACAAGTAACCCCAGGTCCCACTGTACTGCAGCACTTTGCAATTTTTCTCCATTTAAATAATAACTTGCTCTTTGATTTTTTTTTTCTGCCGAAGTGCATGAGCTCACATTTTCCAACATTATACTCCATTTGTCAAATTTTTGCCCACTCTCTTAGCCTGTCTATGTCCTTTTGCAATGGTGGAGTGATTTATAATCTCAAGAGGCCAGAATTGGGGGAGCGCAGTGATCCCGAAGGGCGGTAGGGTTGGAGGAGATTACAGAGGTGGGGAGGTGTTGGGCTATGGAGGGATTTGAAAACAAGGATTAAAAATGTTTAAATCAAGGCATTGCCGGATCAGGGCCAGTGTTGGTCACTGAGCATTTCCGGTCAGTGAGCATTGCCGGGCCGGGGCAGTGTTGGTCAGGTGAGCATTGCCAGGCCGGGGCCTGGACTGAGGGTCAGTGAGCATTGCCGGGCGGTGGACAGTGTTGGTCAGGTGAGCATTGCCGGATCAGGGCCAGTGTTGGTCACTGAGCATTTCCGGTCAGTGAGCATTGCCGGGCCGGGGACAGTGTTGGTCAGTGAGCATTGCCGGGCCGGGGCCTGGACTGAGGGTCAGTGAGCATTGCCGGGCCGGGGCCTGGACTGAGGGTCATTGAGCATTGCCGGGCCGGGGACAGTGTTGGTCAGTGAACATTGCCAGGCCGGGGCCCGGACCGAGGGTCAATGAGCATTGCCGGGCCGGGGGCCAGTGTCGGTCAGTGAGCCCAGGGTCTCACCACAAACACCCAGTAGCCGAGTTGGTGGAGGGGACGGTGCCTGAACTTTAGCCGTCCATTTCCCCCTTGGCACAGGAGGATTGCACCCGCCTCGTGTGTAAAACGTTAGCTCCTCCTCCTCCAGCACAACCCTGACTAATGCCCAAGTTACAATAAAATGCAGGCATGTGAATTTATGGAGAGGAGAAGTTTGTAATACATGTAGTTCAGCAGCTGTGCGTTTGTGGCACATTAATCACTTTCTAACTCCGGCCTGATTTATGTCGCTCATTTCGCCGATGAAAATGGGGAGATGCGCAAGAGGCCAGAATTGGAGGAGTGCAGATATCTCGAGGGTGGGGGGGTTGTGGGGCTGCAGGAGATTAGAGAGATGGGGAAGGGCGAGGCCATGGAGGGATTTGAATACAAGGATGAGAATTTTAAAATCGAGGCATTGCTGGACTGGGAGCCGATATAGGTCAGCGGACACGGGGGTAATGGGTGAGCGGGACTTGGTGCGAGTCATGATCTAGTCTGAGATTGTCACCTTATGTTTAACTCCGTATCAGAAATATTATACATTGTTTAGCAAGGCGAGTTTTAAAACCTATTTCTCCCCATGTATCTATAGATCACAAATCGTCACTTGGAGTTAAAAGATTTTAATATCGGTTGGCAGATGGAATTCATCCTGACTTTGGAGTTTTATGTCATTTTTTCCTTTCACTGGAATCACTCTGCGATGTACGAGTGTGTTAACCTTATCCTCGACATTTGATGAAAAGTAACACAGACTTCTCTATCGAGCAGAGCCTTGAGAGAAAGTTTTAAATTATTATTGTCCTGAATTAAATTAAATTAAATTAATATTGACCAACTTCTGTCTGAGGCTGAACCAGACTCTTAATATAACGTAAGAAATAGGAGCAGGAGTCGGCCATTCGGCCCCTTGAGCCTGCTCCGCCATTCAATACGATCATAGCTGGGCTGGGCTGATCTGATCCTAGGCTCAGCTCCACTTCCCCGCCCGCTCCCCATAACCCTTTACTCCCTTATCGGTCAAAAATCTGTATCTCCGCCTCAAATTTATTATTTTTTTTTCCCGTTGCCAATCTTTCCAATTCTTTGTCAAATCATCTTGTCAGATTACAAATGCCAGAGGTCACCTTGCACACATCAAGGATCACTCTGCGCCAATGCTCTTAGCCAAAAGGCCTAGAGCCACTGCACCGTTCCTGGAAGTACTGCAATACCAGGTTCGTGCCATGGAGGTGGATGGGTCAGGCCCCCCACACACCTCCTATTTCCAAAAAGCATAGGAGAACCACCTTCCTGATCCAGGGAGAACCACGTTGGGGTCATGGTTACTCCCCTGTCAGGTCAGTTACGCATGATCTTAGCCAAAAGGCCGAGCCGCCTCAAATATATTCAATGACCCAGCCTCCACAGCTCTCTGGGGCAGAGAATTCTACAGATTTACAACCCTCTGAGAGAAGAAATTCGTCCTCACTTCTGTCTTAAATGGGCAGCCTCTTACTCTGAAATTATGCCCCCTAGTTCTAGATTTCCCCACGAGGGGAAACATTCTCTCTCCATCCAAGACCCCTTAGAATCTTTTATGTTTCAATAAGATCACCTCTCATTCTTCTAAATTCCAATGAGTACAGGCCCAATCTGCGCAATCTATCTTCATATGACAACCCCTTCATCTCCGGAATCAATGTCGTGAATCTTCTCTGAACTGTCTCCAATGCAAGTATATCCTTCCTCAAATAAGGAGACCAAAGCTGTACGCAGTACTCCAGGTGTGGTCTTATCAACACCTGTACAGTTGTAGAAGGACTTCTCTGCTTTTATATTCCATCGCCCTTGCAAAAAAGACCAACATTCCATTTGCCTTTTTGAGTACTTGCTGACCTGCATACTAACTTTTTATGTTTCATGCACAAAGACCCCCAGGTCCCTCTGCACTGCAGCATTTTGTAATCTCTCCCCATTTAAATAGTAACTTGCTTTTTTGTTTTTCCTACCAAAATGGATAATCTCACATTTTCCCACATTATAGTCCATCTGCAAAATTTTTGCCCACTCACTGAGCCGATCTATATCCCTTTGTAGATTCTGTGTCCTCCTCACAACTTGCTTTCCCATCTATCTTTGTATCATCAGCAAATTTGGCTACGTTACACTCGGTCTCTTCATCCAAGTCATTGATATAAATTGTAAATAGTTGAGGCCCCAGCACTGATCCCTGTGGCACCCCACTAGTTACAGTTTGCCAACTTGAAAATGACCCATTTATCCCAGTTCTCTGTTTTTTGTTAGTTAGCCAATCCTCTATCCACACTAATATATTACCCCAACCCCGTGAACTTTTATCTTGTGCAGTAACCTTTTATGTGGCACCTTATTGAATGCTTTCTGAAAATCCAAATATACCACATCCACTGGTTCCCCCTTATCCACCCTGCTCGTTACATCCTCAAAGAACTCCAGCAAATTTGTCAAACATGATTTCCCTTTCATAAAACCATGTTGACTCTGCTTGACTGCATTATAATTTTCTAAATGTCCTGCTACTGCTTCCTTAATAATAAAAACAGAAACTACTAGAAATCTCAGCGGGTCAGGCAACATCTGTGGAGAGGAAGCAGAGTTAACGTTTCGGGTCGATGACTCTTCGTCAGAACTGGAGAGTGTTCGGAAAGAACGGATTTTTAAGAAGCACTAAAAGGGGGAGGGGAGGAAAGAACAAAAGGGAAGGTCTGTGATCGGGTGGAAGACGGGAGAGATCAGAGAGACAAAAGGGATGATGGGCCGAATTGAAATGGTAATGGCAGGAGTTAGAAAAACATAAGTCGATATAGGGTGTGAATGGCGGGATAATGACCAACTGCCATTAGAGACAAGGAGAAAAAACACAGCTCAGGTGTAGGGGGGGTGGGGGGGAGTTGGGGTGGGGAAAGGGAACCAAAGATTAGCAGCGGTTACGCTCTGAAATTATTGAACTCGATGTTGAGTTCAGAAGGCTGCAAAGTGCCTAAACGAAAGATGAGATGCTGTTCCTCGAGCTTGCGTTGAGCTTCGTTGGAGACCGAGGACGGAGGTCAGAGTGGGAGTGGAGCGGAGAATTAAAGTGACAGGTGACCGGAAGCTCAGGGTCACACTTACGGACTGAACGGAGGTGTTCCGCAAAGCGGTCACCCAATCTGCGTTTGGTCTCCCCAATGTAGAGGGGACCACATCGTGAACAGCAAAAACAGTATACTAACTTGCAAGAAGTACAAGCAAACCGCTGTTTCACCTGGAAGGAGCAAAAGTTTTTTTTTTCCTATTCTTCAATAGCAGTTGGTCATTATCCCGCCATTCACACCTTATATCGACTAACCCTTTTCTAACTCCTGCCATTACCATTTCAATGCAGCCCATCATCCCTTTTGTCTCTCTAATCTCTCCTGTCTTCCACCCTGTCACAGACCTTCCCTTTTGTTCTTTCTTCCCTTCCCCCTTTCAGTGCTCCTTAAGAATCCGTTCTCTTCGAACAATCGGAAGTTCTGACGAAGGGTCATCGACCCGAAACGTTAACTCTGCTTCCTCTCCACAGATGCTGCCTGACCCGCTGAGATTTCCAACATTTTCTGTTTTTATTCCAGATTCCAGCATCTGAAGTATTTTGCTTTGTACTACTTCCTTAATAATGGACTCCAGCATTTTCCCAATGACAGATGTGAGGCTAACTGGACTATAGTTTCCTGCTTTCTTTCTCTTTCCTTTCTTAAATAGGGATGTTACATTTGCGGTTTTCCAGTCTGCTGGGACCTCTCCAGAATCCTTGGTGTCATATTTGACCCTGAAGTGAGCTTTTGACCACATATCCACTGCATAACTAAGACCGCCTATTTCCACCTCCGTAACATCGCCTGTCTCCGCCCCTGCCTCAGCTTATCCGTTGCTGAAGCCCTCATCCGTGCCTTTGTTACCTCTTGACTTGACTATTCCAATGCACACCTGGCTGGCCTCCCACATTCTACCCTACGTAAACTAGGAGGTGATCCAAAACTCGGTTGCCCCAGTCCTAACTCGCACCAAGTCCCGCGCACCCATCACCCCTGTGCTCGCTGACCTACATTGGCTTCCGGTTAAGCAACGCCTCGATTTCAAAATTCTCATCCTTATTTTCAAATCCCTCCATGGCCTCGCCCCTCCCCATCTCTATAATCTCCTCCAGCCCCACAACCCCCCGAGATGTCTGCGCTCCTCTAATTCTGCCCTCTTGGGCATCCCTGATTATAATCGCTCAACCGTCGGTGGCCGTGCCTTCTGTTGCCTAGGCCCCAAGCTCTGGAATTCCCTCCCTAAACCTCTCCGCCTCGCTACCTCTCTTTCCTCCTTCGAGACGCTCCTTAAAACCTACCCTCTTTGACCAAGCTTTTTGTCACCTGCGATAACTTCTACTTATGCGGCTCGGTGTCAAATTCTTATCGCATAATACTCCTGTGAAGCGGCTTGGGAAGTTTCACTACGTTAAAGGCGCTATGTAAGTACAAGTTGTTGTTGTTGTTGAGCCACATTCACCATTATGTGCAGTATGACTGAGCAAGTCAGGGATTGGTCCTTCACTGCATCTTCACTCTGCATTACTGGTGTCTGCTCGCTAACGCGTCACTTCTGCCCAGACAGCGGATACCCAAGATCATGCAGCACCGGACATCCGATACAAGCCAATCCTGCCCTTCCGCGCTCTCAATCAAAGGATCGGGGGTTAATCGCACTCTCCCCCTACATGTTACCGAAGTTTCAGCTGCCTGGGCCCTAAGCTCTGGAATTCCCTCTCTAGCTCTCTCTCCTCCTTTTAAGACTCTCCTTAAAACCTACCTTTGACCAAGCTTTTGGTCACCTGCCCTAATATCTCCTGAGCTAGGTGTCAAATTTTGTCTGATAAATCAGCCCTGTGAAGCGCCTTACTACATTTTGCTACGTTAAAGATGTTCTATAAATGTAAATCTATCTCTCCTTCTCTGTAATCCCTGAATGTGATACTCCATTGTTAAACACAAAAGTCGGCACCTCCCACAGTGCAACACTCCCTTGGTACTGCACTGGAGTGACGGCCTGGATTATGTGCTCAAGTCTCTGGATTGGGACCATGTGTGACCTCAGGATATCCTAGAGCGCTTTACAGCCAATGAAGTACTTTTGATGCGTCGTTGCTGTTGCAGTGTAGGGAAACGCGGCAGCCAATTTGCACACAGGAAGCTCCCACAAACAGCAACGTGATAATGACCAGATAATCTGAAATGGGGATAATTACTGCTGATGGAGCTATTCTTGAAAAAGAGGGCAGAGTAGGATTTTCAGACGTGCAGATAAAGAAGTGATAGCAGCGAATTGAAAAGTTGCAATTGATTTAAATCTCAAATCTCATCCACATACATCCGTTAACTGTAACCTTGCAATTCTCCAAACCCTCTTTACTCCTTGTCCATTTAATGTATAATATATCCTGTAGATTCATCAGAACTTCTGTGATCGATTTACTGTAACAGAAACTCGCACCAAGAACACAACACTAACAGTGCAGCTAAACGTAGAGAACGATGTTTCCACTTGGGCCATGTCCAAAGTAGGGGCCATAAACATAAGATAGTAAGTAACTCAAAAGGACATAAGAATTAGGAACAGGAGTAGGCCATCTGGCCCCTCAAGCCTGCTCCACCATTTAATATCATGGCTGATCTTCGACCTCAACTCCACTTTCTCACCCGATCCCCATATCCCTCGATTCCCCAAGAATCCAAAAATCTATCTCTCTCAGCCTTGAATATATTCAGAGACTCAGCATCCACAGCCCTGTGGGGCAGAGAATTCCAAAGATTCATAACCCTCTGAGTGGAGAAATTCCTCCTCATCTCAGTCTTAAATGGCCGACCCTTTTATCCCGAGGCTAATAAATCCAATGGGGAATTCAGGAGACACTTCTTTACCCAGAGAGTGGTGAGAATGTGGAACTCGCTGCCACAGGGAGTGGTTGAGGTGAATAGTATCGATGCATTTAAGGGTAAGCTGGATAAACACATGAGGGAGAAAGGAATAGAAGGATATGTTGATAGGGTGAGATGAAGACGGGTGGGAGGAGGCTGGTGTGGAGCATAAATACCGGCACAGACCAGTTGGGCCGAATGGTCTGTGTCTGTTCTGTAAAATTCTATGTATGATTTTATATGGTGCATGAAATGATACAATGAACTCCGTACTGTGAGCCAGTGACCAGGTCTTTAATGGCTTCCACAAGTGAAGATACAAAGGTGAAGTTCAGGTTATCTACCAGGCCCAGCACAAGTGAACCTATGACCCTCGGACCTCTGACGGTAGTGCCCTCTGGTGGTGGGCAGACCTTATGTACATACATTACAATTTACCCAATCAAGTGCGTATGAATTCTGCCAAGTAAATCTTGGCCTTAATGGATCTCGGCTACTCATCTTTAATTTTTAATGCATGGCAAATTTCCAAACACTATTAGTGAAAGTGCAAATGTTTACCCAATTTCTAACGGGGCTTTGTTAAGTGCCATCACCAGATGCACACTGCATAGCCATGAATAGTAACGCTTCCTAAACCTGCCTGATTCACACAGAGGGCATGCGATCCATTTTTGCAAATCAAGGGTTCTGGAATAACTCGCCACATTTTAAACCATCCGACAACGGATCAAAACAAATGAGACAAGGCTCTTTAAATCTCCCAAGATTTTGGGAGGCAAGATATGAAGTTAAAATTAACTCTTCAAAGGCACAATTTTGTAAACGCCTTGTCCATTAACTAGGTCCTCTTGCATATCAATCAGTGTTTCCGCTCTTTATTTTTTTGGGGTGCATGTCCCATTTAATGGGCTGCGCGGCCCGTTCAGCTTTCCACCGTTTGTCCATTGGATCGCCGGTGACCGGCCAACACGGGGACCTCCAGACCACACAGCTCAACGGCAATGTTGATATCGACAAGGTTCTCTGCAACACAACGCAACAACTCTCGTTGTCACTTAATTATTTTTAACATTCACTGCTCTGGTCCAGCTTCCGGTTATGGAGGATGAGCTCCGGAGTGCAAAGTGCTACGTGATGGGTGGCTGAGGGAGAAGGGAATCGAGGGTGATGCTGATAGTTAGATGAGGAAAGATGGGAGGAGACTCGAGTGGAGCATAAATGCCGGCATGGATTGGTTGGGCCGAATGGTCTGTTCCTGTGCCGTATATCCTGTGTCGACCCGTGTCACGTGTCTGTAGTGGCCATATACGGAAAACCACTTTTCATTAATAGGTCATCAAGATTGGAGCGTGGGCAGATACAGCAGGAGTGGCGAGAGACTGTGGAGGAATGTGATCGGGGCCCAGGAGAGGTGTGAGTTCAGGGCCAGGGGTCCAGGGGGCAGCACGGGCCCAGCCCACACTGCGATATGTGCGCGCACTAGGCCCGTGCAGCAGAGCAGGTCTCCAGTCATCTTGGATAATCCTTGCCACGGGACCAAGACCTAGCTCTGTCAAGCCCGTGTGGTGGCTGGTGTGCAACGGCCACCCCACGTTAAAAAAATCCACGCACAGGCATCTTCCACCCTTGAGGATGTCGTTCAGGACCTGGAATATTCGGTCCTTCATTGAAACACCTGTGAACTCATCCTTTTTGACATGGAAGCAAGTCATCCTCCTATTGAGGGACTGCCTATGATGATGATGATGATGATGAATAGGCACTGGAGAGGGTGCAGAGAAGATTTACAAGGATGATACCAGAAATGCGAGGGTATACATATCAGGAAAGGATGAACAGGCTGGGTTTCTTTACTAGAAAAGAGAAGGCTGAGGGGTGACCCAATAGAAATCTTTAAAATTATGAAAGGCTTTGACAGAGTGGATACAGAGAGAATGTTTCCACTTGTGGGGAAGAGCAAAACTAAAGACCATTGATATAAGATAGTCACCAAGAAATCCAATCGGGAATTCAGAAGAAACTTCTTTACCCAGAGAGTGGTGAGAATGTGGAACTCGCTACCACAGGGAGTGGTTGAGGTGAATAGTATCGATGCATTTAAGAGGAGGCTAGATAAGCATAGGAGGGCAAAAGGAATAGAGGGTTATGCTAGATTTAGATGAGGAAAGACTGGAGGAGGCTCGAGTGGAGCCTCAACACTGGCATGGACTGGTCGGGCCGAATGGCCTGTTTCTGTGCCGTATATCCAATGTAAATCCTGTGGTTGCCGATTCTCCAAGATTAATCTTCAGGGCACAACATCCGGGAGAAAAATTAAAGTGACATTAAAAATAGTGCACTTGTTTTCATTTTCTTTGAACACTTTTGTTAATTATAAAAAAAATTGGAGATGGGAACATAGACTGTTTGTGCTGACGGTGAAAACCCATCCAATCAGGTAGTGAAGAGTCTATTCGCATTCCAATTGGCTGTAGGAAGGCGATGGACTTGTCAGGTGACGAATGGAGGGGGCGGGTTGGTTGGAGGTCATGTGATGAAACCTCCAGGAATATGTCCAACCAGTGTTGGCGATCCTTTATCTACCTCCACCACCTCCTCTTATAATTTATAAATCTACCGAATGGAACGGAGCAGAACTGAGCTCTTGCTGGAAAATCAAAGATTAAACTATTTGCACAATCTTAATGTTAATTAAACTAAAGAGTGCACAGGGTTAACGTTCGCAGTTTGCCGAGTGACTGTGCGCAGGGAGAGAGTCTGCTATCACATGCGCAGCTCCAGAGAGGCATTTAAAACACAGACCGCACTCTGAGAGCAAACTGTCCTGGCGTAGCTTGTGTCAACGGTAGAACAAGAAAGACTTGCATTTATATTGCGCCTTTCATGACCACCAGACGTCTCAGCGCTTTACAGCTAATGAGGTACTTTTGGAGTGTAGTCACTGTTGTAATGTGGGAAACGCGGCAGCCAATTTGCACACAGCAAGCTCCCACAAACAGCAATGTGATAATGACCAGATAATCTATTTTTAGTGATGTTGATTTGAGGATAAATATTGGCCCCAGGACACCGGGGATAACTCCCCTGCTCTTCTTCGAATTAGTGCCGCGGGAACATTTATGTCCGCCTGAGAGGGAAATCTTCCCTCTTCTATTCCTCTTCGCTTCTTCAATGCTTTCTCTCTCATCTGACTTCCACCTTGCCGTCTCTGATGTTTGCTGCCCAACCCAGTCAACTCACATTTAATGCGAGCTTTTCACGTCTCCTCAAACTCCCAAATTCTTGTACTGAACTTGACAAACCGAAGGGTCTTGTTTGTGCAATTTCACTCGAGCCCCTCATCGCTTGCCCCAGGGCTGCCTTCTACTCCTCATTCTCTTGCACAGTATATCTTCAATTTATTACAATGTTTTGAGCACTGTTCGAGTTATTTTATTAGTGTCTGACTGGTTATAAAACTTTGGACCATTACTCCTTGCATCCTCTCCTGCTCCAACAACAACTTCTTCTCCTCATCGAAGATGATTCTGACCCATTCAGATGGGTCTTCATGTTGTGCCTGTGATTTGACAGTCAAGTTATTCCTTGATGCTCATCTCAAAAGTTTTCTGGCTCCAAGTTATGTGTGCCACCAACAGTGGTACTAAGTAACATCTGATTGGCTGGCTTTGGAAACTCCGCGCTCATCTTCCAACCGATCCGATTGGTTCTGACCGTCCCCAGTGACGCCATGCAACCAATGTGATTGGGCCAAATCTTGCTGGAGCAGGGCAGCCCTTCAGGTAGATGTTTCCCCATACCCTTCAGCTCAAATATTATGTTTGGCGTAACTTTCAGGAAGTGCGCACTGATAATGGTGCCCGAGGGCAATCCGGCGTCCGGGACCTGGAACGAAGGGACCAACAGTCTGTCTTCTTAACCAATGGGATTTAAGGATTGAGAAACACAGAGGAAGAAGGGAGAAGGGAATGAGGTGAATTAGAGTCAAATCAGGTACAGAAAGAGAAAAGGAAAGAAAGACTGGTTTAAGAGACGGAAAGAGAAAGTAAGAAAAAAAATATTTCATTTGAAGTTTTAAAAAAAATCTCAAAACAATTTGCTAACTGCAGGAATGAGTCTCGACAGTTTAAATTGTTCCCTTTCTGCGTCAGAGAGGTTGATTGGCTTTGCATTAACAATTCTGTAAGGGGTTTTCAGGGACTGTTGTTGTGCCTTGGGTGTCTCTCTCTGGGCTTCTGCCCTCACAGCTTATGCCTGGCCTGTGAGGTACCCTGAGTGCTGCAAGAGCACCCCTGGAGAGACTGTGTCCACAGCTTATGAAGGGGGTTTTGAGACTCGTGCGTCCCCACAGCTTATGCCTAGCCTGTGAGGCACCTGTGAGTGTCAAACACTCCTAACCCTTTCTTCCCTAGCCTGTGACACACAGTTGAACGTTTTCGAGGCGCTCCTAGCTTCCTTACACTATTCTGACATAAGACTCATGATCAGGAGATGTAATACAATAGAACGGAGACAAGGTGATTCCAAGAGAAACTTAGGCTTCTAATTTATTTGACAAGGTGTATCTCAACAAACAGCAATACACCAATAAAACAATCCTCCTAAATCCCACTAAACGGACACAACGAAAATCTTTACACAAGTTTAGCAGTACAATGCCCAACCTCCCACCTTTCCTGGCCTAACTGAGTTGGGAGTTCTGGGGACCAGAGGTTATACTCACTACTGTGCCTTCTGCAGTCTCGTGGTTTGTTTCTTCTATCTTCGGTGTCTTCGGACACTGGTTTTACTTCAGTGTTGAGAGTCTTGCTGGTTGTAGTTGTTGGGTGACGAGGGCAGGGAACCACACACACTGCGTCAGAAACCCCTTTTTATAGCCAGATTATCCAGTCTGCCTCTCCTGCTGAAGTCGATTCTTCTCATTGGTGGACTTTGTGATTTTTAAAAATGCAGCAGTTTTAGATTATTGCGGGTTTTTTTCCACTGATGTTAACCTACTCAAGGTTTGAGTTGGTGTTAGTTAAGTTGGCCTCCTGTAGCCATTGTGTAGGTCCTTGGGTTCCCTAGTTTTCTGAAGATCTGCATAATTTCCTTCCATAGTGTAAACATGGGGAAGACAATAGTCCGATAATGGCTGTGAGTCAGTCCCAGTTTTCGAGCAAGTGCTCTCCCATTGGCTTGAAAGCCCCATGCTTCGGGCTGACTCTGTCTCACCATTGGCCCTCCGGTGTCCTCCCCCGTCCAATCACTGCTCTGCCAAGTTCAAACTGTTATCGGTTTCAATTCACAGCACAGACTGATCCCACAGCCCTTTTCCTTCTGGGTAAAATGAGGGGGTTTTCGCCCTACCCGACATAATCCCCCATCTGATACAGTCAGACACCACTCGAGTATGTCAAAGTTCAGGGTGGTGAGCAAACCCTAAGTCTCCCAAATTGCCCAACTTTCCCCAATTTAACTCTAAACTGATCCCGTCGATATATATCGTAATTCCTTTTAACGCGGTACAAAACACAGAATCCAACAGGTTACAATATACGACAGCAATATACATATATGTACTTAAGGTTACAGCAGCAATTGCACATTGAGTCTCATTTCAGTCTTAACCGTAAAACAAAGAAACCTTCCCTGCAAACTCCCCAGGGGCCATGTATGAAAACGCAGTCATCCCTGGGAATAACAAAACCGCCTAAGTGTCGCGGTCAAGCTTTGATTACACGCCTTGAGTGTTTAGCAACGGCTCTCCTGTCTGTGTAGTAGCCTGAGGAACTGCTTTTTTTTCTTTTTCTCCTGAGCTTACAGCTTGTAACTAGCAGATAGGCTACAATCAGGAGTTGGCTGATTACTAAGGCATGCGATCCCACCCGGATCCACGCAGGTATGTTCGCCCGTATTCCCAAATCCCACCATGCTGGGGGTTTAATCTGGGCAATCTCTCCTGCTAGAATTTCAATTTTCTGCTCCATGGTGTAAAAATGTTTTTGAGACAAATCCACTGCCTGGAGGAGGGCTGTAAGTTTCTCAGGTAGTGGGGCAATGGGACAGCCAAAATGGGTGACATATTGTTGTAGGTGGCTGAGGTTGTTTTGTACCATGAGGTGAATCGTGGAAGGTTCAGGGATGGGTGTGATTCTGGTGTGTGCCACTTGAACCTCTTCCCTGGGTTTAAAGCAAAAGCTGCTGTACGGTATTGGACACCACCTTCCCGGTCCGTGTTCATACCTTTGGGCACTTGTGGTGACACAATATGTCCCACCACCTACATATGCTACCTGTGGAGGCATGTGGTTAGGGGCCATTACCTCCATTGTGCAATTGATAGGCTCTGCCCCAGCAGTGCTGAACCCGCATTGTGGCCTTGCAAAAGCGTTCAAGTGCTGGGGGCACAGGATTACCTGTGCTCCCCTGCTCCGACAACCCGAGAGGTCTGTACCTGTCAGTGTGCTCCCATAGTGTGACATAAGGTGGGACCTCTTGGAATCGAACATGCACCCCTCCACGAATGACTCCCACATTCTCCACTCGGTACAGGGGTGCTGGTCGTGGGGACGCCCCCATCACGGGCATCCTGACCACCACACCCATGATGGTATGATTTGACTTTCCACAGTCCACCGGTACCGGGTAGGCTTCCGACGCTACACAAAGTTGGCAAGGACTCAAAACATTATCATAAGGGTGCAGTGCTGCAAAGTGCTGGTTGCTGATCCAGGAGGGAACCTGTCCCTGTCTCAGATCCTCGAGGTTACTCCGTCCCTCTCCCAGCAACCAGGCCCCATAGAGCACGCACACCTCATTTTGGGCGGCTTGATCGGAGGTGTTTCTATCCTCCCGAATCAAGGCATTTACAGCCCTGGCCTGTGCCTCCAATTGAGAGATAATCTCCTTTTAAGTGAACTGTCATTGCCACCTCTTCGTGGAGCGCGGATCCCACTACGGTATTCTCATCCCCCAGGATTTTGCGCAGCTGATTCTTTAACCCATTTATCTGGAGGGCCAGCTGCATGTTATCCAAACTGTTTATGGCGGACGCACCGGTGTTAAACCCCGTGAAAATGTCATTTAAAGTGCCACGCCTCTGCCTGCCCGGTTCGGCCCCATCCCACTGTTTATACAAGTCTGTCACTCTCACTCTGGAAGTGGCCACAGTGATCTCCGGGCAGGGGATGGAGGCCTCTCCGTAGGTATAGTCCTTATGGTTGGAGTACTTGGTGGAGTTCGATCCCAACCATCCAGGCCATCTCCCCTTGTGGGAGTAGGTGACCCGGCCATCCGCCGCCGGAGTCCCTTCTCCTGTGGTCACTGTCGGCGCTCTGCCCCCGGAGCATCCAAAAACCAGGGAGTCCTCGGTGTCCCCTCGGTACCCGGTGCAGATCCTTGGCGATACCAGCATCACTAGGGAGGTGTTGACATCTGAAAAGCAAGAAGAACATGGCCTTGCCTTGAGAGACCTCTCCAGGCCCGGCCCACTTAACATGTTCCGAATATAAAATGCTGTACCCAACAGTCACTGCCTTACCTAAACACATCTGCACACAACACAAAGTAACAAAACAGGAAGGGAAAATATATACACCGCCACCCGTCCTCGGGTGGCCAGGCTACATCCTGTCACTGTACAGGCGTCGTCGACCACTCGGCTGACCGTACCCTGGGGACCAGGATACCCTCCGCTGAGGGGCTCATATAGTCCCCCTTGAGTCTTGTGCTGCTCTCCAAGGCCGTCCCGAGCCCCGGATAATCGGTGGGAGACCCTTGCTAGTGCAACAGAGCACCATCCCTGTTGTCTTTCGCCTTCTCTGTCTGGGGCGGGGAGCTAAGTAAACAGGGGACCACGGCGCCCTGGGCTGTGGCACTCTGTTACTCCTCCTTACTGTCGGTGCAGAGTCCCACGTTATGGGCTGCAATGCTATCTCCTCCACCTCTTGGGCTAGCCCCAGCTGATCCACCATGGGAGGTTCAGCTTCCCCTTGGACCTTGCTAATGGTAGAGCCTTTCTCCCTACTTCTGTTAGTGGGCTGGGAACCTCTACCCAGTGGTGGGATAGCCTCACTGGAGCAGTGAACCATCCCCGGCTGTAGAGCTTCGGGGCCCGCTGCCTCCTCCGGAGCCTCCAAATCCACTGGGGCCAGTTCTTTCCCCAGTGCCTGATTCCCTTCCCTTGCTCGTCCCCTCTGTTTTTTACCTCTTTTGGGGTCAAACAATTCACACTGATTAATATGATACCACTTCACCCGGCGAGGCAATCGAACCGCATAGACCATAGGGTTAGCCTTGTCGACTATGCTGTATGGTCCCATATACAGTGGTTCAAATACCCCGACCCGGGCGAAGCTGCTCACCATCACCTGGTCGCCCACCTCCCAATCATGGTGACTGCGGGGTTCCAGCAGCAGCCGATTGGCACGGTGCTGTTTACCCATGTTGTTGGCTGCCTGCCAGTGAATCTGTTGAAGCTGTTCGAACAGATTCCTGATGAAGCGGTCCCGGTTCACCTCTCGAAGCTGCCCTTCGGTGAGAACCGGCGCCAACACATGCACTGGGGTTCTCATGATCCGGCCCGTCATCAGCTCATGGGGTGAGTACCCTCTGCTCTTTGACTGACTGGCCCGGATTCCCATGAGGACCAATGGTAAGACCTCCGCCCACTTGTTCGGTGAGTCTCCCGTCTCCTTGTGCAGCCTTTCCTTTAGGGTCTGGTTCAGGCGTTCTACGGGGCCTGAGGACTGAGGGTTGTAGGCGACAAGCCATTTGACTCTTATCCCCAGCATCTTTAGGGTGGCCTGTATCACCTAGCCGGTGAAGTGGCTTCCCCGGTCGGACTCCACGATTTGAGGTAGACCCCACCGAGAGAACACCTCCCTCACCAGGATTTTTGCAGTCCCCACCGCGGTAGCTGTTCGGCAAGGGAAGGCTTCCACCCACTTGGAAAACACATCCACCAGGACGAGGCAGTATTTATAACCTCCCTGGGCGGCTGGTAGGGGTCCGATGTAGTCGATCTGGATCGACTGCCATGGTCCCTCTACCCGCCTGACGTGTCCCATGGACACCTTCCTTTTCTGAGGGTCTGGGTTGTTTGCAGCACAAACCAGACAGCCCGCACAGAAGTTGCGGACGTCTTCCCGGAGGCCTGGCCACCACCCTGCCTTTTCTACCCGTTGCCATGTAGATTCCGGCCCAGGGTGTCCCGCACCTGGACCCTCATGGGCCAGCTGAAGGAATTCCCTCCGGTGTTGTGGCGGCACTACCCATTTGTCCCCTTTAAACAACATGCCTTCCCGCACAGCCATATCTGCAGCACTGTATGGGCCCTCTGCCTTTTCCCCCTTTTTGATAGCAGCCAAGGCAGCCTTCAGGACCGGATCCTGCAACTGGACTACTTTAAGGTCCGGGGCCGCAGCCGCCCCTACGCTCCCTTGTGTCCCTGGCTTGCTTCTTGCTGCTGCTATCCTGCCTGCCTCGTATGGATCCCATGGGCGACCTGTACAAGCACCTTCCCTTGCCAGCAGGTCTGCCTGCTGGTTACCTTCCCCCCGTGGCTCAGTTTTGGAGTGGGCCTTTACCTTATGGATATATACATCCCCGGTTTCTCCCACTGCAGCCACGATCTTTTCTAGCAGGGGTTTGGTCACAAGGGGCTTCCCATCCGCAGAGGTGTACCCCTGGCGTGACCAAATCGCCAGATACTCTGTACACGAATTGCAAGTGAACATGCTGTCCGGGCAAATCGTGTATGGGGTAGGGAATTCCTCGGGGTGTGTGACCACATACATCACCGCCGAGAGTTCCGCCTGCTGGGCGCTCAGGGTGCATGGGAGTTTAAGAGCCAAGGCAATTCCTGCCTTGGGATCCCAAACTCCGCAGCCCGTAAGTCTTGTACCCGCGGACACTGAACTGGAGCCATCAACGTAGATCTCGCGGCCTGTGGGGTGTATCCCTGCCCGAAATCCAAAGTTAATGTCCCATACCCCCTCCACAGAGCATCGATGCGGCTGCCCTGGATAGATTAAATTTGCTGCGAGCCTGGGCTCGCAGAGGCCCTTGACATTTAAAGTCATTTGGGAGAGGAGGAGGGTCCAGCGAGTGATTCTAGCACTGCTCACTGTCCCGTCCTTAATCCTCCCGTCCAACAGCATCTGCTTCGGGATATGATGGGTGAGGAGTGTAATGGGGGATATTCCGGTAAAGATCTGAGCTCTCTTTACTGCCCAGTGGGTGGCAAGCAAGTGCCTCTCACAATTGGAGTATCCCTTTTCTACCTCCGTGAGGACCCTGGAGGAGTACACCACTGGTCTCAGCTGACCGTTTCGCCCCTGGAGCAACACTGCACTTAAGCTGTCGCCACTGGCTGCCACCTCCAGGAAGAATTCCTCCCCCCCATCAATTGCCCCGAGGGCTGGTGCTACCTGCAGACCTCTCTTCAGACGGACAAATGCTGCCTCACAGCCCTCGTCCCATTCCCACTCGACCCCCTTGTGAGCAGAGGGGCGCCAGTGGCTGCATAGTCCTCGATGACGTCCCTACAGTAGCCAGTGATTCCCAGGAAAGACCTTGCCCCCGACACATCCCTAGGGACAGGGAGTTCCTGCACTGCCTTTCTTCTAGCCTCATCAATGGCCCTTTCTCCTGCCCTTATCGTCAGGCCCAGGAATTTTACCTCTCCTAGACCTATCTGGGTTTTCTTGGGGTTAACTTTAACACCCTCTTCCTTCAGTAAGACCAGCAGTTCGGCCGGCAGTGGACCGTGTTCCTCACTGCTGTCTGTGAACAACAACAGGTCGTCCACATACTGGACCAGCTGGTGTGGTTGGCTGAAGCCTTTTAAGCAGTTCGCCATGCATTGGTGAAAGATGCTGGGACTATTATGAAAGCCCTGTGGGAGGCAGCTCCATGTATACTGCTGTTCCTGGAAGGTGAAGGCAAACTTGTACTGGTCTTCCCTCCGTACAGGGATAGACCAGAACCCGTTGGATATGTCCAAGACTGTGAACGTGGTTGCGGATGCAGGGATTTCCCCTATCAGATCCCCAACCACCGCTACTGTGGGGGCACAAGCTGGGATGTTTTTATTGAGCACCCTATAATCCACCGTAGCCCTCCAAGAATTGTCCGGTTTCCTAACCGGCCAAAGCGGGGAGTTGACATGGGTGGCTATGGGTCTCAAACCACCCTGCTCGACAAGCGAGCTTAAAGCTGCCTCCAAGTCTGCTTCTGCCTCTCGGGGAAAGCCATACTGCTTTTGCGGGCGGGACATGGGATCCCCATCTATTCTAACCTCCACTCCTGTGACTCTCCCACAATTGTGTTTATAGGTGGCAAATGCTGCAAGATTTGCTTGCACATAGGCCCGGTACTCGGCCGGGGTGTTATCGACCAGAACTTCCAGGTCGTAACCCACTTTTGGCTTCATTGTACACAGAGTCCCTTTTCCCTGTTTCTTATCAATAACCATGACATCTCCCTCTGCTCCCGTGCCCACTGTGCCCCATAGACAGTGATTCCTCAAGTCTACTCGGATCTGGCGAGCGATGATGAAATCAGCCCCCAAGATCCCTTTTCCCACCTGCTCCCAGTTCATCAGGATGCACTTCCATTGTGTTTGGAATGCTCCTAAACGAACTGCGAGCAGGACTGAGAAAAACCTTCTCATTTCCTGTGAACCCAACTAGTTGATATGGCACCCCGTTTGATAGAGGTGAGGTTGCGGGGTCCTCCGAATGGACTATCGTGTTGGAAGCACCAGTGTCCAAAAGGTAGGTACCCAATACACCCTCAACCTCCATCTTGACCCAGGGTCGTCCCCAGGGGTCGTATTCTAGTGGGCACAGGTATGCAGGCTGGGTCTGGGCTAGTCACGGCCTCTGTACTGGCAGGGTCGCTGGTACATTCTGCCGGTAGGGCCTGGTACAATTTGCTGTCCAGAGAGAAGAGCAGCAGCTTGGCTGTCTCTTCCTCGTCGCACCCATTAATTTCCCCTGCCTGCATCGCCTGCATGAAGTGGATAGACGGGTCCCCGCTGCGAGTGAGTTTGGACAAATGGGCCACCATGGCCCTGAGTGATTGAACTCCATGGGGAATAATAAAGTCGCTCTCCAGCGCTCCCCGACCTTGGCCACCTTCCTGTGGAGGACCGTACTTGCGCTGCCTGACCGGGCACATCCGCCCTTGTTCAGGATCTTACTGCACTGGTCCCTCTACCTCCGGCTGTCCCACCATACCTGGTGCAGCAGACAGTGCCTGGTCGCCTGATCCAGCCTTTAACTGACCCTCGGCTGGAGCCTCACATCCCTGCTGCCGAGCGGGACACATTGGTCCTGCCCCCAGCCCTGGGTATGCTACTACCTGCGTGCCCCGCTCCTCCTGGTACCCCACCGGACAAACCACCGGTGCCTCAGGAGGTGGTCGGGCGTCTCTTGCCTTTGGATTCTCCTCGACCCCCCAATACTCTCCTTTGTCCCCTGTGGACCCTACAGGTCCGATCAGGGCGACCATCCCCTTTGCCTGGGATAGAGCGTTGATGAGAGTTTTAATCCTCTCCTGGCAGGGACTGTGATCTGCAAACTCACTGCTACTGGCCACTTTATAGGCTGCCTGTACGTCTTTTAATTTATTCTCTAGTTCCCAAATTTTCTGGGTGTACCGAGAGTTCTGTTCCCAGAGGGACCCCTCACTACCCTTGGCCTCTGACCTGACACTGAAGGTAGTCCCGGCTATTTCGGAAGGTCTCCTCCAATTGCCGGTTCCTTTGCTGCTCCTCAGCTAATTCGGCCAGCAGGTTGTCCCCAACCGCAGCCCGGATAGCAGAGAGCTCCTCTGATTTCTGAAGACTCTGTTCCAAGTCCTTCACCCGCTGGTCGAGCTTTCGGACTTGGCGGGTGAAGCAGATAAGCCAGATGGCCTTTTCCACACTGTGGTTGTGGTCCTTCCCTGCTGTCCAGTGGGTAGCAGCATCCACTGGGCGCTCTGCCCGTGTGAGGGCTTGCACCCAAGGTTTGGTGAGGTTCACCTTGCCAAAAATGTATGAGGAAATTCTCTCCTCCATTTTAGTTTCCTCTCATCACCTCATCTGTTATATTAACATCTCCTGTTTGCTTATGTCCCATCTGGGTCACCATGTTCTGTAAGGGGTTCTCGGGGACTGTTGTTGGGCCTTGGGTGTCTCTCTCTGGGCTTCTGCCCTCACAGCTTATGCCTGGCCTGTGAGGTACCCTGAGTGCTGCAAGAGCACCCCTGGAGAGACTGTGTCCACAGCTTATGAAGGGGGTTTTGAGACTCGTGCGTCCCCACAGCTTATGCCTAGCCTGTGAGGCACCTGTGAGTGTCAAACACTCCTAACTCCTTCTTCCCTAGCCTGTGACACACAGTTGAACGTTTTCGAGGCGCTCCTCGCTTCCCTTACACTGTTCTGACATAAGACTCATGATCAGGAGATGTAATACAATAGAACGGAGACAAGGTGATTCCAAGAGGAACTTAGGCTTCTAATTTATTTGACAAGGTGTGTCTCAACAAACAGCAATACACCAACAAAACAATCCCCCTAAATCCCACTAAACGGACACAATGAAAATCTTTACACAAGTTTAGCAGTACAATGCCCAACCTCCCACCTTTCCTGGCCTAACTGAGTTGGGAGTTCTGGGGATCAGAGGTTATATTCACTACTGTGCCTTCTGCAGTCTAGTGGTTTGTTTCTTCTATCTTCAGTGTCTTCGGACACTGGTTTTCCTTCAGTGTCGAGAGTCTTGCTGGTTGTAGTTGTTGGATGACGAGGGCAGGGAACCACACACACTGCATCAAAAACCCCTTTTTATAGCCAGATTATCCAGTCCGCCTCTCCTGCTGAAGTCGATTCTTCTCATTGGTGGACTTTGTGATTTTTAAAAATGCAGCAGTTTTAGATTATTGCGGGTTTTTTTCCACTGATGTTAACCTACTCAAGGTTTGAGTGGGTGTTGATTGCGTTGGCCTCCTGCAGCCATTGTGTAGGTCCTTGGGTTGTTTTGGGTTCCCTGGTTTCTGAAGGGCTGCATAATTTTCCTCCAATTCAGTTTTTCTAACCTACTCAAGGTTTGAGTAGGTGTTAGTTGGGTTGGCCTCCTGTAGCCATTGTGTAGGTCCTTGGTTTGTTTTGGGTTCCCTAGTTTTCTGAAGATCTGCATAATTTCCTTCCATAGTGTCAACATGGGGAAGACAATAGTCCGATAATGGCTGTGAGTCAGTCCCAGTTTTTGAGCAAGTGCTCTCCCATTGGCTTGAAAGCCCCATGCTTCGGGCTGACTCTGTCTCACCATTGGCCCTCCGGTGTCCTCCCCCATCCAATCACTGCTCTGCCAAGGTCAAACTGTTATCGGTTTCAATTCACAACACAGACTGATCCCACAGCCCTTTTCCTTCTGGGTAAAATGAGGGGGTTTTCGCCCTCCCCTACATTAACAATGATCATCTTGTCAAAAGGGGACTTGCTGATCAATTATGAGCTCCAACTTTCTGCACGGGTTTAACAAGCTATTAATGTAAAAATCCAGCAAGTTCTTAAAAATAATGCGGAGGCCAATGGTGAGATGCCATTTGTGAGAAGCTAACGAGGGAACAGTGTAAATCGCCTGGCGATTGGCAGCCCGTGGTGTACCTCTTGATCCCCTGAACTCGCAGGCCAATTCATGCTTTAACGTGTCGTTCGTGTTCCAGCTAGATTTGGTCTGTTGTTTCTGACAGGCTTCAACCAATTTGTTTGGCTGTTCCTTCCAACTCCCACTCCGAACGAGAAAAACACTTCTTCTGAAATATACGAGTCTGGAACATCAGCTTTAAATGCTAACCATAGAATCATACGGCACAGAAGGAGGCCATTCGGCCCGTCGAGCCCGTGCCGGTTCTCTGCAAGAGCACTTCAGCGAGTCCCACTCCCCCGCCCTTTCCCCGTAGATCTGCAAAATGTTTTCCTTCAGGTACTTATCCAATTTTCTTTTGAAAGCCATGATTGAGTCTGCCTCCACCACCCTCAGGCAGCGCATTCCAGATCCTAACCACTCGCGGCATAAAAAAAGTATTTCCTCCTTCTGCCAATCACCATAAATCTGTCCTCTGGTTCTCGACCCTTCCACCAATGGGAACAGTTTCTCTCTATCTGCTCTGTCCTGATCCCTCATGATTTTGAATACCTCTATCAAATCTCCTCTCAAACTTCTCTGCTCCAAGGAAAACAACCTCAGCTTCTCCAGTCTATCCATTTGATTAAAGAATCAAACTGGCTGACATTACATTGGAACGTTTGATCAGTTTGGTCTTTTTTCATTTCTGTACATTCCCATGGACCCAGTCACAGGTATTCTAAGTAACTTTAATATTTAAAAATTATCTTTATTTGCCCCTCATTGAATTGTAGCCCTTTGGAAGAAGGCTGTGGAGTCTCTGTCTTTGGAATCATCTCAGCCACAGGACATCGCTGCAGGAGTTCCTCAGGGCAGTGTCCTAGTCCCAACCATCTTCAGCTGCTTCATCAATGACCTTCCTTCCATCATAAGGTCAAAAGTGGGGATGTTCGCTGATGACTGAATAGTGTTCAGTGCCATTCGCAACTCCTCAGATAATGGAGCAATCCGTACCCGGACAACATTCAGGCTTGGGCTGATAAGTGGCAAGTAACCTTTGCGCCACACAAGTGCCAGGCAATGACTATCTCCAACAAGTGAGAGTCTAACCACCGCCCCTTAACATTCAATGGCATTACCATCGCCGAATCCCCCACCATCAATATCCTGGGGATCACCATTGACCAGAAATTCAACTGGACCAGCCACATAAATACTGTGGCAACAAGAGCAGGTCAGAGGCTGGGTATTCTGTGGCGAGTTGTCTCACCTCCTGACTCCCCAAAGTCAGGAGTGTGATGGAATACTCTCCACTTGCCTGGATGATTGCAGCCCCAACAACACTCAAGAAACTCGACACCATCCAGGACAAACCCATTTGAATGGCACCCCATCCTCCACCTTAAACATTCATTCCCTCCACCATCAGCGCACCGTGGCTGCAGTGTGTACCATCTACAAGATGCACTGCAGCAACTCGCCAAGGCTTATTTGGCAGTACCTCCCAAACCCGCGACCTCTACCGCCTAGAAGGACAAGGGCAGCAGGCTCATGGGGACTCCACCATCTCCAAGCTTGCCGCCCCCCCCCCCCCAAGTCACACACCATCCTGACTTGGAAATATATCGACGTTCCTTCATTGCCGCTGGGTCAAAATCCTGGAACTCCCTCCCTAACAGCACTGTGGGAGCACCTTCACCACACGGACTGCAGCGGTTCAAGAAGACGGCTCACCACCATCTTCTCAAGGGCAATTGGGGATGGGCAATAAATGCTGGGCCTTGCCGTGAATGAATTAAAAAAAATACCGTGTATGGTGGCAAGCTGGTCGCGCGGGTTACCGGAGCAGTGCACGGCTGTACTGTAGCTCATCACTAACAATCTTGGGGGTCCTTGCACTACCTAATGGGCTGCGACCAGGGGATCAGCCTTGCAGTTCGTGTCCATGATACATAAGGAGCAGGAGTCGGCCATTTGGCCCCTCGAGCCTGCTCCACCATTCAATAAGATCATGTATGATCTTCTACCTCAACTCCACTTTCCTGCACTATCCCCATTTCCTTTGATTCCCTCAATATCCAAAGATCTCTGTCTTGAATATACTCAAAGACTGAGCCCCCACAGCCCTCTGGGGCAGAGAATTCCAAACATTCACCACCCTCTGAGTGAAGAAGTTTCTCGTCATCTCAGTCCTAAATGGCCGACCCCTTATCCTGAGATTGTGACCCCTGGTTCTAGACTCACCAGCCAGGGGAAACATCCTCCCTGCATCTACCCTGTCCAGCCCTGAGAGAATTTTGATACAATGCTATTCCGTCCCGTCTGGGGTGGGCTGAGGAGAGAGAGAAAGAGAGAGAGATAATGGGTGGTGCTGTGGGTTGAATAATGCCCTTTCACCTCTGGGACTTGGGTGAGTGGGATAGTTGGGGTGATGGTGGAGGGGATGAATGTTTGGCATTTTTAACGAGCTAGTTATATTTCTGCGAATTGACTAAATGATGGTAAGACCATACGCCAGCAAAGGTGTTAAGTTCAACCCTCCAAATCAGATGAATTGCTTACAAATCAAGCAAACGTGATTCAGGGAAACGAGGTCCATCGGGTACAGTGTTCCTCAGCTCAATCCTCCCGGGTCAGGTGAAAATTTCCATTATAATTCATTGGTTTATATACCTTCCTTGACAACAAGTGATTAATCTGAATCGTTGAGTACATTCAAGGCTGAGATTGATAGATTTTCAGACTCTAGGGGAATCAAGGGATATGGAGATCAGGCGGGAAAGTGGAGTTGAGGTCGAAGATCAGCCATGATCTTATTAAATGTCAGAGCAGGCTCGAGGGGCTATGTGGCCTACTCCTGCTCCTAATTCTTATGTTAATCTAAATGCCATCATGAAGAACCTCTCGAAAATATATATATGTAAAACCACTGGGTAATATTAGGTGACTCAATCCTTCGAGCGTCTTTGTTTTCAGTTTTCTCAGCTTCATTATCTTATTCCCGAGGTCAGCATTTTAATTGAATCTCAGTGGGCTATCCATCATGCAGTGTTGTCTCTTACGGCTCCTGCCATGTTAAAGACACTGGTGTTTATCTCGAGTGCTTTGGTGCAGAGAGAGAGAGAGAAAGAGAGAGTTCCTGTCTGCCTGGGTTTCACTCTGTGCTGAAGTTACAGTTTAACCCGTTCTCGTCCGTGTCTCTCCACAGTGCAGTGGATTAGACACTGCCCTTTCACCCCTGGGCACCAGGGCATGGGAAAACTGAGTGAGTGAGTGATGTAACGGGGTCAATTTAACCCAACCCGGCTGATGGGAAACTGATGGGACCGGCTGCGATGCTGCTTTACGCCCCGCTTGGTGTTACTCCGGTGGAAGACAGTGGGGAGTGATCTTGGGGCGTATTTCATATAGAAACTCCTGAATATACACGTGTATTGGCGAGTGCGGTGGGTGAGAAAAGGGGAATGAATCATGTAATGGGGGGGAAAGAGGGGAGAGAAGTTTAAAAAAAGACTTGCATTTATAGAGCGCCTTTCACAACTTCAGGATGTTCCAAAGCACCTTACAGCCAATGAAGTACTTTTTGAAGTGTAGTCACTGTTGTAATGTGGGAAAAGCAGCAGCCAATTTGCACACAGCAAGCTCCCACAACAGCTATGTGATAATGACCAGATAATCAAGGGTAATTAAGGATGGGCAATAAATGCTGGCCTTGCCGGCAACGCCCACATCCTGAAACGACTAATAAAACAAAATCTGTTTTAAAGAGCGTCTTAAAGGAGGGGAGAGAGGCGGAGAAGTTTAGGGAGGGAATTCCAGAGCTTGGGGCCCAGGCAGCTGAAGGCACGGCCGCCAATGGTGGAGCGATTAAAATCGGGGATGGGCAAGAGGCCTGAATTGGAGGAGCGCAGAGATCTCGGAGCGTTGTGGGGCTGGAGGAGGTTACAGATATTACTGATGACAGCCAGCTTACTTGGTCCTGTTAATTTGGAATTTGGTGTGTGTGAACAATTTCTAACAACAACAACTTATATTTATATAGCGCCTTTATAACGCAGTGAAACGTCCCAAGGCGCTTCACAGGAACGTTATCACACAAAAATTGACAATGAGCCACATAAGGAGATATAAGAACATAAGAAATAGGAGCAGGAGTAGGCTAGATGGCCCCTCGAGCCTGCTCTGCCATTCAATACGATCATGGCTGATCCGATCATGGACTTGGGTCCACTTCCCTGCCAGCTCCCCATAACCCCTTATTCTCTTATCGGTTAAGAAACTGTCTATCTCTGTCTTAAATATATTCAATGACCCAGCTTCCACAGCTCTCTGAGGCAGTGAATTCCACAGATTTACAACCCTCAGAGAAGAAATTCCTCCTCATCTCAGCTTTAAATTGGCGGCCTCTTATTCTAAGATTATGCCCCCTAGTTCTAGTCTCTCCTATCAGTGGAAACATCCTCTCTGCATCCACCTTGTCAAGTCGCTTCATAATCTTATACGTTTCGATAAGATCACCTCTCATTCTTCTGAATTCCAGTGAGTGGAGGCCCAACCTACTCAACCTTTCCTCATAAGTCAAGCCCCTCATCTCCGGAATCAAACTAGTGAACCTTCTCTGAACTGCCTCCAAAGCAAGTATATCCTTTCTTAAGTATGGAGACCAAAACTGCACGCAGTATTCCAGGTGTGGCCTCACCAATACCCTGTATAGCTGTAGCAAGACTTCCCTGCTTTTATACTCCATCCCCTCTGTAATAAAGGCCAAGATTCCAATGGCCTTCCTGATCACTTAGGATAGATAACCAAAAGCTTGGTCAAAGAGGTGCGTCTTAAAGGAGGAGAGGTAGAGAGGCGGAGAAGTTTGGGGAGGGAGTTCCAGAGTTTAGGGTTGTAGGCACGTTTTCAAGCCCCATTCCAATACTGGGGGAGTGCTGTCTTGTTGGAGGTGCTGTCCTACAGCTGAGACTGTTAACCTGAGGTCCGTCTCCCTGGTCAGCTGGATGTGAAAAATCCCATCTAGACTATTCGAAGACCAGCAGGGAGTTCTGGTCAAACGTCTTCTAACACCCACAGCAGATCAATGAATACTGTATCTCATTTGCTGTTTTGTGGGACTTTGTTGTGTGCTGATTGGCTACAACAGTGACCGCACTTCACAAAAGCAAGCACTTGGGATGTCCTGAGGATGAGAAAGGTGCAATATTGCAAGGGGGATGGAGTATAAAATTGGGAAGTCCTGCTACAACTGTACAGGGTATTGGTGAGACCACACCTGGAGTACTGCGTACAGTTTTGGTCTCCGTATTTAAGGAAGAATATACTTGCATTGGAGGCTGTTCAGAGAAGGTTCACGAGGTTGATTCCGGAGATGAAGGGTTTGTCTTGTGAAGAAAGGTTGAGCAGGTTGGGCCTCTACTCATTGGAGTTTAGAAAAATGAGAAGTGATCTTGTTGAAACATATAAGATTCTGAAGGGGCTTGACAGGGTAGATGCAGAGAGGATGTTTCCCCTTGTGGGGGAATCTAAAACTAGGGGACATAGTTTCAGAATAAGGGGCCGCCCATTTAAAACGGAAATGAGGAGGAATTTCTTCTCCGAGGGTCATGAATCTGTGGAATTCTCTTCCCCAAAGAGCTGTGGAGGCTGGGTCATTGAATATACTTAAGATGGAGATAGACAGATTTTTGAACGATAAGGGAGTCAAGGCTGATGGGGAGCGGGCAGGGAAGTAGAGTTGAGGCCAAGATCAGATCAGCCATGATCTTATTGAATAGCAGAACAGGCTCGAGGGGCCAAATGGCCTACTCCTCCTATTTCTTATGTTCTTATGTATAAGTGCAAGTCTTTTTGTAGAGAAGTTATTTGCCTTAATTTTTCACTTTAATCTTTTATTAAACTTCTTAACTTAATATTCTAACATTCCTTCAATCAGAACGCTCCTGGTAATTACAGGATTCATGTTCATTTAGGAAAATAAATAACTTGCATTTCTATAGCGCCTTTCACTTTCAGGAAGTCCCACAAACTACACTGTGATAATGACCAGATAACCTGTTTTAAGTTGTTGATTGAAGAATAAATATTGGCTCCAGCACACTCGAGAGAACTCTCCTGCTCTTCATCAAAATAGCGCCATGGGATATTTTACGTCCACCTGAGAGTGCAAATGGGGACTTGGTTTAACGTCTCATCCAAGATAGGACCCCTCCGACAGCGCAACGCTCCCTCAGTACTGCACTGGGAGTACCAGCCTGGATTATTGGCTCAAGTCTCTGGATTGGAAACCTGAAGCCACCACCTTGTGCCTCAGACCACCGAGCCACGGCTGACACGGTCTACCCTGGTATTCCGAGGAACGTTCTCTCTAAGCTGAGCGCTGCTCTCTGCCGGTGCCGCGTGGCCCAGGACCGACATTTCCAACGTTAAATTTCCCGCCTGCGCGAAACTGTTGATGGGTCACGCAGCCCGTTAAAGGGGCCATGCACCCGAAAAAAATTAGAGGCAACATTGATTCCAAGTTTCCCCAAGTAGCTGGGTTTGCCCACACTTAAGGGGAGTTCTCCCCGGAGTCCTGGCCAATATTTATTCCACAATCAACATAACAAAAACAGATTATCTAGTCGTCATCACATTGCTGGTTGTGGGAGCTTGCTGTGCGCAAATTGGCTGCTGCGTTTCCTACATTACAGCAGTGACTACACTCCAAAAGTACTTAATTGGCTGTAAAGTGCTTTGAGACATTGGTCGTGAAAGGCGCTATATAAATCCAAGTCTTTTTTCTTTTTTAATGGTCACCCACAGCAGCTTTCTAATTGCTTTTGTGTGCAGGTAACTTCATAGCTCAAAACAGCAACTGTTAAAACTCTTTTGAGATTTATTTAAAGGTTTACACAGAATTGCAACACAGAAGCAGGCCCTTCGGCCAACAAGTCTGTTGCTGTTTATGCTCCATCTGAGCCTCCTCCCGTCCCTCGTCAGTTAACTCACCAAGTATCTTAATCATAGTGGGAGAGGAGAGAGAGCGTTGAGTCTAAGGCCACGAGGAGCTGAGTCTGATGGAGCAGGGAGATCCCGGATTCTGCGCTGAGCATCAGGGGGTCAGTGTGAAAAACACACAGCATGAGGAGAATGGGAGTGTGTCACGATGGAGGGGGTAATCAGCCTGGGCTCCTGCTCCTGATCCCTGTCCAGTGATCCTGGCTGGAAAGTCGGATTGTATGTGTGTGTGTGTGTGTGTGTGTGTCTGTGCACATCAACGTTCTTGCTGAGCTGCGTGGCCGTATGGAGGTATTGTGCTGGCCGCTTACCAGCTTGTCAGTTGGAGATTTCATGCGCAAAATTTTGAATGGGCCACGAAGCCCATTAAAGGGACCCAATGAAAAACATTAGCGGGTACATTGGTGCTCGTGTGTGTATGTGCAGGCCACATTGTCCACACGCCAGAGCAAGCGCTCTACTCTGAACTCCTACATGGCAAGCGAGCCCCAGGTGGGTAGAGGAAACATTTCAAAGCCTCCTTGATAAAGTGCAACATCCCCACCGACACCAGGGAGTCCCTGGCCCAAGACTGCCCTGAATGGAGGAAGCGCATCCGGGAGGGTGCTGAGCACCTCGAGTCTCGTCGCCGAGAGCATGCAGAAACCAAGCGCAGGCAGTGTGAAGGAACGTGCGGCAAACCAGACTCCCCACCCACCCTTTCCCTCAATCACTATCTGCCCCACCTGTGACAGAGACTGTAGTTCCCGTATTGGATGTACAGTCACCTGAGAACTCACTTTTGGAGTGGAAGCAAGTTTTCCTCGATTTCAAGGGGCTGCCTGTGATGATGACATGCATATATGTGTGTGCATGGACAGGCATGGGTCAGGACAGAATTGGACTCGGCTATCACAAAGAAACGACAAAGAACCTTTCTCAAAGCACTTTACAGCCAGTGAAATACTTTTGAGCTGTTATGTTAAATTCATTCTAGGTATGTGGGTGTTGCTGGCAAGGTCGGCATTTATTGCCCATCCCCTAACTGACCCTCGAGAAGGTGGTGGTGAGCCGCCTTCTTGAACCGCTGCAGTCCGTGCAGTGAAGGTGCTCCCACAGTGCTGTTAGGGAGGGAGTTCCAGGAATTTGACCCAACAACGATGAAGGAAGGGCCGATATATTTCCAAGTCAGGATGGTGTGTGACTTGGAGGGGAACTTGGAGGTTCTGCTCCTGCTGCCCTTGTCCTTCAAGGTGGTAGAGGTCACGGGTTTGGCAGGCGTGCTAATCACTGTAGGAAAATAATGTAGGAAACCTGCGATGCCTGTCATGGTTGGATAACCTACTACTCAATGTCTATCCTCACATAAAAAGAACAAGGCAGTTGGGTGAGTAAACAGGGGTCAGAACCATAAAAGGGGTGGGATGGAAGGGGGTAAGAAAGAAAATAGATTAAGTACTTTCGAAGTGTAGTCACTGTTGTAATATCGGAAACGCGGCAGCCAATCTGAACATAGCAAGCTCCCACAATAAGCAATATTGACCAGGTGATCTGTTTTTAATATTGATTGAGGGATAAATATTGTCCACGACACCGGGATTAACTCCCCTGTTCTTCTTTGAAATAATGGTCGTGAGATCTTTTACGTCCACCTGAGAGCAGACGGGGCCTCGGTTTAACGTCTCATCCGAAAGACGGAACCTCCGACAATGCAGCGCTCTCTCAGTACTGCCCCTCCGACAGTGCGGCGCTCCCTCAGTACTGCCCCTCCAACAGTGCAGCATTCCCTCAGTAATGCCCCTCCGACAGTGCGGCTCTTCCTCAGTACTTGCCCCTCCGACAGTGCGGCGCTCCCTCAATACTGCCCCTCCGACAGTGCGGGGCTCTCTCAGCACTGCCCCTCCAACAGTGCAGCATCCCCTCAGCACTGCCCCTCCGACAGTGCGGTGCTCCTTCAGCACTGCCCCTCCGACAGTGCAGCATTCATAGAAACATAGAAAATAGGTGCAGGACCCTCAATAATTCCCCCTCTGACAGTGCAGCACTCCCTCCGCACTGCCCCTCCGACAGTGCAGTGTTCCCTCAGTACTGCCCCTCCGACAGTACGGCGCTCCCTCAGCATTGCACTGGAAGTGTCAGCCTGGATTTTTATCCTCAAGTCTCTGGCGTACAAAAATCTAGGAAGTTATTGGAGAGAAAAAAACGCACATATACAAGAGTTAAGTAAATTTCTTATAACTTTTCCTTTCCACTTTTTGTATTTGCTCTCCAGCGACCTCCTTTGATTGAGGGGCCTTTCCCTTTAATGGGTTCCCATGGCCATTGTCCCGAGAGCCGAGCCGAGCGATGCCGAGTACCGCCGAGTGCGGAGCCCGGGCTGTGTTGCAGGTTCGGTTCCGTGCCCCGCCCGCTATCCGTCGTCTCCTAAAGTTATTGTATTTATTATTTTGCCGGCATCTCCTTCCTCTCCTCTTCCTCCCCTTTTACAAAACAAACCCAACCAAGCCGAGTCCGATGAGGATTGTGAGGAGTTTGATCCTGAGGAAGGGAGCGCTTATGCTGCAGTGTCTCTGTGGGAAGCTCCGGAAGCCCAGCTCCAAACCCTGCGGTGAGTGTGTGCACAACTCGGGCTTCACCCCTTCCCTGCCCGGCTCCCGGTCCCCCATCCTCCCCATTCCATCCAATCTCACCCCTCCCCATCCCACTCCTCTCCAATCCCACTCCTCCCCATCCCATCCAATCCCACTCCTTTCCAATCCCACTCCTTCCCATCCCATCCAATCCCACTCCTCCCCATCCTCCCCAATCCATCCCATTCCCACTCCTCCCCACCCCACTCCTCCCCAATTCCATCCCTTCCCACCCTTCCCGCATCCCATCCAATCCAACTCCTCCCCAATTCCATCCCTTCCCACCCTTCCCGCATCCCATCCAATCCCACTCTTCCCCATCCCATCCAATCCCACTCTTCCCCATCCCATCCAATCCAACTCCTCCCCAATCCCACCCCATCCAATCCCACTCTTCCCCATCCCATCCAATCCCACTCCTCCTCAATCCATCCAATCCCAATCCCATACATCCCTCCCCTCCTCATCCCATCCAATCCCACTCTTTCCCAATTCCCCATCCTCCCCAATCTATCCCATTCCCACTCGTCCCCACCCCACTCCTCCCCAATTCCATCCCTGCCCACCCTTCCCGCATCCCATCCAATCCCACTCTTCCCCATCCCATCCAATCCCACTCTTCCCCATCCCATCCAATCCCACTCCTCCACAATCCATCCAATCCCACTCCTCCACAATCACATCCCTTCCCTCCCCATCCCCCCCATCCCTATCCCTCCCCATCCCACTCCTCCCCAATCCCATACATCCCTCCCCTCCTCAATCCCATACATCCCTCCCCTCCTCATCCCATCCAATCCCACTCTTCCACAATCCCACTCTTCCCCATTCTCCCCAATCCATCCCATTCCCACCCCTTCCCACCCTTACCGCATCCCATCCAATCCAACTCCTCCCCATCCCGTCCTCAGCCCACCCAATCTCCCTAATCCATCCCTATTCCCAATCCATTCCTGTCCCCATCCAATCCCATCCCATTCCTCCTCAATATATCCATTTCCACTTCCCCGTGCCACTCACCATCTCCATCCTGCGCTCTGTCCCCTACTATTCCTGGAATTCTACATGTGCAAAGGGTTTCTGCAGTGCTGGTACCTGAAGCTGGATCATGAAGGGTGGCGACTTGCTCTCCAGGAGTAACTCGAAGCAGTCTGCAGGGGAATGTCAGTTCTCCTGCGAGTGTTTCAGGATTTACAGGCAGTTCCCTGGGGAATGAGTCAGTGTTTGAGGGAGAGAATCCCAGGATTGGGTCAGTATTTGAGGGAGAGAATCCTGGGATTGGATCAGTGTTTGAGGGAGAGAATCTCGGGAATGGGTCAGTATTTGGAGGAGCGATTCCCGGGATTGGGTCAGTATTTGAGGGAGAGAATCCCAGGATTGGGACATTGTTTGAGGGAGAGAATCCCAGGATTGGGTCAGTATTTGAGGGAGAGAATCCTGGGAATGGGTCAGTATTTGGAGGAGCGATTCCCGGGATTGGGTCAGTATTTGAGGAAGAGATTCCCGGGATTGGGACATTGTTTGAGGGCGAGAATTCCGGGATTAGGTCAGTATTTCAAATAGAGAATCCTGGGATTGGGTCACTTTTGGAGGAGAGAATCCCGGGATTGGGACATTGTTTGAGGGAGAGAATCGCGGGATTGGGTCAGTATTTGAGAGAGAGAATGCTGGGATTGGGTCAGTATTTGTAGGAGCCAATCCAGGGATTGGGTCAGTATTTGAGGGAGAGATTCCTGGGATTGGGACATTGTTTGAGGGAGAGAATCCTGGGATTGGGACATTGTTTGAGGGAGAGAATCCCGGGATTGGGACATTGTTTGAGGGAGAAAATCCTGGGATTGGGACATTGATTGAGGGAGAGAATCCCGGGATTGGGTTAGTATTTGTGCAGTTCGCTTAGACTCTGTTACTTTGTGTGAAATCTAACTTGCAGCAAAGTTTGAAAATTGCTTCTCTGAAGTTTTGCTTTAACTTTTTTTTTAAGGTTGTCTTCCTTCATACTCTAATTGTGTGTGAGACTTTAAATTTATTTGTTCATGATAGACGTCTGGCATGTTGACGTACGATATTAATATAACCTTATATTGAGATGGGGTTGACATTTCTCTGTGTTTACTGTGTCTGGCAGTTTTCAGTAATGGTTGTAATCTATTTTGAACACTGGCCATATGGTATGTCCAACTACCTGTGTGTGTTTCTCATTCTATACAGAGTCAACTTATGGTCGACTTTGATGGAAACAGTTGCATTATTTTCAAGTTCAAATACTGACGTGTTCCTGGGTATCTTTCCTACAAATCCTTATTTCGGATAAGGGGTCGGCCCTTTAGGACTGAGATGAGAAGAAATGTCTTCACTCAGAGGGTTGTGAATCTTTGGAATTCTCTGCAACAGAGGGCTGTGGATGCTCAGTTGTTGAGTATATTCAAGGCTGAGATTGATAGATTTTTGGACGCTATGGGGATCGGGCGGGAACGTGGAGTTGAGGTCGAAGATCAGCAATGATCTTATTGAATGGCGGAGCAGGCTCGAGAGGCCATATGGCCTCCTCCTCCTCCTATTTCTTACGTTCTTATATCCTTATTCAATCTGTACTCAATCCATGCCTCAAAATTTCTCCTGCCTGTGAAACTCTCTCCCGGACAATGCTTGTAAAATAAATGTCCACAGATCTGGTTTCCTACATTACAACACTGACTACACTGCAAAAGTACTTCATTGACTGTAAAGCGCTTTGGGATGTCCTGAGGTCATGAAAGGCGCTATATCAATGCAAGTTCATTCATTCATCACGGCCCCACTACCCGAGACATGAACAGGATAGACCAGTGTCAGCCAGACTTCTTCCCCACCCAACCCATCGAGACACATTAGATTTGACTGCCTACTTCCACCTCCATAGTGTCGCCCGTCTCCGCTCCTGCCTCAGCTCATCTGTTGCAGAAACCCTCAGCACTGCCTTTGTTTCCTCTAGCCTAGACTGTTCCAACGCACTCCTGGCCGGCCTCCCATCTTCCACCCTCCATAAACTTGCTCATCCAAAATTCGGCTGCTGTGTCCTAACTCGCACCAAGTCTTGCTCACCCATCACCCTTGTGCTCGCTGACCTACATTGGCTCCTGGTCTGGTAACGCCTTGATTTTAAAATTCACTTCTTTGTTTTCAAATCCCTCCAAGGCCGCGACCCTCCCTATCTGTGTAACCACTCCAGCCCTACAAGCTCCGAGATCTCTGCGCTACTCTAATTCTGGCTTCTTGAGCGTCCCCGATTTTAATCATTCCACCATTGATGGCCTTGCTTTCAGCTACCTGGGCCCTAGCTCTGGAATTCCCTCCCTGAACCTCTCCACCCCTCTCTTCTTTAAGACACTCCTTAAAACTTACCTCTTTGACCAAGCTTTTGGTCACCTGTCCTAAAATCTACTTATGTGGCTCAGTGTCAAATCTTGTTTGATAATCGCTCCTGTGAAGCGCTTTGGGACATTATTGTGCAGCTCGGTACTCTGTTCTGGGTGGCGGGCCGTTGGCCCGGTTGATTTACAGCATTAACTACCCAGTGGTGGCCACCAAAGGGCCTGCAGAGTGCGCAGCGGCCCTCCCCTTTAATGAAAGGGCAGGGGCATTGGCACACTGAGCATCGCGTAGCGTGGCCTGCTCTGCGTGGCGCTAGACTCAGCACTGTGCTACCGTCCCGGGAGCCCCCTCCCCCCCCCCCCGAAAGGGAACAGAGTAGCGGAGGCCGCACTCCACTTCCTTTGAGGGGCGGACGGCCCAATTCCGTGTCGGGGGCGGGACCTCTGGGCCGGGCGCAGGGAGTCCCGGCCCAGGAAGGTTACCGTGCCCCCCCCCCCCCAATTGGGGCGAGGGGCAATTTATCACCCTCAGTCTCTGGAGTGGGGCTTGAGCACGCGAACCTTCTGACTCCGAGGTGAAACGATGGCACAGTGCCAGCAGCCGAACCCCTCGAGCATGTTCTGTCCGTGTGTAACGCACTGTAAAATGCCAGGTGGCACCGGTTCATTGGCGCTATCAGTGTTGGTGCCCAGACATGGGTGATGGTTTGACCCGTGCAGTTGGGTCTAATTGTGGTGGGGAGGGGGCGAGTTCTCTAGTCCCTGTGTTTGTCCTCTTTTAGCACCAACCCGCACGGGCACGAACAATGAGAAGCAACCCTGTTGAAGTGCATCCCATTTTGCGGGAAGGAAACCACATGGTTAACGGATACAACCGCAGGTAAAGTGAAGCCCTGACATCAGCGAACGTGTGATGCCTCTTCGAAAAGCAATGTTGAAAATGATTGTTTCTGCGCTTTATGATGAGGCTACAAATGGTCAGGAGTGCTTTAATTGGTTCTAATTCATTGGCTGCCATGTGGTTGCTGGGAAAGTGTTGGGTGTTGGATGGACAGTGAGCAGCCAGCAGGATCTGGCGCTGGTCTAAGTTGAGCATAACCGTGTAAAATTCAGATTTATGGAGTGCTTTCAGTTGAAGGGAGAAGGGCTCCCTGTGTGTATACAGTGCTGTCGCTCGGTTTATTAGTGCATTGGCATCAATACAGAACAGCAACATTGCGCATTAACCAACACATTCTTGTGTTGTGTGATGAACCATGTGTAAGGCGTTACTGTGAAAGTCTGGCACAATTCCAGGATTTTAAGTTGTATGGTGGGGGGTGGGGTGGGGGGGGAGCGGGGAGCGAGCAATGGTGTACTATTATATTAGGAAGCGAAATGGAATGTTGGCCTTTATTGCAAGGGGTATGGAGTATAAAAGCAGAGAAGTCCTGCTACAACTGCACAGGTTATTTGGTGAGGTCACACCTGGAGTACTGCGTACAGTTTTGGTCTCCGTATTTAAGGAGGGATATATTTGCATTGGAGGCCATTCAGAGAAGGTTCACAAGGATGATTCTGGAGATGAGGGGGTTGACTTATGAAGGTAGGTTGGGCCTATACACATTGGAGTTCAGAAGAATGAGAGGTGATCTTATCGAAACATCTAAGATAATGTGGGGGGCTCGACAAGGTGGATGCAGACAGGATATTTCCACTCATAGGGGAAACTAAAACTAGGGGACATAGTCTTAGCATAAGGGGCCGCTCATTTAAAACTGAGATGAGGAGAAATTTCTTCTCTCAGAGGGTTGTAATCTATTGAATTTTCCGCTCCAGAGAGCTGTGGACGCTGGGTCATTGTATTTTTTAAGGTGGAGATAGAGAGATTTTTGAATGATAAGGGAGTAAAGGGTTATGGGGAACGAGCAGGGAAGTGGAACTGAGTCCATGATCAGATCAGCCATGATCTTATTAAATGGCGGAGCAGGCTCGAGGGGCCAAATGGCCGACTCTTGCTCCTATTTCTTTTGTTCTTATGATGAAAGATTGGGCCTATACTCTCTGGAGTTTAGAAGAATGAGAGGTGATCTCATTGAAACATGCAAGATTGGGAAGGAAATTGACAGAGGAGCTGCTGAGAGATTGTTTCCCCTGGCTAGAGAGTCTAGAACCAGAGAGCACAGTCTCAGGTTAAGGGGTCGGACAATTAAGATTGAGATGAGGAGGAATTTCTTCATTCAGTGGGCTGAATCTTTGGAATTCTCTACCCCAGCGGGTTGTGGATGGTCAGTCATTGAATATATTTAAGGCATAGATTTTTGGAAGCTAGGCGAATCAAGGAATTATTGAGATCGGGTGGGAAAGTGGAGTTGAGGTAGATCAGCCATAATCTTACTGAATGGCGAAGCAAGCTCAAAGGGCACTATGGCCAACTCCTGCTCCTATCACTTACATTCTTGTTTATCAACAAAAAGTTTACGCCACAGTATTATACAGTGACAGACCTGTACCCACCAGTACTGTACCCCAGTGTTATACTGTGACAGACCTGTACCCACCAGTACTGTACCCCAGGGTTATACAGCGACAGACCTGTATCCACCACTACTGTACCCCAGTGTAATAAAGTCACAGACTTGTACCCACCAGTACTGTACCCCAGTATTGTACAGTGACAGACCTGTACCCACCAGTATTGTAACCCAGTGTTATACAGCAACAGACCTTTATCCACCACTACTGAAACCCAGGGTTATGTAGCGACAGACCTGTATCCACCAGTACTGTACCCCAGTGTTATATAGCGACAGACCTGTACCCACCAGTACTGTACCCCAGTGTTATGTAGTGACAGTACTCTTCCCCAGTGTTATACAGTGACAGACCTGTACCCACCAGTACTGTACCCCAGTGTTATACAGTGACAGACCTGTACCCACCAGTACTGTACCCCAGGATTATACAGCGACAGACCTGTACCCACCAGTACTGTACCCCAGTGTTATACAGCGACAGACCTGTACCCACCAGTACTGTACCCCAGTGTTATACAATGACAGACTGTATCCACCACTACTGTACCCCAGTGTTATACAGCGACAGACCTGTATCCACCACTACTGTACCCCAGTGTAATACAGTCACAGACCTGTACCAACCAATACTGTACCCCAGTGTTATACAGGGACAGACCTGTACCCCCAGTACTGTGTCCCAGTGTGATACAGTGACAGACCTGTACCCACCAGTACTGTACCTCAGTGTTATACAGCGACAGACCTGTATCCACCAGTACTGAACCCCAGGATTATACAGTGATAGACCTGTACCCACCAGTACTGTATCCCATTGTTATACAGCGACAGACCTGTATCCACCACTAATGTACCCCAGTGTAATACAGTCACAGACCTGTAACCACCAGTACTGTACCCCAGTGTTATACAACGACAGACTGTATCCACCACTACTGTACCCCAGTGTTATACAGCGACAGACCTGTATCCACCACTACTGTACCCCAGTGTAATACAGTCACAGACCTGTACCCACCAGTAATGTATCCCAGGGTTATACAGTGACATACGTGTACCCACCAGTACTGTACCCCAGTGTTATACAGTGACAGCCCTGTACCCACCAGCACTGTACCCCAGTGTTATAGTGACAGACCTGTATCGACCAGTACTGTACCCCAGTGTTATACAGTGACCGACCTGTACCCCCCAGTACTGTACACCAGTGTTATACAGCAACATACGTTTATCCACCAGTACTGTACCCCAGGGTTATACAGTGACAGACCAGTACCCACCAGTACTGTACCCCAATGTTACCCAGTGACACACCTGTAATCACCAGTACTGTACCCCAGTGTTATACAATGACAGACCTTTACCCACCAGTACTGTACCCCAGTGTTATACAGCGACAGAGCTGTACCCACCAGTACTGTACACGTGTTATACAGCGACAGACCTGTATCCACCAGTACTGTACACCAGTATTGTACAGTGACAGACCTGTACCCACCAGTACTATACCCCATTGTTATACAGTGACAGAGCTGTACTCAACAGTAATGTAACCAGTGTTATATAGTGACAGACCCGTACCCCAGAGTTATACAGTGACAGACCTATACGCACCAGTACTGTAACCCAGTGTTATACAGTGACAGACCTGTAACCCCCAGTACTGAACCCCAGTGTTATACAGCGACAGACCTGTACCCCCCAGTACTGAACCCCAGGATTATACAGCGACAGACCTGTACCCACCAGTACTGTACCCCAGTGTTATACAGTGACAGACCTGTACCCACCAGTACTGAATCCCAGTGTTATACAGCGACAGACCTGTACCAACCAGTACGGTACCCAGTGTTATACAGTGACAGACCTGTACCCAAGTACTGTACCCCAGTGCTATACAGTGACAGACGTGTACCCACTAGTACTGTACCTCAGTGTTGTACAGCGACAGAATGTATCCACCACTACTGTACCCCAGTGTTATACAGCGACAGACTGTATCCACCACTACTGTACCCCAGTGTTATATAGCGACAGACCTGTATCCACCACTACTGTAAACCCAGTGTAATACAGTCACAGACCTGTACCGACCAGTACTGTACCCCAGTGTTGTACAGTGACAGACCTGTACCCACAGTACTGTACCCCAGTGTTATACAGCGACAGATCAGTACCCACCAGTACGGTACCCCAGTGCTATACAGTGACAGATGTGTACCCACTAGTACTGTACCTCAGTGTTGTACAGCGACAGACTGTATCCACCACTACTGTACCCCAGTGTTATATAGCGACAGACCTGTATCCACCACTACTGTAAACCCAGTGCAATACAGTCACAGACCTGTACCGACCAGTACTGTACCCCAGTGTTGTACAGTGACAGACCTGTACCCACCAGTACTGTACCTCAGTGTTATACAGCGACAGACCTGTATCCACCAGTACTGAACCCCAGGGTTATACAGCGACAGACCTGTATCCACCAGTACTGTACCCCAGTGTAATAAAGTCACAGACTTGTACCCACCAGTACTGTACCCCAGGATTATACAGTGACAGACCTGTACCCAAGTACTGTACCCCAGTGCTATACAGTGACAGACCTGTACCCACCAGTACTGTACCCCAGTATTGTACAGTGACAGACCTGTACCCACCAGTACTGTAACCCAGTGTTATACAGCGACATACCTGTACCCATCAGTACTGTACCCCAGTGTTATGTAGTGACAGTACTCTTCCCCAGTGTTATACAGTGACAGACCTGTACCCACCAGTACTGTACCCCAGTGTTATATAGCGACAGACCTGGACCCACCAGTACTGTACCCCAGTGTTATACAGCGACAGACCTGTACCCACCAGTACTGTACCCCAGTGTTATACAATGACAGACTGTATCCACCACTACTGTACCCCAGTGTTATACAGCGACAGACCTGTATCCACCACTACTGTACCCCAGTGTTATACATGGACAGACCTGTACCCCCAGTACTGTGTCCCAGTGTGATACAGTGACAGACCTGTACCCACCAGTACTGTACCCCAGTGTTATACAGCGACAGACCTGTACCCACCAGTACTGTACCCCAGTGTTATACAATGACAGACTGTATCCACCACTACTGTACCCTAGTGTAATACAGTCACAGACCTGTACCCACCAGTACTGTACCTCAGTGTTATACAGCGACAGACCTGTATCCACCAGTACTGAACCCCAGGATTATACAGTGATAGACCTGTACCCACCAGTACTGCATCCCATTGTTATACAGCGACAGACCAGTATCCACCACTAATGCACCCCAGTGTAATACAGTCACAGACCTGTAACCACCAGTACTGTACCCCAGTGTTATACAACGATTGACTGTATCCACCACTACTGTACCCCAGTGTTATACAGCGACAGAACTGTATCCACCACTACTGTACCCCAGTGTAATACAGTCACAGACCTGTACCCACCAGTACTGTATCCCAGAGTTATACAGTGACATACGTGTACCCACCAGTACTGTACCCCAGTGTTATACAGTGACAGCCCTGTACCCACCAGCACTGTACATCAGTGTTATAGCGACAGACCTGTATCGACCAGTACTGTACCCCAGTGTTATACAGTGACAGACCTGTACCCCCAGTACTGTACACCAGTGTTATACAGCAACATACGTGTATCCACCAGTACTGTACCCCAATGTTACCCAGTGACAGACCTGTAATCACCAGTACTGTACCCCAGTGTTATACAATGACAGACCTGTACCCACCAGTACTGTACCTCAGTGTTATACAGCGACAGACCTGTACCCACCAGTACTGTACCCCAGTGTTATACAGCGACAGACCTGTACTCACCAGTACTGAACACCAGTGTTATACAGCGACAGAGCTGTACCCACCAGTACTGTACACGTGTTATATAGCGACAGACCTGTATCCACCAGTACTATACCCCATTGTTATACAGTGACAGAGCTGTACTCACCAGTAATGTAACCAGTGTTATATAGTGACAGACCCGTACCCCAGTGTTATACAGTGACAGACCTATACCCACCAGTACTGTAACCCAGTGTTATACAGTGACAGACCTGTAACCCCCAGTACTGAACCCCAGTGTTATACAGCGACAGACCTGTACCCACCAGTACTGAACCCCAGGATTATACAGCGACAGACCTGTACCCACCAGTACTGTACCCCAGTGTTATACAGTGACAGACCTGTACCCACCAGTACTGAATCCCAGTGTTATACAGCGACAGACCTGTACCAACCAGTACGGTACCCAGTGTTATACAGTGACAGACCTGTACCCAAGTACTGTACCCCAGTGCTATACAGTGACAGACATGTACCCACCAGTACTGTACCCCAGTGTTGTACAGTGACAGACCTGTATCCACCAGCAGTCTACCCCAGTGTTATACAGCGACAGACTGTATCGACCAGTACTGTACCCCAGTGTTATACAGTGACAGACCTGTACCCACTAGTACTGTACCTCAGTGTTGTACAGCGACAGAATGTATCCACCACTACTGTATCCCAGTGTTATACAGCGACAGACTGTATCCACCACTACTGCACCCCAGTGTTATATAGCGACAGACCTGTATCCACCACAACTGTAAACCCAGTGTAATACAGTCACAGACCTGTACCGACCAGTACTGTACCCCAGTGTTGTACAGTGACAGACCTGTACCCACAGTACTGTACCCCAGTGTTATACAGCGACAGATCTGTACCCACCAGTATGGTACCCCAGTGCCATACAGTGACAGACCTGTACCCACCAGTACTGTACCTCAGCGTTATACAGCAACAGACCTTTATCCACCAGTACTGAACCCCAGTGTTATGTAGCGACAGTACTGTACCCCAGTGTTATACAGTGACAGACCTGTACCCACCAGTACTGTACCCCAGTGTTATACAGTGACAGACCTGTACCCACCAGTACTGTACCCCAGGATTATACAGCGACAGACCTGTACTCACCAGTACTGTACCCCAGTGTTATACAGCGACAGACCTGTACCCACCAGTACTGAACCCCAGGATTATACAGCGACAGACCTGTACCCACCAGTACTGTACCCCAGTGTTATACAACGACATAATGTATCCACCACTACTGTACCCCAGTGTTATACAGCGGCAGGCCTGTATCCACCACTACTGTACCCCAGTGTAATACATTCACAGACCTGTACCAACCAATACTGTACCCCAGTGTTATACAGGGACAGACCTGTACCCCCAGTACTGTGTCCCAGTGTGATACATTGACAGACCTGTACCCACCAGTACTGTACCTCAGTGTTATACAGCGACAGACCTGTATCCACCAGTACTGAACCCCAGGATTATACAGTGACAGACCTGTACCCACCAGTACTGTATCCCATTGTTATACAGTGGCAGACCTGTACTGTACCCGTGTTATACAGTGTCAGAACTGTACCCACCAGTACTGTACCCCAATGTTATACAGTGACAGACCTGTACCCACCAGTACTGTACCCCAATGTTATACAGCGACAGACCTGTACTCAGCAGTACTGAACACCAGTGTTATACAGCGACAGAGCTGTACCCACCAGTACTGTACACGTGTTATACAGCGACAGACCTGTATCCACCAGTACTGTACACCAGTATTGTACAGTGACAGACCTGTACCCACCAGTACTATACCCCATTGTTATACAGTGACAGAGCTGTACTCACCAGTAATGTAACCAGTGTTATATAGTGACAGACCCGTACCCCAGTGTTATACAGTGACAGACCTATACCCACCAGTACTGTAACCCAGTGTTATACAGTGACAGACCTGTAACCCCCAGTACTGAACCCCAGTGTTATACAGCGACAGACCTGTACCCACCAGTACTGAACCCCAGGATTATACAGCGACAGACCTGTACCCACCAGTACTGTACCCCAGTGTTATACAGTGACAGACCTGTACCCACCAGTACTGAATCCCAGTGTTATACAGCGACAGACCTGTACCAACCAGTACGGTACCCAGTGTTATACAGTGACAGACCTGTACCCAAGTACTGTACCCCAGTGCTATACAGTGACAGACGTGTACCCACTAGTACTGTACCTCAGTGTTGTACAGCGACAGAATGTATCCACCACTACTGTACCCCGGTGTTATACAGCGACAGACTGTATCCACCACTACTGTACCCCAGTGTTATATAGCGACAGACCTGCATCCACCACTACTGTAAACCCAGTGTTGTACAGTGACAGACCTGTACCCACCAGTACTGTACCCCAGTGTTATACAGCGACAGACCTGTACCCACCAGTACTGTACCCCAGTGTTATACAATGACAGACTGTATCCACCACTACTGTACCCCAGTGTTATACAGCGACAGACCTGTATCCACCACTACTGTACCCTAGTGTAATACAGTCACAGACCTGTACCAACCAATACTGTACCCCAGTTTTATACAGGGACAGACCTGTACCCCCAGTACTGTAGCTCAGTGTTATACAGCGACAGACCTGTATCCACCAGTACTGAACCCCAGGATTATACAGTGATAGACCTGTACCCACCAGTACTGTATCCCATTGTTATACAGCGACAGACCAGTATCCACCACTAATGTACCCCAGTGTAATACAGTCACAGACCTGTAACCACCAGTACTGTACCCCAGTGTTATACAACGACAGACTGTATCCACCACTACTGTACCCCAGTGTTATACAGCGACAGACCTGTATCCACCACTACTGTACCCCAGTGTTGTACAGTGACAGACCTGTACCCACAGTACTGTACCCCAGTGTTATACAGCGACAGATCTGTACCCACCAGTACGGTACCCCAGTGCCAGACAGTGACAGACCTGTACCCACCAGTACTGTACCTCAGTGTTATACAGCGACAGACCTGTATCCACCACTACTGTACCCCAGTGTTATACAGCGACAGACCTGTATCCACCACTACTGTACCCCAGTGTTATACAGGGACAGACCTGTACCCCCAGTACTGTGTCCCAGTGTGATACAGTGACAGACCTGTACCCACCAGTACTGTAGCCCAGTGTTATACAGCGACAGACCTGTACCCACCAGTACTGTACCCCAGTGTTATACAATGACAGACTGTATCCACCACTACTGTACCCTAGTGTAATACAGTCACAGACCTGTACCCACCAGTACTGTACCTCAGTGTTATACAGCGACAGACCTGTATCCACCAGTACTGAACCCCAGGATTATACAGTGATAGACCTGTACCCACCAGTACTGTATCCCATTGTTATACAGCGACAGACCAGTATCCACCACTAATGTACCCCAGTGTAATACAGTCACAGACCTGTAACCACCAGTACTGTACCCCAGTGTTATACAACGACAGACTGTATCCACCACTACTGTACCCCAGTGTTATACAGCGACAGACATGTATCCACCACTACTGTACCCCAGTGTTATACAGTGACAGCCCTGTACCCACCAGCACTGTACCCCAGTGTTATAGCGACAGACCTGTACCCCCAGTACTGTACACCAGTGTTATACAGCAACATACGTGTATCCACCAGTACTGTACCCCAGGGTTATACAGTGACAGACCTGTACCCACCAGTACTGTACCCCAGTGTTATACAATGACAGACCTGTACCCACCAGTACTGTACCTCAGTGTTATACAGCGACAGACCTGTACCCACCAGTACTGTACCCCAGTGTTATACAGCGACAGACCTGTACTCACCAGTACTGAACACCAGTGTTATACAGCGACAGAGCTGTACCCACCAGTACTGTACACGTGTTATACAGCGACAGACCTGTATCCACCAGTACTATACCCCATTGTTATACAGTGACAGAGCTGTACTCACCAGTAATGTAACCAGTGTTATATAGTGACAGACCCGTACCCCAGTGTTATACAGTGACAGACCTGTACCCACCAGTACTGTACCCCAGTGTTATACAGTGACAGACCTGTACCCACCAGTACTGAATCCCAGTGTTATACAGCGACAGACCTGTACCAACCAGTACGGTACCCAGTGTTATACAGTGACAGACCTGTACCCAATTACTGTACCCCAGTGCTATACAGTGACAGACCTGTACCCACCAGTACTGTACCCCAGTGTTGTACAGTGACAGACCTGTATCCACCAGCAGTCTACCCCAGTGTTATACAGCGACAGACTGTATCGACCAGTACTGTACCCCAGTGCTATACAGTGACAGACCTGTACCCACTAGTACTGTACCTCAGTGTTGTACAGCGACAGAATGTATCCACCACTACTGTACCCCAGTGTTATACAGCGACAGACTGTATCCACCACTACTGTACCCCAGTGTTATATAGCGACAGACCTGTATCCACCACTACTGTAAACCCAGTGTAATACAGTCACAGACCTGTACCGACCAGTACTGTACCCCAGTGTTGTACAGTGACAGACCTGTACCCACAGTACTGTACCCCAGTGTTATACAGCGACAGATCTGTACCCACCAGTACGGTACCCCAGTGCCATACAGTGACAGACCTGTACCCACCAGTACTGTACCTCAGTGTTATACAGCGACAGACCTGTACCCACCAGTACTGTCCCCAGTGTTATATAGTGACAGACCTGCACCCACCAGTACTGAACCCCAGGGTTATGTAGCGACAGACCTGTATCCACCAGTACTGTACCCCAGTGTTATATAGTGACACACCTGTACCCACCAGTACTGTAACCCAGGATTATACAGTGACAGACCTGTACTCACCAGTACTGAACACCAGTGTTATACAGCGACAGAGCTGTACCCACCAGTACTGTACACGTGTTATATAGCGACAGACCTGTATCCACCAGTACTATACCCCATTGTTATACAGTGACAGAGCTGTACTCACCAGTAATGTAACCAGTGTTATATAGTGACAGACCCGTACCCCAGTGTTATACAGTGACAGACCTATACCCACCAGTACTGTAACCCAGTGTTATACAGTGACAGACCTGTAACCCCCAGTACTGAACCCCAGTGTTATACAGCGACAGACCTGTACCCACCAGTACTGAACCCCAGGATTATACAGCGACAGACCTGTACCCACCAGTACTGTACCCCAGTGTTATACAGTGACAGACCTGTACCCACCAGTACTGAATCCCAGTGTTATACAGCGACAGACCTGTACCAACCAGTACGGTACCCAGTGTTATACAGTGACAGACCTGTACCCAAGTACTGTACCCCAGTGCTATACAGTGACAGACCTGTACCCACCAGTACTGTACCCCAGTGTTGTACAGTGACAGACCTGTATCCACCAGCAGTCTACCCCAGTGTTATACAGCGACAGACTGTATCGACCAGTACTGTACCCCAGTGTTATACAGTGACAGACCTGTACCCACTAGTACTGTACCTCAGTGTTGTACAGCGACAGAATGTATCCACCACTACTGTATCCCAGTGTTATACAGCGACAGACTGTATCCACCACTACTGCACCCCAGTGTTATATAGCGACAGACCTGTATCCACCACAACTGTAAACCCAGTGTAATACAGTCACAGACCTGTACCGACCAGTACTGTACCCCAGTGTTGTACAGTGACAGACCTGTACCCACAGTACTGTACCCCAGTGTTATACAGCGACAGATCTGTACCCACCAGTATGGTACCCCAGTGCCATACAGTGACAGACCTGTACCCACCAGTACTGTACCTCAGCGTTATACAGCAACAGACCTTTATCCACCAGTACTGAACCCCAGTGTTATGTAGCGACAGTACTGTACCCCAGTGTTATACAGTGACAGACCTGTACCCACCAGTACTGTACCCCAGTGTTATACAGTGACAGACCTGTACCCACCAGTACTGTACCCCAGGATTATACAGCGACAGACCTGTACTCACCAGTACTGTACCCCAGTGTTATACAGCGACAGACCTGTACCCACCAGTACTGAACCCCAGGATTATACAGCGACAGACCTGTACCCACCAGTACTGTACCCCAGTGTTATACAGCGACAGACTGTATCCACCACTACTGTACCCCAGTGTTATATAGCGACAGACCTGTATCCACCACTACTGTAAACCCAGTGTTGTACAGTGACAGACCTGTACCAACCAATACTGTACCCCAGTGTTATACAGGGACAGACCTGTACCCCCAGTACTGTGTCCCAGTGTGATACATTGACAGACCTGTACCCACCAGTACTGTACCTCAGTGTTATACAGCGACAGACCTGTATCCACCAGTACTGAACCCCAGGATTATACAGTGACAGACCTGTACCCACCAGTACTGTATCCCATTGTTATACAGTGGCAGACCTGTACTGTACCCGTGTTATACAGTGTCAGAACTGTACCCACCAGTACTGTACCCCAATGTTATACAGTGACAGACCTGTACCCACCAGTACTGTACCCCAATGTTATACAGCGACAGACCTGTACTCAGCAGTACTGAACACCAGTGTTATACAGCGACAGAGCTGTACCCACCAGTACTGTACACGTGTTATACAGCGACAGACCTGTATCCACCAGTACTGTACACCAGTATTGTACAGTGACAGACCTGTACCCACCAGTACTATACCCCATTGTTATACAGTGACAGAGCTGTACTCACCAGTAATGTAACCAGTGTTATATAGTGACAGACCCGTACCCCAGTGTTATACAGTGACAGACCTATACCCACCAGTACTGTAACCCAGTGTTATACAGTGACAGACCTGTAACCCCCAGTACTGAACCCCAGTGTTATACAGCGACAGACCTGTACCCACCAGTACTGAACCCCAGGATTATACAGCGACAGACCTGTACCCACCAGTACTGTACCCCAGTGTTATACAGTGACAGACCTGTACCCACCAGTACTGAATCCCAGTGTTATACAGCGACAGACCTGTACCAACCAGTACGGTACCCAGTGTTATACAGTGACAGACCTGTACCCAAGTACTGTACCCCAGTGCTATACAGTGACAGACCTGTACCCACTAGTACTGTACCTCAGTGTTGTACAGCGACAGAATGTATCCACCACTACTGTACCCCGGTGTTATACAGCGACAGACTGTATCCACCACTACTGTACCCCAGTGTTATATAGCGACAGACCTGTATCCACCACTACTGTAAACCCAGTGTTGTACAGTGACAGACCTGTACCCACCAGTACTGTACCCCAGTGTTATACAGCGACAGACCTGTACCCACCAGTACTGTACCCCAGTGTTATACAATGACAGACTGTATCCACCACTACTGTACCCCAGTGTTATACAGCGACAGACCTGTATCCACCACTACTGTACCCTAGTGTAATACAGTCACAGACCTGTACCAACCAATACTGTACCCCAGTTTTATACAGGGACAGACCTGTACCCCCAGTACTGTAGCTCAGTGTTATACAGCGACAGACCTGTATCCACCAGTACTGAACCCCAGGATTATACAGTGATAGACCTGTACCCACCAGTACTGTATCCCATTGTTATACAGCGACAGACCAGTATCCACCACTAATGTACCCCAGTGTAATACAGTCACAGACCTGTAACCACCAGTACTGTACCCCAGTGTTATACAACGACAGACTGTATCCACCACTACTGTACCCCAGTGTTATACAGCGACAGACCTGTATCCACCACTACTGTACCCCAGTGTTGTACAGTGACAGACCTGTACCCACAGTACTGTACCCCAGTGTTATACAGCGACAGATCTGTACCCACCAGTACGGTACCCCAGTGCCAGACAGTGACAGACCTGTACCCACCAGTACTGTACCTCAGTGTTATACAGCGACAGACCTGTATCCACCACTACTGTACCCCAGTGTTATACAGCGACAGACCTGTATCCACCACTACTGTACCCCAGTGTTATACAGGGACAGACCTGTACCCCCAGTACTGTGTCCCAGTGTGATACAGTGACAGACCTGTACCCACCAGTACTGTAGCCCAGTGTTATACAGCGACAGACCTGTACCCACCAGTACTGTACCCCAGTGTTATACAATGACAGACTGTATCCACCACTACTGTACCCTAGTGTAATACAGTCACAGACCTGTACCCACCAGTACTGTACCTCAGTGTTATACAGCGACAGACCTGTATCCACCAGTACTGAACCCCAGGATTATACAGTGATAGACCTGTACCCACCAGTACTGTATCCCATTGTTATACAGCGACAGACCAGTATCCACCACTAATGTACCCCAGTGTAATACAGTCACAGACCTGTAACCACCAGTACTGTACCCCAGTGTTATACAACGACAGACTGTATCCACCACTACTGTACCCCAGTGTTATACAGCGACAGACATGTATCCACCACTACTGTACCCCAGTGTTATACAGTGACAGCCCTGTACCCACCAGCACTGTACCCCAGTGTTATAGCGACAGACCTGTACCCCCAGTACTGTACACCAGTGTTATACAGCAACATACGTGTATCCACCAGTACTGTACCCCAGGGTTATACAGTGACAGACCTGTACCCACCAGTACTGTACCCCAGTGTTATACAATGACAGACCTGTACCCACCAGTACTGTACCTCAGTGTTATACAGCGACAGACCTGTACCCACCAGTACTGTACCCCAGTGTTATACAGCGACAGACCTGTACTCACCAGTACTGAACACCAGTGTTATACAGCGACAGAGCTGTACCCACCAGTACTGTACACGTGTTATACAGCGACAGACCTGTATCCACCAGTACTATACCCCATTGTTATACAGTGACAGAGCTGTACTCACCAGTAATGTAACCAGTGTTATATAGTGACAGACCCGTACCCCAGTGTTATACAGTGACAGACCTGTACCCACCAGTACTGTACCCCAGTGTTATACAGTGACAGACCTGTACCCACCAGTACTGAATCCCAGTGTTATACAGCGACAGACCTGTACCAACCAGTACGGTACCCAGTGTTATACAGTGACAGACCTGTACCCAATTACTGTACCCCAGTGCTATACAGTGACAGACCTGTACCCACCAGTACTGTACCCCAGTGTTGTACAGTGACAGACCTGTATCCACCAGCAGTCTACCCCAGTGTTATACAGCGACAGACTGTATCGACCAGTACTGTACCCCAGTGCTATACAGTGACAGACCTGTACCCACTAGTACTGTACCTCAGTGTTGTACAGCGACAGAATGTATCCACCACTACTGTACCCCAGTGTTATACAGCGACAGACTGTATCCACCACTACTGTACCCCAGTGTTATATAGCGACAGACCTGTATCCACCACTACTGTAAACCCAGTGTAATACAGTCACAGACCTGTACCGACCAGTACTGTACCCCAGTGTTGTACAGTGACAGACCTGTACCCACAGTACTGTACCCCAGTGTTATACAGCGACAGATCTGTACCCACCAGTACGGTACCCCAGTGCCATACAGTGACAGACCTGTACCCACCAGTACTGTACCTCAGTGTTATACAGCGACAGACCTGTACCCACCAGTACTGTCCCCAGTGTTATATAGTGACAGACCTGCACCCACCAGTACTGAACCCCAGGGTTATGTAGCGACAGACCTGTATCCACCAGTACTGTACCCCAGTGTTATATAGTGACACACCTGTACCCACCAGTACTGTAACCCAGGATTATACAGTTACAGACCTGTACCCAAGTACTGTACCCCAGTGCTATACAGTGACAGACCTGTACCCACCAGTACTGTCCCCAGTGTTATATAGTGACAGACCTGTACCCACCAGTACTGTAACCCAGTGTTATACAGCAACAGACCTTTATCCACCAGTACTGAACCCCAGTGTTATATAGCGACAGTACTGTACCCCAGTGTTATACAGTGACAGACCTGTACCCACCAGTACTGTACCCCAGTGTTATACAGTGACAGACCTGTACCCACCAGTACTGTACCCCAGTGTTATACAACGACAGACTGTATCCACCACTACTGTACCCCAGTGTTATACAGCGACAGGCCTGTATCCACCACTACTGTACCCCAGTGTAATACATTCACAGACCTGTACCAACCAATACTGTACCCCCGTGTTATACAGGGACAGACCTGTACCCCCAGTACTGTGTCCCAGTGTGATACAGTGACAGACCTGTATCCACCACTACTGTACCCCAGTGTAATACAGTCACAGAACTGTATCCACCAGTACTGTACCCCAGGGTTATACAGTGACATACGTGTACCCACCAGTACTGTACCCCAGTGTTATACAGTGGCAGACCTGTACTGTACCCGTGTTATACAGTGACAGACCTGTACCCACCAGTACTGTACCCCAATGTTATACAGTGACAGACCTGTACCCACCAGTACTGTACCCCAGGGTTATACAGTGACATACGTGTACCCACCAGTACTGTACCCCAGTGTTATACAGTGGCAGACCTGTACTGTACCCCAGTGTTATACAGTGACAGACCTGTACCCACCTGTACTGTACCCCAGTGTTATACAGTGACAGACCTGTACCCACCTGTACTGTAACCCAATGTTATACAGTGACGGACCTGTACCCACCTGTACTGTACCCCAGTGTTATTCAATGACAGACCTGTACCCACCTGTACTGCACCCCAATGTTATACAATGACAGACCTGTGCCCCCCTGGACTGTACCCCAATGTTATACAGTGACAGACCTGTACCCACCAGTACTGTACCCCAATGTTATACAATGACAGACCTGTGCCCCCCTGGACTGTACCCCAGTATTGTACAGTGAGAGTAGTGTGCCCAGCTCAACCCGTTCCACAGCTCCCTGAACAATCGTTCCACGCCCTCTGTAACCAGACTGCTTGTCCGACATCCAATCTTGGAGGAGCTGTCGTCTCCTCCAGTCACGCACAGGGAAGATCGAAGACATAATCTTCTCTCCACGTCACAAACTGATTTCATCCCTCTGCCTGGCTCTTTACAGCTTTGGCGTCCTATTGGACCCTGAGCTGAGCTTCCCACCTCATATATCACCGAGACCGCCTGCTTCCACCCCCGTAACATGGCCCACATCCGCTGCTCCCTCAGCCCCTCTGCAGCCGAAACCCTCATCCACATCTTTGCAGCCAACAGACCCAACTATTCCAATGCTCTCCTGGCCGGCCTCCCACCTTGCACCCTGCTTAAACTTCAGCTCATCCAAAGCTCGTTTGCCCCATGTCCTAACTCGCACCAAGTCCCGTTCACCCATCACCCCCTGTGTTGTGTCCTTACACGCTACAGCAAATCAACACGAGGCAGATACTAGAGACAAGGTCAATCTGTGACCTGTACCTTTATTCACAGGACCAAGCAGTGATGACCCTGCGTGGCACCTCCCTTTATATACCTGGATGACCAGGTGAGGAGTGTCTCCCACAAGTTCACCTCCTGTGGTCAATGTGTGCATTTCTCAGGTGCATACAGTGTACAGTGTTGTTACATAAAGGTTACAGTTACGTGAGGTTACAAACATGATATCACCAACCCCCTCAACGTCTTTGGGTCAAAGATTGAGTCTTTCGGGCGGTCGACGCTCTCTCATGGAGCGCTGCAGTTGGGGCTCTGGTTGTTGAGCCTTGGCATGCGTCTTTGTCACCTGTGGTGATTCCGGCTTGTCCAGGCTGGCCGCAGGGACTGTGCATGTTGCCGACGGTTCTTGTTGCTCGTTCACTGGCGGTGGTGTGAGCAGCATCTCATGATTTTCCTCGGGTTCCTCAGTGTCCATGCTGAACCTTTTTTTTTTTTACTTGGTCCAGATGCTTGCGGCATACCTGCCCATTGTTGAGTCTGACCACTATGACCTATTCCCCTCTTTACCAATTACAGTACCCTCGAGCCACTTGGGCCCCACAACGTGATTAAGAACAAATACAGGGTCATCGATTTCTATCCATCTCCCCTTTGAGTTACGATCGTGGCACTCATTTTGGGACTGGCGCTTGTCCTCAACAATGTCTGACAAGACTGGATGAATGTGGGACAGCCGAGTTTTTAGTGTACGTTTCATGAGTAGTTCCACTGGCGGGACTCCCGTGAGCGTGTGCGATCGGGACCTGTAGGTCAGCAGGAGGCGCGATAGACGGTATTGAAGTGAGGGTCCTTGAATCCGGAGCATGCCTTGCTTTATGATTTGGACCGCACGTTCCACCTGGTCAGCAGGAGGCGCGATAGACGGTATTGAAGGGAGAGTCCTTGAATCCGGAGCATGCCTTGCTTTATGATTTGGACCGCACCTGGCCATTGGAAGCCAGCTTGAACGGTGCTGTCCTGACATGTTTGATGCCATCACCCGACATGAACTCCCGGAATTCATAGCTAGTGAAACGCGGGCCGTTGCCGCTAACTAGGATGTCCGGCAAGACCGCACGCAGACTCTCCACTGTGGTGGATGTCATGCACGGATTCAATATGATGCACTCGATCCATTTCGAGTACGCATCAACAACAATGAGGAACATTTTTCCCATGAACGTGCCCACGTAGTCTATGTGAATACATGACCATGGCTTGGTGGGCCAGGGCCACGGGCTGAGTGGGGCCTCCCTGGGGGCACCTGCGAATACAGTGTTCCAGGTCTGCATCAATTCCCGGCCACCATACATGTGACCGGGCAATGGCCTTCATAAGCATGATGCCTGGGTGCTCGCTGTGGAGTTCCCTGATGAATGCTTCTCTACCCCTCTATGGCATGACTATCAGGCTGCCCCATAGTAGGCAGTTGGCTTGGATGGAGAGTTCATCCATCCGTCTGTGAAACGGTCTGACCTCTTCAGGGCATGCTCTGTGTGCGGGCGCCCAATCCCCAGTCGGCACACATTTCTTAATCAGAGATAGGAGGGGATCTCTGTCCAGGTTTTGATCTGGTGGGCTGTGATGGGGGAGCCTGCGCTGTCAAAGGCATCGACAGCCATGACCATCTCTGTGCTTTGCTGCACTGCTCCCTCAGTGGTGGCCAGTGGAAGCCTGCTGTGCGCGTCAGTGCAATTTTCGGTGCCTGACCGGTGCCGTATGGTGTAGTCATATGCAGCCAGCGTGAGAGCCCATCGCTGTATGTGAGCTGACGCATTGACATTGACAGCTTTGCTGTCGGACAACAGGGATGTTAACGGCTTGTGGTCCATTTCTAACTCGAACCTTCTGCCAAAAAGGTACTGGTGCATCTTTTTCACTCCATAGTAACATGCGAATGCTTCCTTTTCAACCATCCCATACCCCCTTTCTGCTTGGGAGAGCGACCTAGAGGCATAAGCCACAGGTTGGAGTTGGCCCTCATCATTACTCTGCTGCAACACGCACCCAACCCCAAAAAACGAATTTCTTACAGGGGTCGTACAGGGTCAATAACTTATTAGAACAAAGCAGGTTCTGCACCCAATTGAAAGCCCGTTCCTGACAATCCCCCCAAAACCAATCGTAACCCTTACGCAGGAGCACTTGTAGCGGCTCCAACAATGTACTTAAGTTCGGTAGAACGTTCCCGAAATAGTTCAGTAGTCCCAGAAATGAACACAACTCTAATGTGTTGCCGGGCCTGGGCGCGCGGCGGATCGCCTCCGTTTTGGATTCGGTAGGCCGGATCCCGACTGCGGCAACCCTCCTGCCCAAAAACTCGACCTCTGGGGCCAAAAACACACACTTGGACTTCTTTAGTCGAAGGCCTACCCGGTCCAGTCGGCGTAGAACCTCCTCCAGGTTGTGGAGGTGTTCCTCTGTGTCTCGACCAGTGATAAGGATGTCGTCCTGAAATACGATTGTTCCGGGGATGGATTTTAGCAGGCTTTCCATGTTCCTCTGAAAGATAGCGGCTGCTGAACGAATGCCAAACGGACACCTGTTGTCGACAAACAGCCCCTTGTGCGTGGTGATGATGGTCAGTAGCTTGGATTCGTCGGCCAGTTCCTGGGTCATGTAGGCCGAAGTGAGGTCCAACTTGGTGAACAGCTTGCTGCCTGCCAGTGTGGCAAAAAGATCCTCCGCTCTCGGAAGCGGGTATTGGTCCTGAAGGGACACTCGGTTGATGGTGGCCTTGTAGTTGCCACAGATCCTGACCGAGCCATCCGTTTTTAGAACAGGGACGATGGGGCTTGCCCAGTTGCTGAATTCAATGGGCGAAATTATGCCCTCTCTTAGCAACCTTTCCAACGCACTCCCAATTTTCTCCCGCATCACATACGGCACAGCTCTGGCTTTGTGGTGCACTGGTGTGGCGTCCGGGGTGATGCGTATCCTTACTTTGGTGCCTTTGAAAGTCCCGACGCCAGGTTGAAATAATGACTTGAACTTTAGTAGGACCTGTGAGCATGAACTTTGCTCCACGGATGAAATGGCATGCACATGCCCCCATTTCCAGTTCATCTCGGCTAGCCAGCTCCTCCCCAAAAGCGCGGGACTGTTTCCCAAGACAATCCAGAGTGGCAGCCGGTTCTGAGATCCATTATGTGTGACCACCAACATTGCACTGCCTAGCACTGGGATGATATCTTTGGTGTACGTCCGTAATTGCATGTCAGTGCGTTCTAGTTTGGGTCTGCTAGCTCTGAGTGGCCACAGTTTCTCGAATTGTTGGACACTCATAAGTGACTGGCTGGCCCCTGTGTCGAGCTCCATGCGTACCGGGATACCGTTTAACAGTACTCTCATCATCATAGATGGCATCTTTGTGTATGAGCTGTGGATGTTTGCCACCTGGACCCGCTGTCCATTGCTGTGTCTCAGGCATACCCCTGCCTTGCAGACCCCTCTTGTGGTTCATCCACTTCGTAAACTAGCCTCGCTGCAGGCTTCCTGCACATCCTGGCTAAATGTCCACTCAAGTTACAATTTCTGCAGGTGAATTGTTGAAACCGGGAGGTCTTCGCAGCATGTTTGCCCCCGCACCTCCAGCATGAGCTGAGATTGTTGTGAACAAAAGAGCTGTTACCAGGCATTCCTCTCTGATTGTCTCTTTGATTACTCTTGAGCACTCTGTTTGTGGGTGTCAGTGGTCCCATCCCGGGACGCATTGTCCTTTGTGATGGTGTAAATGCCCATTCAACCTGCCATTGTCTCTGTTGGGGGCTCACCCTAGAGTCTGTTACTGCCTGGTTGGTGTTGAATTGCCCCTGCCTGCCTGCGGGGTTCTGAATCGCATTTACCATGTTAACTCCCTGCTCCATCGCCACGTTGGAAGCAGAGTTGCGCGCGTATATTATCTTGGTTTCCTCCTCCCCCGCCATGAAGGTTTGAGGCATCAACGCCGCCGCTTCCAAGGTCAAGTCCTTGGTCTGTATTAGCTTCCTAAAAATCCCGACATGAGCAATGCCCTCAATGAAGAAATCCCGTAACATCTCCCCCCTGCAGGTGTCTGTGAACTTACAAAAGGCTGGCCAAGCGCCGAAGGTCCACAACGAAGTCCGGTATGCTCTGCCATTCCCGACGTTGGTGCGTATAGAATCGGTGTCGGGACATGTGTCTACTGCTCATCGGTTTGAGGTGCTCACCAATCAGTTTGCTGAGCTCCTCGAAGGTCTTGTCCGCCGGCTTCTCGGGTGCGAGCAGGTCCTTCATCAGCGCGTGTGTCTTGGTCCACAGCTGGTCAGTAGATGCGCCCTTCGCTTGTCAGCCACTGCATCTCCCAGCCAGTCCTCAGTGACAAAGCTCTGCTGGAGCCTCTCAACGAAATCGTCCCAGTTCTCACCAACACAGTACCGTTCCTCCGTGCTACCGGTGGCCATTCTCTCGAGTCATTGATTCCCGTTTCTCGTCGCCAAATGTTGTGTCCTTATACATTACAGCAAATCAACACGAGGCACCTACTGGAGACAAGGTCACTCTGTGACCTGTACCTTTATTCACAGGACCAAGAAGTGATGACCCTGCGTGGGACCTCCCTTTATATACCTGGATGACCAGGTGAGGAGTGTCTTCCACAAGTTCACCCCCTGTGGTCAAGGTGTGCATTTCTCAAGTGTATACAGTGTACAGTGTTGTTACATAAAGGTTACAGTTATGTGAGGTTACAAACATGACACCCTGTGCTCGCTGACCGTGTCCTAACTCACACCCAGTCCCGCTCACCCATCACCCCCTGTGCTCGCTGACCGTGTCCTAACTCGCACCCAGTCCCGTTCACCCATCACCCCCTGTGCTCGCTGACCTACATTGGCTCCCGGTCCCCCAGTCACCTGTGCTAATGTCTCGTTCTGTGTCTCGGTGTCAATTTTGTCTGATTACTCTCCTATGAAGCACCTGTGACATTTGCCGACTCTAAAGGCACTATATAAATACAAGTTGTATTTCACTCTCTCTATCAACACTGCTATGGTCACTGTGCCTCGGAAATAAGCTCTCTCATTGGTCGAAAGTTGCAAGGACACTCTTTTACCTCCGCACATCTGCAGTATGCCGGGGGTGGGGGGTGGCTGTGCAGTGGTGAAGGGAATAGGGGATGCACAAGAGGCCAGTGTTGGAGGAATGCTAAATGCTCAACGTTTATAAATCACCAGTTAGTCCTCAGCTGTGTCCACATTACACTTTACAAAGGATGTCAAGATCTTCTCTACCCCAGAGCGCCATGGAGTCATTGAATATATTTAAGGTGGAGATTTTTTGAAGTATAAGGGAATAAAGGGTTCTAGGGAGCGGGCAGGGAAGTGGAGTTGAGGCTAAGATCAGATCGGCCATGATCTTATTGAATGGTGGAGCAGGCTCGAAGGGCCAAATGGCCTACTCCTGCTCCTAATTCTTATAGAAACATAGAAAATAGGTGCAGGAGTAGGCCATTCGGCCCTTCGAGCCTGCACCACCATTCAATATGATCATGGCTGATCATGCAACTTCAGTACCCTATTCCTGCTTTCTCTCCATAACCCTTGATCCCTTTAGCCGTAAGGGCCACATCTAACTCCTTTTGAATATATCTAACAAAGTGACCTCAACAACTTTCTGTGGTAGAGAATGACTGTCTACCACTTCATTACACAACCTGACAGTTTGTGTCCCAAATCGGATGGTGGTGGGAGGGGAAGATCACCTTCAGTGTCAGCTCCAGCATCGAGCTATCCCGCAGGCGGTATTTCAATTGGTATATCTTTTATTTGTTTTAAATACTTAATGTGAAACCTGTTACTCAACAATTGTGTCACGGCGTGGAAGTATCTTCGACAAGCACACGTGCATTTCATGGTCAATGTTCACTCTGCCTTGGGTTTTCATTGACATCATTGCTGAGATTCCAGCTTCACGCAAGCAGCTTGTACTAAAAGGGAGCAGCACTTTCAGAGCTGCAGAAGAAGCAGTCCTGTCTTTGTCAGAGCATTCACACCAAAATGTCACCAGCGGCAATTCACTGAACTTGGCTCTGAGGGATGAAATGTCAATGAGTTTTTCTAATAACTTTGGTGTGACCGAGGTTAGCAGTTTAGCTTCAGTATCCTCATTAAAGGGGTTTGTAGCCACAGGTACGCAGCGGATAGTACGATCGTGAGTTCTGGAAAATAAGTATTGAATTTGTTGAGCAGACCAGAAAGATGCCTTACCAGCTGTGGTTTATAGCCTTATGTTGGAGCAGGTGCAGAGGAGATTTACCAGAACGTCGTCATCATCATCATAGGCAGTCCCTCGAATCGAGGATGACTTGCTTCCATGTCAAAAAGTTCACAGGAGTTTCAATGAAGGACCTAAAATTCCAGGTCCGAACTAAACCTTGAAGGATGGAAGATGCCTGTGCGTGGATTTTTTTTTAACGTGTGGTGGCCATTGCACACCAGCCAGAACACGGGCTTGACAGAGCTAGGTCTTGGTCCAGTAGCAAGGATTAACCAAGAAAACTGGAGACCAGCTCTGCTGCACAGACCTAGTGTGCACACGCATATCTCAGTGTGGCTGGGCCCGTGCTCGCCTCTTCTGGGCCTCGAACTCGCGCCTCTCCTGGGCCCTGATCATGTCCCTCTACAATCTCTCGCTGCTCTTTCGCCATCACCTCGCCTCTCCTGCAGTACCCAATCACCGACCTGCACGTCTGCACGAGCCCCCGGCCTGCGAGCACCATCGGAGCAGGCCGGGGAGCAGAAGGAACATCGTGGTGGCGTACCACTCCAGGGAGCAGCACGTGCTGGAGCAGGAGAGCAACGGGATTTTAACCTACATATCGATTGGTCAAATCAAATCACACGGGGTAGCCTGGAGGAGGAATTCATAGAATGCATACGGGATTGTTTCTTAGAACAGTATGTTACAGAACCTACAAGGAGCAAGCCATCTTAGATTTGGTCCTGTGTAATGAGACAGGAAAAATAAACGATCTCCTAGTAAAAGATCCTCTCGGAATGAGTGATCACAATATGGTTGAATTTGTAGATGACACAAAGATTAGTGGGAAAGCGGGTTGTGTAGAGGACACAGAAAGGCTGCAAAGAGATTTAGATAGGTTAAGCGAATGGGCTAAGGTTTGGCAGATGGAATACAATGTCGGAAAGTGTGAGGTCATCCATCTTGGGGAAAAAACACAGTAAAAGGGAATATTATTTGAATGGGGAGAAATTACAACATGCTGTGGTGCAGAGGGACCTGGGGGTCCTTGTGCATGAATCCCAAAAGGTTAGTTTGCAGGTGCAGCAGGTAATCAGGAAGGCGAATGGAATGTTGGCCTTCATTGCGAGAGGGATGGAGTACAAAAGCAGGGAGGTCCTGCTGCAACTGTATAAGGTTTTGGTAAGGCCGCACCTGGAGTACTGCGTGCAGTTTTGGTCACCTTACTTAAGGAAGGATATACTAGCTTTGGAGGGGGTACAGAGACGATTCACTAGGCTGATTCCAGAAATGAGGGGGTTACCTTATGATGATAGATTGAGTAGACTGGGTCTTTACTCTTTGGAGTTCAGAAGGATGAGGGGTGATCTTATAGAAATATTTAAAATCATGAAAGGGATAGACAAGATAGAGGCAGAGAGGTTGTTTCCACTGGTAGGGGAGACTAGAACTAGAACACAGCTTCAAAATACGGAGGAGCCAATTTAAAATCGAGTTGAGAAGGAATTTCTTCTCCCAGAGGGTTGTGAATCTGTGGAATTCTCTGCCCAAGGAAGCAGTTGAGGCTAGCTCATTGAATGTATTCAAGTCACAGATAGATAGATTTTTAACCAATAAGGGAATTAAGGGTTACGGGGAGAGGGCGGGTAAGTGGAGCTGAGTCCACGGCCAGATCAGCCATGATCTTGTTGAATGGCGGAGCAGGCTCGAGGGGCTAGATGGCCTACTCCTGTTCCTAATTCTTATGTTCTTATAACGGCAGCGAAGAGGGACGTCACCAAGATCCAGGTCGGTGATTACCAGAACGGTACCAGGGTTGATGGACCTCGCTTACGTGGAGAGACTGGAGAAGCTGGGGTTAGTCTTGTGTGAGCAGCCTCCACCCCCTCACCCCCTCCCTCTTGCCCCCCCCCACCTCGCGTCCCCCCTCCCTCTCGCGCTCTCCTACCTCCTTCTCGCGCCCCCCCTCTCGCCACCGCCCCACCCTCTCTCGCTGCCGCCCCTGCTCTCTCGCTCCTCCCCCACCGATTTTAATCGATCCACCATCGGCGGCCATGCCTTCAGCTGCCTGGGCCCTCAGCTCTGGAATTCCCTCCCTAAACCTCTCCGCCTCTCTGTCTCTCTTTCCTCCTTTAAGGCACTCCTTAAAACCTACTGCTTTGACCAAGCTTTTGTTCACCTGCCCCTTCTGTGGCTCGGTATCAATTTATGTCTATAACGCTCCTGTGAAGCGCAGCGGAACTTTTTATTATATTGAAGGCGCTATATAAATACACATTGCGGTTGTTGTAGAGCGATACTGTGTACGAAACTCCTTCTGAACACGCTCATCATAGTCCGAGATAAAGGCATTGTGTGACCTAGGGGAACGTGCTCAGGCCGTGTGGAAGCCTGTTTGTGTTGAGGAACTCCGAAGGGAATAGGACGCTTGTGGTGAAGTCTCAATAGCAAAAAAAAAGGAGAGAGACAAATAAATAACTGCTGTTTAAAGGGGAACTCTTTGTACCTAGTTTGTGATGGTAGTTGGGCCTCTTGCCCTCCAAGATCTCTGCGCTCCTCCAATTCTGGCCTCTTGTACATCCCCAATTTCCCTCGCTCCAACATTTGCGGCCGTGCCTTCAGCTGTCTGGGCCCAAACTCTAGAATTCCCTCCCTAAAGCTCTCCAGCTCTCCGCCTCTCCTCCTTTTAAGATGCTCCTTAAAACTGACCTGTTTGACCAAGACCTGCCTTAATATCTCTTTAATCAAAGCAGAAAATGCTGGAAATCTTAGCAGGTTATCCAGGTTATGTGGAGAGAAACAGGGTTAATGTTACATGTGTGACCCTTCTTCAGAACCGTATTTATTTCAGATTCCAGCATCTGCAGTATCTTGTTTTTATATTAATATCTCCTTCTGTGGCTCAGTGTCAAATTTTGTTTGATAATCGCTCCTGCAAAGCGCCTTGGGACATTTTACTACGTTGAAGGCGCTATGTTAATGGAAGTTGCTGTTGTGCTTGCAGTGATGTGTGGACGGGAATGAATCACCCGTATCGAGCGGAGGGAGTGATATCTGGGTTATTATTGACATCTGTTTTCTTTGGAAACATGCTGCCATGATCGTTGGGGCGTGAAATATTCTTACACTCTTCTGGGTGAAGTGCTTCTCTGAAAATGTTGTAAACACAGTGATTCTCCCTCGGGATCCGGAGCTGCCATCTGATTCCTGCCCCGCTAATTAATTCAAGGAGTGTTGCGTGCAACCTTCTGCTTTGGTGAACATTTCAAACATCCCCCCCCAACTCCCCACGCTGCATGAACCTCCCAGTCACACACCTGTGAACTTCTATTCCCCGTACCCCCCCTCTCCTAAATGTACACCAATCCTCACCCACGTACACATACTCTCACCCCCCCCCCCCCCTCCTGTCACAACTCATGCACACCCACACTCTGGGTGAGAGCAGTGTGTGCTGCACTGAGCAACTTGGGTTTGGCGAGGTTGAGAAAGAAGGATGAATATTAACACCTTTGCAGCCAATGACGTCACTGTCGTAATGTAGGAAATGCAGCAGACAATTTGCGCACAGCAAGCTCCCACAAGCAGCAGTAAGATAAATGACCAAATCATCTGGGGTTTTTTTTTGTGGATGATGTGATGTTGGTTGAGGGATAAATATTAGGCCCAGGAAACCAGGGGGAACTCTCCCTGTTCTTCTTCGAAATAGTGGCCGTGGGATCTTTAACATCCACCTCAGAGGGCAGTTTAATGACTCAGCCGATTTATGGCACCTCTGACAGTGCAGCATTCGCTCAGTACTGGAACTGGGAGTCAGCCCAGATTATGTGCTCAAGTCTCTGGAGTGGGGCTCAAACCCACGACCACCTGTCTCCAAAGGAAGAGTGTGAGCCACTGAGCCACAGCCGAGGTCTAGAAAGCTTTTAAAAAGAGTGATTATGTGAACGAGAGGTAATAAATCACGGTGCAGTATTTACCTCAGGATACTGGTCTGCAGGCCTGACACGAGACTCCCAAAGCAAGCTACTCAGAACTCCTACACAGCAAGCAAGCCCCAGGTGGGAAGAGGAAACGTTTCAAGGACACCCTCAAAGCCTCCTTGATAAAATGCAGCATCCCCACCGGCACCTGGGAATCCCTGGTCCAAGACCGCCCTAAGTGGAGGAAGAGCATCCGGGACGGCGCTGAGCGCCTCGAGTCTCGTCGCCGAGAGCACGCAGAAAACAAGCGCAGTCAGCGGAAGGAGCGTGCGGCAAACCAGACTCCCCACCCACCCTTTCCTTCAACCACTGTCTGCCCCAGCTGTGACAGAGACTGTCATTCCCGTATTGGACTGTACAGTCACCTGAGAACTCACTTTTCGAGTGGAAGCAAGTCTTCCTCGATTTCGAGGGACTGCCTATGATGATGATGACTGGTAAAAGCAGTTGGGATTTAGTACCTTCTGCGAGAAGTGGGACTGGTGACCTCAGTGGCTGCAGACCATGACACATTACTCCCGGCCAGAATGGAGTCAATTGTGTAATTCCCCCGTCAACCACGACTGGAGACCACACTGCCGTCAGTGACTGGGATTGATTTTACGTGCAGAATTTGTATTGTGTAATATCCTCCACTCACTGCATGTTGCTGGAGAAATCACCCTGCTTTTAGCAGGAGATTTTTCCGTAGTTTCGGTCATGACTTCTGTTTGCTGTGGTTCGTAGAGACCCTTTTAAATAGACACTTGTGATGTATGCACCCGTGAGTATGCTCGCAGGTTTGTAGAGCTGTTGCTATGCCATGGCGCACCATCTTGCCGTCCGGAGGAGGCAGGGGTCCCAATGGAGTGCTCTCTACGTGGGAGTCCTCCCACTATTTATTGGGAACTTGGCCTGGAGCGTGTTGCATGGAGCAGTCCCGTGCAATGAGTTTTTAAGTCTGTTCACGGACTCCCAGGCCGCCTGCCTTTTCCGTGGTCTGGAGGAGTCCGTGTTCCATGTGTACGTTGAGTGTGCGAGGTTGCAGCCCCTCTTCCAACATCTGAAGGGGCTGTTCCTCAAATTCTGGTTGGACTTCAGTCTCACACTCCTGATCTTTGGGCACCCTGTGCGGAGGGGAGCGGGTAGGTCCGAGGGCCTCCTCGTAGGACTGTTCCTGCGTATGGCCAATGGGGCCATCAGCCGGTCCAGGCGGCGGACAGTTGAGGGGGTCGTTCAGCCCGACTGCCTGCCTCTCTTCCGCGGTTACATCCGAGCCAGGGTGTCCCTGGAGATGGAGCACGTGGTGTCCACCGGTACGCTCACGGCCCTCCGCGAGAGTTGGGCACCGGAGGGACTGAGTGCATCATTTCAGTCGGGAACAGAATTTTACTTTGATTTAATTTGATTTGACAAAGTTTCCCTTTGTGCTGAATTGTTAATTTGTGTTTTTGTTGCCCTCAAAAAAAAAAAGGGGGTACTTGATTGAAAGTTTCTGGAGTGTGACCCCTGCCCCCCCCCACCCCTTTAATCAGGGGGCACTTGTATTCATGTTCCTACACAAAATAGTTGTAGAGCTGTTGCTACGCCATGGTGCACTATCTTACTGTCCGAGGAGGTGGGGGTCCCCAATGGAGTGCACTCTATGCGGAGTCCTCCCTTTACTTATTTGGGACTTGGCCTGGAGCGTGTTACACAAGGCAGTGCCGTGCAATAAGTTTTTAAGTCTGTTCACGGACTCCCGGGCCACCTGCCATTTCCGTAGTCTGGAGGAGTCTGTGTTCCATGTTTTACAGAGTGTGTGAGGTTGCAGCCTCTCTTCCATTATTTGAAGTGGCTGTTCCTCGATTTTGACTGCACTTCTGTCCCACGCTCCTGAACTTTGGGCACCCTGTGCGGAGGGGAGCAGGCAGGTCAGAAGGCCTCCTCGTAGGACTGCTCCTGGGCTGGGCCAAGGCGGCGATCAACCGGTCCAGGCAGCGGGCGAGAGTTGGGCGCTGGAGAGACTGGAGTGCATCACCCAAATTTTAATTTGACCGTTTAAAGTTTAATTTGTTTATTTTGTCAGTTCTAGTGCCCTTTTAATAGGGGGGGGGGCACTTGATTTATTGTTTTATACAAAGTAGTGTGCCATGGCATAGCCAGTCACGTGATATTCACAAGACTCAATAAAACCCCAGCCAGTTGGGTCTCGGTCATCCCACGATGAGGTATGCAATTGTGAGCCGAGTGGTTGAACTGATAATATGTAGTGTGATTGTTAAAGCTTAACCAACTAGTTCTTAATAGCAATGTGTTGCTATGAATTCTTAAGCAAAGAATCCATGAAGCAAATACATTATAACTCTAAACTATTTGCCGAGTAAATAGACTCTGTTTGTTGTTTGCTGAATAAATAGTCTCTGTTTGCTGTAAGATAGACTGCTGTAAGTCCTGCCCTGCCTCCAAGTCATTGGCTGACAGTGGTGTCAATAGAACCTCGACTAAATGTTGATTGGGCATGCAAATCTCAACGATCCAATCAAATGTTAGCATAAAAATATTCAATTTCCCAATGGGATATTTGAATCCATTGCAGGATGCAGGGAACGTGGGTTATTGCAGGTTCAAGGGCTGGAGTAGTACTTGTATTTATATCATTCCTTGTCTCCTCAAAGCCCTTTGAAAAGTGAATTACTGTAGAAGTGGTGACTTTAATAGGGAAACACGGCATGTAGATAACACAGCAGCCATTTTACATGAGTCATGTCTGACAAACCTGTCAGCTGTGGCTCAGTGGGCAGCACTCTCGTCTCTTGCATCAGTAGGTTGTGGGTTCGAGCCCCACTCCTGAGACTTGAGCACATAATCTAGATTGACATTCCCCATGCCAGTACTGAGGGGGGGCAGAACTGAGGGAGTGCTGCACTGTCGGAGGGGCAGTACTGAGGGAGTGCTGCACTGTCGGAGGGGCAGTACTGAGGGAGTGCTGCACTGTCGGAGGGGCAGTACTGAGGGAGTGCCGCACTGTCGGAGGGGCAGTACTGAGGGAATGCTGCACTGTCGGAGGGGCAGTACTGAGGGAGTGCCGCACTGTCGGAGGGGCAGTACTGAGGGAATGCTGCACTGTCGGAGGGGCAGTACTGAGGGAGCGCTGCACTTTCGGAGGGGCAGTACTGAGGGAATGCTGCACTGTCGGAGGGGCAGTACTGAGGGAATGCTGCACTTTCAGAGGTACCGTCTTTCGGATGGCACTATTGAAAGAAGAGCAGGGGACATCTCCCTGGTGTCCTAGGCCAATATTTATTGCTCAAGCAACATCACAAAAACAGATTATCTGGTCATTGTCACATTGCTGTTTCTGGGAGCTTGCTGTGCGCAAATTGGCTGCTGCGTTCCCCACATTACAACAGTGACTACACTCCAAAAAGTATTTCATTGGTGGTAAAGTCCTGAGATTGTGAAAGGCGCTATATAGATGCAAGTTGTTTTGTCAATTCTGGGCAGATTGTTCATCTTGGCACTGAGCGAGCAGGAGAAAGATATTAATATCTGAAGGAAGGAATATTCCTCGGTGGTTTGACACACCTGTGGAATTATTATTTGCAATTCAAGATTTCTCTCGGTCTGCACTGAGATTTATGTTGGAATACATTGCGGTACCAGTAGTTCATTGTGTTCCTCAGTCACTTGGGAGTTATGGAATATGTGGAGTTAGGTCACAGCCCAGCCAGATCTCTTTGAATGGCGGAACAGGCTCGAGGGCTCAATGGCCAATCCTGTTCCTATGTTCCTACCTACCAACTTCTGATGTGATTGGCAAGTGAGCATTTCAACCCATCAATTCAAATCAAGTTTACTCTGAATCTTCTCCCCTTCCCGTCTCCAATTTATGTTTCCTAGTACGAACCTGATCGAGGGAAGCAGCTAAAAGGGTTTCCTGATTGTTCTATCCAGTGCTGCTCTGCATTGGGGAGTGAGTGAACGTGAGGAAGCTGAGACCTGGATCTATAAGAAGATAAGAATTAGAATTAGGAGTCGGCCATTCAGCCCCTCGAGCCTGCTCCGCCATTCAATGAGTTCATGGCTGATCTTCTACCTCAATTCCACATTCCTGCATTATCCCTATATCCCTTGATTCCCTTAATATTCAAAAATCTATCGATCCCTGTCTTGAATATACTCAAAGACTGAGCCTCCACAGCCCTCTGGGGTAGAGAATTCCAAAGATTCACCACCCTCGGAGTGTAGAAATTTCTCCTCATCTTAGTCCTAAATGGCCAACCCCTTATTCTGAGACTGGGACCCCTGGTTCTAGACTCTCGAGTCAGAGGAAACATCTACCCTGTGTAAGAATTTTATCTGTTTCAATGAGATCACCTCTCATTGTTTTAAACTCTAGAGAACATCGGCCTAGTCTGCTCAATCTCTCCTCGTAGGACAATCCCCCCATCCCAGGAATCAGTCTGGTGAACCTTCGTTGCACTCCCTCTATGGCAAGTGTATCCTTCCTTAGGTAAGGAGACCAAAACTGTGCACAATGCTCTAGGTGCGGCCTCACCAGGGCCCTACATAATTGCAGTATGACGTCTTTATTCTTATATTCAAATCCTCTCGTAATAAAGGCCATCATACTACTTGCAGAACCCATGTCTCTGGGTGAGTGAACCCCGGGAGTTTCTCGGTGTTGAATGCTTCGAACACAGGTTCATGCTCACCCGAGCTCCCCATCAACAACTGCTGTCCGTGTTTCCCTTGTGCTGCTCTCCTGACTCCCCTGGGCTGCACACTGGATTAGTGACCATTCATTCTCGGGATGTGGGCAGCACTGGCAAGGCCGGCATTTAGAATCCTGGAATCATAGAAATTTACAGCACGGAAGGAGGCCATTTCAGCCCATTGTGTCCGTACTGGCCAACAAGAGGCTATCCAGCCTAATCCAGCTCCAGGTCTGTAACCCTGCAGGTTACGGCACTTCAAGTGCACATCCAAGTACTTTTAAAATATGGTGAGGGTTTCTGCCTCTACTAGTCTTTCAGGCAGTGAGTTCCAGACCTCCACAACCCTCTGCATGAAGAAATTTCCCCTCAAATCCCCTCTAAACCTTCTACCAATTACTTTAAATTTATGCCCCCTGGTTGTTGACCCCTCTGCTAAGGGAAATAGGCCCTTATACACACCTCAATGAGGTCTCCCCTCAACCTCTTCTGTTCCAAGGAAAACAAACCCAGCCTATCCAATCTGTCCTCATATCGAAGATTCTCCACTCCCGCCAACATCCTCGTAAAACTCCTCTGTACCCTCTCCAGTGCAATCACATCCTTCCTGTAATGTGGTGACCAGAACTGCACGCAGTACTCCAGCTGTGGCCTAACGAGTGGTTTATACAGTTCAAGCATAACCTCCATGCTCTTGTATTCTATGCCTTGGTTAATAAAGGCAAGCATTCCATATGTCTTCTTAACCACCTTATCTACCTGACCTGCTACCTTCAGGGATCTGTGCACTCCAAGGTCCCTTTATTGCTCTAAACTTCTCAGTTTCCTACCATTTAATGTGTATTCCCTTTCCTTGTTAGCCCTCCCCAAATGCATGACCTCACACTTCTCCGGATTAAATTCCATTTGCCACCTGACCTGTTGATTGATATCTTCCTGCAGTTCGCAGCTTTCTTCTTCATTATCAACCACACAGTATGCAAACTCCTTACTCATACCCCCTATATTCAAGTCTAGATCATTGATATATACCACAAAAAGCAAGGGACCCAGCACTGAGCCCTACAGAGTCCCACTAGAAACATCCTTTCAGTCACAAAAACACCCATCAACCATTACCCTTTGCTTCCTGCCTCTGATCTAATTTTGGATCCAACTTGTCACTTTGCCCTGGGTCCCATGGGCTATTACTTTCATGACCAGTCTGCCATGTGGGACCTTATCAAAAGCTTTTCTAAAATCCATGCCCTCATCGACCCTCCTGGTTACCTCCTCGAAAAACTCAATCAAGTTAGTCAGACACGACCTTCCCTTAACAAATCCATGCTGACTGGCCTTGATTAATCCATGTCTTTCTAAATCAAGATTAGTCCTGCCCCTCAGAATTTTTTCCAATAATTTTCCCACCACCGAGGTTAGGCTGACTGGCTGTAATTTCTCGGTCTACTCCTTTCTCCCTTCTTAAACAAAGGTACACATTAGCAGTCCTCCATTCCTCTGGCACCACACCTGAAGCCAGAGAGGATTGGAAAATGATGGTCAGAGCCTCTGCTATTTCCTCGCTTGCTTTGCTTAACAGCCTGGGATACATTTCATCCGGGCCTGGGGACTTATCCACTTTCAAAGCTGCTAAACCCCTCAATACCTCCTCTCTCACTATGTTTATTTCATCTAATATTTCACACTCCTCAATACCAGTGTGTGCATCGCCCCCCTCTTTTGTGAAAACAGACGTAAACTTTCATTAAGAACCATACCAACATCTTCTGCCTCTACACACAGATTACCCTCATGGTCTCTAATAGGCCCTACCCTTTCTTTAGTTAACCTCTTGCTCTTAATATATTTATAAAACATCTTTGGGTTTTCCTTGATTTTACTTGCCAAGAATTTTTCATGCTCTCTCTTTGCTTTCCTAATATCCTTTTTAATTTCAGCCCTGCACTTTCTATACTCCTCTAGAGATTCTGCAGTATTTAGCCGTCGGTATATGACAAAAGCCTCTCTTTTTTTCTTTATCCTACCCTGTATGTTCCTAAACATCCAGGGGCTCTAGATTTGTTAGTCCCACCCTTTTTCTTTAAGGGCACATATTTGGTCTGCACCCTCTGGATCTCCTCCTTGATCCACTGATCTGACACTGATTTATCCACAAGTAGCCGTTTCCAGTCCACTGTGGCTAAATCACCTCTCAGCTTAGCAAAGTTGGCTTTTCCCCAATTTAGAACTTTTATTCCTGGCCTATCCTTGTCCTTTACCATAATTACCCTAAATCTGACTAACTTATGATCACTAGCACCTAAATGCTCGCCCACTGCTACCCCTTCCGCCTGCCCAGCTTCATTCCCTAAAACTAAATCCAGAACCACCCCCTCCCATGTTGGCTTTCTACATACTGGCTAAAAAAAGTTCTCAATGCATTTTAGGAATTCCGCACCCTCCATACCCTTCACACTAATTTTGACCCAGTTAATATTAGGATAGTTGAAATCCCCTACTATTACTGCCCTATAGTTTTTGCACTTTTCAGAACTGTTCCTAAATAATTGCTCGTCTGTCTCTCTCTCTCTCACTGTTTGGGGTTTATAGTCCACTCCCAGCGGTATGATCGCCCCTTTTTTGTTTCTCAGTTCGACCCGTATGGCCTCGTTTGATGATCCCTCTGATATATCACCCCTCCTCACAGCTGTAATAGTTTGTTTAATCAATACCGTGAGCCCCCCTCCCTTTTTACCCCCCTCTCTATCCTGTCTGAAAACCCTGTAACCAGGAATGTTGAGCTGCCATACCTGCCCCTCTTTTAGCCATGTCTCTGTAATAGCTATAATATCATACTCCCAAGTGTCTATTTGTGCTTTTAGCTCATCTGCCTTATTCGCTATACCCCTTGCATTGAAATATATAACATTTAATACCGCCAGACTTCCTTGTTGACTACTTTCTAGCCCTTGTTTCCTCTGTCCTTCAAATGCACTTTCTACATTTTTGCTTTTCAATTCCAGCTTTACTTCCCTCCCTACTGAATCTATTTTCAGGTTCCCATCCCCCTGCTAGTTTAAACCCTCCCCAAAATCACTAACAACGCACCCCCCCACTCCCCCATCCCCCCGCGAGGATATTGGTCCCGGCTATGTTGAGTTGCATCCCGTCTGGCTTGTACAGGTACCACCTCCCCCAGAAGCGATCCCAATGCCTCAGGAAACTAAAGCCCTCTCGCCTGCACCATTTCTCCAGCCACGTATTCATCTGCTGTATCCTCCTATTTCTGTACTCACTAGCTCGTGGTCCCGGGAGTAATCTAGAGATTACAACCTTTGAGGTCCTGCTTTTTAATCTCTCCTAGTTCCCTAAACTCTGCATGACCTCATCCCTCTTTTTACCTATATCATTGGTACCGATATGGACCACGATCTCTGGCTGTTCACCCTCTCCTCCCAGAATGCCTTGCAGCCGCTCTGTGACATCCTTGACCCTGGCACCTGGGAGGCAACATACCATCCTGGAGTCATGTCGTCGGCTGCAGAAACGCCGGTCTGCTCCTCTGACTATTGAATCTCCTACCACTAAAGCTCTCCCATTCTTCTTCCTCCGCCCCCCCTGTGCAGCTGAGCCACCCGTGGTGCCATGGACTTGGCTCTGTCTGCACTCCCCAGAGCCACCATCGCCCCCACCGGTACTCAGAACAGAGTACCGGTTGGAGAGCAAGATGGAGTCAGGGGACTCCTGCACTACCTGCCCAGTCCTCCTCTTCTGACTGGCGGTCACCCACTCCCTCTCTGCCTGCAGGGTGACCACCTCTAGAAACGTGCTACCCATGTAGCTCTCTGTCTCGCGGATGCACCGCAGTGACTCCAGCTTCTGCTCAAGCTCCGAAACACGGAGCTCGAGTTGGTGCAGCTGGAGACAACCCCTGCACACATCGTCGCTCCGGCTGCGCGAAATGTCCACGACTTCCCACATGACACAGGATGTACAATCCACGGGACTGAGCTGCCTGCCATCCCTCTAGTTAGACTCTGAACTATCGAGCAGAAATAAACTCTAAACCGGAGCAAAAACACACCCAGAAGCTACTCAGCTGATTTAATTCATTAGGTTTTTTAGATTAGATGAGAAATATCACTTCTTTAATTGTGGCTCCCAATGCCCAAGGTTTTAAAAAAAGAAAGAGAACTAGTCACCAACCGGCCTGCTTGGCTGTGACATCACGCTTCGATTCTTTTTACTTTTTATCTCTTACCCACGCAGGTCAGTTTGGCGCTGCTGCAGACCACTGCTCCGAACCCCGGCACTCCCGCCGTGTGTCACCGGCTGTCCAAGCCCCGTGCCCGGTCAGGTCTCACAATGCTTGCTCACTCCTCCGAACTCCATCTTTGCCCATCACTAATTGCCCTTGAGACGGGGGTGGTGCGCTGCCTTCAAAGAATCTGCAAAAGGACATAGACAGGCTAAGTGAGTGGGCAAAAATTTGGCAGATGGAGTATAATGTTGGAAAGTGTGAGATCATGCACTTTGGCAGAAAAAAAATCAAAGAGCAAGTTATTATTTAAATGGAGAAAGTTTGCAAAGTGCTGCCGTACATCGGGACCTCGGGGTACTTGTGCCCGAAATGCAAAAGGTTGGTATGCAGGTACAGCAAGTGATCAGGAAGGCCAATGGAACCTTGGACTTTATTGCAAAGGGGCTGGAGTAAAAAGCAGGGAAGCCTTGCTACAGCTATACAGGATATTGGTGAGGCCATACCTGGAATACTGTGAGCAGTTTTGGTTTCCATATTTATGAAAGGCTATACTTGCTTTGGAGGCAGTTCAGAGAAGGTTCACTAGGTTGATTCCGGGGATGAAGGGGTTGACTTATGAGGAAAGGTTGAGTAGGTTGGGCCTCTACTCATTGGAATTCAGAAGAATGAGAGGTGATCTTATCGAAATGTGTAAGATTATGAGGGGGCTTGACAAGGTGGATGCAGAGAGGATGTTTCCACTGATGGGAGAGACTAGAACTAGAGGGCATGATCTTAGAATAAGGAGCCGCCCATTTAAAACAGAGATGAGGAGAAATTTCTTCTCTCAGAGGGTTTTAAATCTGTGGAATTTGCTATGGAAGCCGGGACATTGAATAAATTTAAGATAGAAATAGACAGTTTCTTAATGGATAAGGGGTTATGGGAAGCGGGCAGGGAAGTGGACCTGAGTCCATAATCAGATCAGCCATGATCGTATTAAATGGCGGAGCAGGCTCGAGAGGCCATATGGCTGACTCCTGCTCCTATTTCTTATGTTCTTCTGCCTGTTCTTTTTGTCAGTTTTCTACAACTGTGTGTCCAATATCGAAGTCAGGAGGAACATCTTTACCCGGAGAGCGGTGAGAATGTGGAACCCGCTGCCAGAGGGAGTGGTTGAGGCGAATAGTATCGATGCATTTAAGGGGGAGCTACATGAACACATGAGGGAGAAAAGAATCTAAGGTTATGCTGATGGGGTGAGATAAAGAGGGGTTAGAGGAAGCTCGTGTGGAGCATAAACACCGGCATGGACCTGTTGGGCCGAATGATCTGTTTCTTTGCTGCAAATACTCAGCCATTTCAGAGGGCACTTGAGAGTCAACCACATTGCTGTAGGTCTGGAGTAACATACTGGCCAGACTGGGTAAGGGCATCAGCTTTCCCTCCCTAAAGGACATAAGTGTCCCCTTGGGGTTTTTTACAACAGTCAGACAACTTCATGGTCACTTTTACTGAGATCAGCTTTTTAAAAAAAAAACAGAATTCAATTGGTCAAACTGCTATGGTGGGATTTAAAGTCCTGTTCTCTGGATCACCAATCCAGTAACATAACCACAGCATGACTGTGCCTCAGAGAAAAATACATCTCCAAGCACTTCACAAGGAGGACAGCAAGCAGGAGATGGGAAAGGATTAAGAACATAAGCAATAGGAACAGGAGTAGGCCATTTGGCCTCTCGAGCCTGCTCCGCCATTTAATAAGATCATGTCTGATCTGATCATGGACTCAGCTCCACTTCCCTGCCCGCTCCCCATAACCCTTTACTCCCTTATCGTTCAAAAATCTGTCTACTTCCGCCTTAAATATATTCAATGACCCAGCCTCCATAGCTCCCGGGGGCAGAGAATTCCACAGATTTACAACCCTCTGAGAGAAGAAATCCCTCCTCATCTCAGTTTTAAATGGGCCGCCCCTTATTCTGAGACTATGTCCCCGAGTTTTAATTTCCCGTATGAGTGAAAATATCCTCTCTGTATCCACCTTGTCGAGCCCCCTCATTATCTTATATGTTTCGGTAAGATCACCTCTCATTCTTCTGAACTCGAATGTGTATAGGCCCAACCTACTCAACCTGTCTTCATAAGTCAACCCCTTCATCTCCGGAATTAACCGAGTGAACCTTCTCTGAACAGCCTCCAATGCAAGTATATCCTTCCTTAAATACGGAGAACAAAACTGTACAGAGTTCTCCAGGTGTGGCCTCACCAATACCCTGTACAGTTGTAGCAGGACTTCTCTGCTTTTATACTCTATTCCCCTTGCAATAAAGGCCAACATTCCATTTGCCTTCCTGATCACTTGCTGTACCTGCCTACTAACTTTTTGTGTTTCATGTACAAGGATCCCCAGGTCCCTCTGTACAGCAGCACTTTTGCAATTTTTCTCCATTTAAATTATAATTTGCTTTTCTATTAATTCTGCCAAAGTGGATAACCTCACATTTTCCCACATTATACACCATCTGCCAAATTTTTGCCCACTCACTTAGCCTGTCTATATCCCTTTGCAGATTTTTTGTGTCCTCCTCACAATTTGCTCTCCCACCCATCTTTGAATCATCAGCAAACTTGTCTACGTTACACTCGGTCCCTTCATCCAAGTCATTAATATAGATTGTAAATAGTTGAGGCCCCAGCACTGATCCCTGCGGCACCCCACTAGTTACTGTTTGCCAACCGGAAAATGACCCATTTATCTGTTTTCTGTTAGTTAGCCAATCCTCTCTCCATGTTAATATTTTACCCCCAACCCCGTGAGCTTTTATCTTGTGCAGTAACTTTTTATGTGGCACCTTATCGAATACGTTCTGGAAATCCAAATACATCACATCCACTGGTTCCCCCTTATCCACCCTGCTCGTTACATCCTCGAAGAACTCCAGTAAATTTGTCAAACGTGATTTCCCTTTCATAAAACCATGTTTCTATATGGAGGGGCAGTACTGAGGGAAGCGTACACTGTCAGAGGTGCCCTCTTTCAGATGAGACATTAAACCGAGGCCCTGTCTGTTCTCTCAGGTGGGTGTAAAAGATCCCATGGCCACTGGAGTCTTCCCCAGTGTCCTGGGGCCAATATTCATCCCTCCGTCAAGATAACATAAAAACAGATTATCTGGTCATTATCACATTGCTGATTGTGGGAGCTTGCTGTCCGCAAATTGGCTGCCGCCTTTCCCACATTACAACAGTGACTACACTTCAAAAGTACTTCATTGGCTGTAAAGCGCTTTGGGATGTCCTGGGGTTGTGAAAGGCGCTATAGAAATGCAAAGTCTTGCTTTGGACTTCCACCCATGGAAGATCTCCGTCAACAGGGGAAGGAGTAACTGGGGTTTGCGGGAGCCTGACACTAACCAATCAGCTCGCTGCCTCGCCCCAATGTGCCTCAGTGATCTTTGTCAGTCATACACCACAGCCCACCTCCCGCAGCCCTCACCATCCATTGCTGAGCTTTTGGCAATACTCTCCCTGCCCTTTGCAACTCTCTCAAAAACAACTATTCCTGTGTAACTTATCTTCTTTGAAAGACATTCTTCTTTTAATCCTCTCTTCACCACCTCCTCCCCCATCCCGCTGACCCCTTAAGTAAGAGTTTCTACAGGTACATAAAAAGGAAAAGAGTGGCTAAAGTAAATGTTGGTCCCCTGGAGGATGAGACTGGGGAATTAATAATGGGGAACAGGGAAATGGCAGAGACATTGAACAACTATTTTGTATCGGTCTTCACGGTAGAAGACACTAAAAACATCCCAATAGTGGATAATAAGAAATAGGAGCAGGAGTAGACCTTTGACCCCTCGAGCTTGCTACGCCATTTAATAAGATCATGGCTGATCTGATCATGGACCTTAGCTCCACTTCCCTGCCCACTCCCCATAACCCTTTACTCCCTTATCACTCAAAAATCTATCTCCCTCCACCTTAAATATATTCAATGACCCAGCCTCCACAGCTCTCTGGAGCAGAGAATTCCACAGATTTACAACCCTCAGAGAGAAGAAATTCCTCCTCATCCCAGTTTTAAATGGGTGGCCCCTTATTCTAAAACTATGCCCCCTAGTTTTAGTTTCCCCTATGAGTGGAAATATTATCTCTGCATCCACCTTGTCGAGCCCCCTCATTATCTTGTATGTTTCGATAATATCAACTCTCATTCTTCTGAATTCCAATGTGTATAGGATCAACCTTTCCTCATAAGCCAACCCCCTCATCTCCGGAATCAACCTCGTGAACCTTCTCTGAACTGTCTCCAATGCAAGTGTATCCTTTCTTAAATACGGAAACCAAAACTGTATGCAGTACTCCAGGTGTGGCCTCACCAATACCCTGTACAGTTGTAGCAGGACTTCTCTGCTTTTATACTCCATCCCCCTTGCAATAAAGACCAAGGTATTGGTGGCTGTGTGTGTATCCAGCCCGGCCCCGACCTGCGAGGCACATCTGCGGCAAGTCCGGGTCATAAAAGGAGCAGCACGTGATCGAGGCCCAGGAGAGGCGAGGGCCCAGGGGCAGCACGGGCCAGCACCCACACTGCAAAATGTGTGCGCACTAGGTCTGTGCAGCAGAGCTGGTCTCCAGTCGCCCCTTGGGTAATCCTTGTCACTGAACCAAGACCTCGCTCTGTCAAGCCCGTGTGGTGGCTGATGTGCATCGGCCACCCCACATTAAAAAAATCCACGCACAGGCATCTTCCACCCTTCAATATGAGCTGAGGAGAAACTTCTTCACTCAGAGAATTGTGAACCTGTGGAATTCTCTACCACAGAAAGTTGTTGCGGCCAGTTCGTTAGATATATTCAAAAGGGAGTTAGATGTGGCCCTTACGGCTAAAGGGATCAAGGAGTATGGAGAGAAAGCAGGAATGGGGTACTGAAGTTGCATGATCAGCCATGATCTTATTGAATGGTGGTGCAGGCTCGAAGAGCTGAATGGCCTACTCCTGCACCTATTTCCTATGTTTCTATATGCAGTTCAGGACCTGGAATATTGGGTCCTACATTGAAACACCTGTAAACTCATCCCTTTTTGGCTTGGAAGCAAGTTATCCTCGATACAAGGGACCGCCTAAGAAGAAGAGGGTGTCTGTGTGTGTTGGGGGCTGTGTGTGTGTGTGTGTGTGTGTGTGTGCGCGCGCGCGCTGTGTGTGTGTGTTGGGGGCTGTGTGTGTGTGTGTTGGGGGGAGAGATTGACACATGCAGAAGGCAACGTTGGAGTGAAATGTTCGGCAGACTGAGCAGATTGGCATTACTGTGAAGCGCATGTACTGTCTACTTTCTGCCAGCAGGGGTCAGCATCATCCTTTTGTCCCGCCCAACGTTAAGAGACAGAGTAGGCAAGTTGAGCTAAAAAAAAAGACTTGCATTTCACCTTTCACGACCAAAATACTTTACAGCTAATGAAGTACTTTTTGAAGTGTAGTCACTGTTGTAATGTAGGAAACTCGGCAGCCAATTTGCGCACAGCAAGCTCCCACAATCAGCAATATGATAATGACCAGAATATCTGTTTTTTTAGTGATGTTGATTGAGGGATAAATATTGTTAAAATGTTTTTTTAAGAAAAATCCACACTCCCTTCAACATGTAGTTCAGGACCTGGAATATTAGATCCTTCATTGAAACACCTGTGAACTCATCCTCTTTTGGCATGGAAGCAAGTCATCCTCGTTTCGAGGGACCACCTATGATGATGTAATATTGGCCCCAGGACACTTGGGAGAACTCCCCTGCTCTTCTTCAAAATAGTGGCCATGGGATCTTTTAAGAGCACCTGAGAGAGCAGATGTCTAAAGTTACAGTCTCATCCAAAAGACTGCCCCTCCGACAGTGCGGCGCTCCCTCAGTACTATCCCTCCGACAGTGCAGCGCTCCGTCGGTATTGCCCCTCCGACAGTGCGGCGCTCCCTCAGTACTGCCCCTCCGACAGTGCAGCGCTCCCTCAGTACTGCCCCTCCGACAGTGCAGCGCTCCCTCAGTACTGCCCCTCCGACAGTGCGGCGCTCCCTCAGTACTGCCCCTCCGACAGTGCGGCGCTCCCTCAGTACTGCCCCTCCGACAGTGCGGCACTCCCTCAGTACCGCACTGGAGTGTCAGCCTAAATTTTGTGCTCCAGTCGTTGGAGTGGGAGGCGAGCCTGTGACCTTCTGACTCCGAGGCGAGGGTGCTTCCCCCTGGGCGACCAGTTGTTAGGAGATTTGCTGTATCGCAGGATATTGTTTAATGAGCCAGAATTTGCTGTCAATGTAACGGTGCTTGGCGTTATTCACATGCCATTGTCATGGCCATTTCAGGCGACGGGCAGCTTGCTCCGTGCTCAAATGCTAGTCTCCTAAAGCTAGTGTCCCAGCTACACCACTCCACCGTTAGCCACGTGAACGCGGCAGCTCGCCGCCTGGCTCAGCGCTGACCCGCGTTGAATGTCGCGAAGTTGCTGCATCAGCGCGGCAGGTACAAACTAAACTCTCCGCGGGAAGTCACGTCGTGGCCATTGCGAGTCTAAGCTCTCTTTTTAAACCTCGTGATCAGCGTCAGTTACTGTCAGTCAACCTCCCTGCCACTGAGAATTAACTCTTACCAGTGCGGACTCTCATTCTGTCAGGATTCAAGCGTTGTTGGAGCTTTTTTAAAAGCGTGAGAATTTAAAACAGTTAAATAACATTTCTACTTTTTCTTGAGCAAAATTCTGCGGATGTTGGGATCTGAAATAAAAAGAGAAAATGCTGGAACTACTCAGCTGGTCAGGCAGCATCTGTGTTGTGCCAAAGGGTCATCGACCTGAAACGTTAACTCTGTTTCTCTCCCCACAGACGATGTCCGACCTGCTGAGCATTTCCAGCATTTTCTGTTTTCAGTTTTTAATTGCCCTTTCTCTATCTTTTTTTCCCCCCCTCTAAATCCAATCTTTTTTCCTCCCCTCTAAATCCAATCTTTCTTTCCCTCTCTATTTCTCTTTCTGTACCTGATAGGACTTTGCATTCACCCACTCTAATTCACACTCCCTCCTCGGTCCCTGGCACTTGTTCATTTTCCCAATCCTTCCATCCGCTTGCTTAAGGAAAAAGAAAAACTTGCATTTATATAGCGCCTTTCATGACCAGTGGACCCCCGGCAAAGCGCTTTACAGCTGATGAGGTACTTTTGGAGTGCAGTCACTGTTGTAATGTGGGGAAAGAGTTGTGAAGGAGACGGGGAGTTGCGTTCCCCGTTCACACGGATCCCAGGTACCCAGTCCCCCCCCCTCGCTGCGCCGTTATCGGCTCGCACTTTATACCAGCCGCGCAAAAAATTTAAAAACCTAATAGGAACATAAGAAATAAGAAATAGGAGCAGGAGTAGGCCATTTGGCCCCTCGACCCTGCTCCGCCATTTAATACGAACATTGCCGATCCGATCATGGACTCAGGTCTACTTCCCTGCCCGCTCCCCGTAACACATTATTCCCTTATCGGTTAAGAAACTGTCTATTTCTATCTTAAATGTATTCAGTGTCCCAGCTTCCACAGCTCTGAGGCAGCGAATTCCACAGATTTACAACCCTCTGAGAGAAGAAATTTCTCCTCATCTCTGTTTTAAATGGGCGGCTCCTTATTCTAAGATCATGCCCTCTAGTTCTAGTCTCCCCCATCCTCTCTGCATCCACCTTGTCAAGCCCCCTCATAATCTTACACGTTTCGATACGATCACCTCTCATTCTTCTGAACTCCAATGAGTAGAGGCCCAACCTACTCAACCTTTCCTCATAAGTCAACTCCCTCATCTCCGGAATCAACCTAGTGAACCTTCTCTGAACTGCCTCCAAAGCAAGTATATCCTTTCTTAAATATGGAAACCAAAACTGCATGCAGTGTTCCAGGTGTGGCCTCACCAATACTCTGTATAACTGTAGCAAGACTTCCCTGCTTTTATACTCCATCCCCTTTGTAATAAAGGCCAAGATTGCATTTGCCTTCCTGATCACTTGCTGTACCTGCATACTAACCTTTTGTGTATCATGCACAATAATCCCCAGGTCCTGCTGTGCTGCGGCACTTTGCAATTTTTCTCCATTTAAATAATAATTTGCTCTTCGATTTTTTTTCTGCCAAAGTGCATGACCTCACACTTTCCAACATTATACTCCATGTGCCAAATTTTTGCCCACTCATTTAATGTGCCGAAGAAGTCTGACTAACGGCAGTCGCTGAGTGATGCCCCGCTCCAGTGTTGTGTACGCATAAATAACTGACAAACTGAGCCAGGAGTAAAGTAACTTAACTGTGCTTTTATACAACCCGAAATGGTGTCACAAACCTTGCATGAACCAGCAAGAGTACAGCAACTGTGAATAGCTCCCGCAGGGTCCTAATGCTCATCCAATGAGCTGTAACAAATAAATAGAATATGAACACAACATATTTCCCCTTTTTTTTTTAAAAACCATAGTCTGTACAGACGAAGTCCTTGAGATAGCCAGGCCGTGTTCAGTTACGCTGATACCGGAGTGGAGCTTGCGGTGTTTGTTCGAGGTTTTCGAAACAGAATAGTGCCTCTGTCCCATCCTGCTGGTCTGTGGGCCTGTGAGTTGGGATCAGTCTACGAGCGTTCCATTGAGTTCCATCATTGAGGCTGTAGGTGTGAGGGCTGAACTTTCGTCCGATCTGTTTTGGAGGCGAAAGTGAGGATGCGAGCTTATGACGACGGTTTGGGCGCTTAACTCTGACCCAATCTCCGTTCTTCAGTTGGGGCTTTTGAGCGCATTGATTTGTGTCTGTGTACGACTTCACTTTTCATTGCTATTCCGAAATCTGGGATGTGAGTGTGGTTATGTTCACGCTAGGTTTGGCTGGGGGTTTGAGAATGTCCAGGAGCTAGCGAAGATTCCGCCTAATCATGAGCTCAGCGGGTGTCTTCCCCGTTAGCGAGTGCTTTGTCGACCGGTATGTGCGGAGAATGGTTTGAATGAATGGTCGAATGTTTGGCCTGCTGCGAGGTTGGCTTTCAAACCCTCTTTGATGATGCGGTTAAAACGCTCAACATCTCCGTTGCTTTAAGGATTGTACCGGGCAGTAAGGCAATGCTCGATCTTATGACGAGTGAAGAAATCCGCGAACTGGTCGGACACAAACTTTGGTCCATTGTCAGTGATTATGATCTCTAGGAGGGCCCCACTTCATGAATGTATGCTGCAGAATAGTGACGATCGTTGATGAGGTCACTGAACTTGTAGCGATTTCTGGCCATTTGGAATCCACTACAACAAGGAAACACTGGTGCTGTGGAGCTGCTTCAACTGGACCGAAGATATCCAACTGAAGTTGTTGCCATGGTCTTTGTGGCCATGGAATGGGCTTCATTGGCGCTGGTCGGATGTTTGTGGCCTTTTCGCTCCGACTGCAGGCTTCGCAGTGTGAGACAAACTCCTCGATGCGAGTATCAATCCCAGGCCCCCATACTGAATCGCGACATCTCTGCTTCATGCAGACAATGCCAGGAGTGTCCATCGTGTGCTAATGAGAGAACGCGCTGTTGAAGTGACTTGGGAATAACTGCTCTATCACCACGAGCAAGGCAGCCAGCGTTCCAAATGGAAAATTCATCGCGAAGTCTGTGGAATGTTTTCAGCTCTTCCTGAATTTGCTTGGGCCACTCTGTCTGGAGGAAATGGCACATGTGCTGGAGCGTAGCATCACTCTGTGATTCGGTTTTGAGTTCATCGCAGCAGACAAGGTTTCTGATGGACTCGGTGATGATTGACGTGACATATGTGTCGTCATCTGTGAACAAGGCAGCACCAGAGTCCGGAGCAGGTGTCAAGCAGCTGAGCATGTCAGCTACGTGGTTGCGACTGCCAGCGATGTACTGCACATTAAAGTTATACTGATGAAGGCGATCTGACCATCGGCTGATTGGTAATAGTCTGTACCCAGATCCAGTTGTAGCCAGTAGCGTAGTTAGCGTTGGTGATCCTTACGGAGGGTAAATTTCCTGCCATAGAGGTAGATGTGCCAGTGTTCACATGCGTAGATCAAGCGAGTGCTTCGCGTTCCCCTGTAGAGTTCTGCAGACCAAAGCGTACAAGAGGCGAAGGTTACTGGCCGTTCCAGGCTGTTAATCCATTGTGAGAGCACAGCACCCATGGCGGTGCCTGATGCATCCATGGTAACGTACATAGTGACATTCGGATCAAAGTGTGCGAGGATAGGAGGGGATGTGATTTTTCTCCTTAAGTGTGGTGAATGCCTGAGCCTGGGAATCTGTCCATTCCCAAGGGACGTCCTTGTGCAGCAACTTGCGAAGTGGTTCGGCAATGTGTGCGTAGTGCGGAACAAACTTCAGATAGAAGTTGCAGGTGCTGAGGAATGATGAAAGTTCTTTGACATTGGTAGCCTCCTGCATTCGCTGGATCGTGTCAATCCCTTGTGCTGTGACTCTGTAGCCCAGAAAGTTTATTTCTCCAGCAGCGAATGTACGCTTATCGGCATTGAGTGTAATGTTATGTGTAGCAAGTCTAGCCATAACTGCGTGAAGTCGCTGGTCATGTTTTTCCATTGTCCGTCCATGGACGACGATATCGTCAAGCAGATTGAGGGCTCCCCCTGTGCCTGCTAGCATAGTAGTGACAAGCTTCTGAAATACACTTGGTGCAGAAGATAGTCCGTAAGGCATGTGTCGATACTGATACAGACCATCATGTCTCGTGAATGCCGTGAGTGGTTTGCTGTCCTCCGCTAGGGGTATATGTAGGTAACTGCGGCACATGTCGAGTTTCATAAAGACTATTGACCCGTGGAATTCTGAAGACATTTCGTCGATGGTAGGAAGAGGGTGCTTGTCGGGATGATGGCCTTGTTGACCTCTTTCAGGTCGATGCATAGGCGGATCTCCCCATTTTTACGCCAATCAATGACTAAGTTCAAGATCCAGTCTGAGGAGTCTATGCTCTTGGTGATTCCCTGAGATTCGAGTCGCATTCATTCTGCGGATACTTGGTCGCAAACCGCGAATGGGAGACTGCGAAGTCGCTGCGTAACCGGTTTGATGGAAGGGTCAACGCGGGGATGACGGCAGAATTTTGTTGTCACTCCAAACCCTGTGAAGGTTGAGGGATACTGCTTGTCAAAGTCCACTATGTACACAGGTGTGCCGGTGGGGTCGTAAACTTTGAACCCAAGCTTGTCAAAAAGGTCAACACCCATGAGGCTTCGTTCCCTCGCGACATGAAAGGAAAAGTTCTCCAATGTTATGTCCTTGTAGTATATCGGCTCAGATATGACCCCAAGTACCTCAATTTTGGAGTTGGAGTATGCATGTAGAGTGGAAGTTGTGGGCTGAAGTTGACAGTGTGTGAAGTGGGTTTTGTACACAGCCTCGCTCAATATGGAGACTTTGGCTCCAAGATCAATGAGGAGGCCATCAATGTTTACATCACAGTCCTTGAATTTGCCCAAACCGATGTGCGAAATGTCACTAAAGGTGTAAACCATACTGGGTTTATCACTATCAGGGTTGTCCACATGTTTAATATGATGCGATGAGCAATAGACACGAGCAAAATGGTTCATTTTACCACATGCAGAGCATTTCTTCCCACTTGCAGGGCACTTAGGACTCTTTGCTGAGTTCGATTTGTCCCCACAGTTAAAGCAGTGGAAATGACACCCGCAATGCGTAGTGGGTGGCTTATTACGTAGAAACAAAGAAACATAGAAAATAGTTGCAGGAGTATGCCATTCGGCCCTTCGAGCCTGCACCGCCATTCAATAAGATCATGCCAGATCATTCCCTCAGTAGCCCTTTCCTGCTTTCTCTCCATACCCCTTGATTCCCTTAGCCGTAAGGGCCATATCTAACTCCCTCTTGAATATATCCAATGAACTGGCATCAACAACTCTCTGCAGCAGGGAATTCCACAGGTTAACAACTCTCTGAGTGAAGAAGTTTCTCCTCATCTCAGTCCGCAATGACCTACCCCTTATCCTTAGACTATGTCCCCTGGTTCTGGATTCCCCAACATTGGGAACATTCTTCCCGCATCTAACCTGTCCAGTCCCGTCAGAATCTTATACATTTCTATGAGATCCCCTCTCATCCTTCTAAACTCCAGTGAATAAAGGCCCAGTTGATCCAGTCTCTCCTCATATGACAGTCCAGCCAACCCTGGAATCAGTCTGGTGAACTTGACTAGCCCTGGGTCTCTGCTGTGATTTCCCCTTTGGACGAACGCCTCGCACATGGGCTGTAGCTGCAGTCTGCTGCACAGCGGGAGCAGGAGATCTGATCGCTTTTGAATCGGAAAGCGCTGATTCGATTTGCACGGCCAAATTAGTTGCTTTGTCCAAAGTCAATGTGTCCTCCTCCATTAGCAAGCGTTCCCGAATGCGGGGCATCGTTGTTTTCTCAATAATTTGATCCCTGATCATTTCCTCTGTGAGTGCTCCCAAGTTACACATAGCGACCAGTTCAGTTAATGTAATGATGTACTGTTTGATTGGTTCACCGTTCCCTTGGCTCCTTTGAGGAAATTTATATCTCTCCATCATGATACTTTTCTTTGGCCCAAAATATTTCTCTCGGGTGCTTACCGTTTTGTCGTAGTATTCCGTGACTTCGATTTGGCCAAGTTGCGTTGACCTTCGGTGCTGAGGCAGTGGATAGGTATTGCACGGCAGCGAGCTGGTGTTACATTGTTGCCGTCTAACACACTCGCCGTGATGTACATAGAAATTTTTTTATCCAGTCGGCTACGGAATTGGAGGGTCCCCGGAGAGGAAAGGCGGGGTGGGAGGGTAGGGAGGTTAATTTGAATCATCATCATCGCCAAATTATGTTGTGTACGCATAAATAACTGACAAACTGAGCCAGGAGTAATGTAACTTAACTTAACTGTGCTTTTATACAACCCAAAATGGTGTCTCAAACCGGCATGATCCAGCATGTGTACAGCAACTGTGAATAGCTCCCGCAGGGTCTTGATGCTCATCCTGTGAGCTCTAACAAACAAACAGAGCATGAACACAACATGTAGCAAAACCTACTCCATTAGTTTGTACGTGTCCCCACTTCCTACTGACTCACTTTAAAAACACATCGAACTTCACAATAATATAGCATTTGCTTCCTTCTCCTTCTCTACTGTTTACAGAGACAGGTCGGCTATGAGATTTTTTTTGTGCTCCTCTTTTTCCCTCCTCCCCTCTGACCGCTCGGTCTGTCCCAACACTTCACTTCAACCTCTACAATTTTCCCTCCTCCCCTGTCGCTCCCGTGGTATTCCATTCTCCGTTCACTGTTCCCTACAGCCTCTCCTGACTGCCCCCCCGCCCCCAACTCCTCTCCTCACTGCCCTCCTTCTCCTCACTGCCCCCCCCTCTCCTCACTGCCCCTCCTCCCCCCCCACTGCACCCCCTCCCCCCACTGTCCGTCCTCCCCCTCACTGGCCCCCCTCCCCCTCACTGCCCCCCTTCCCTGCTCCCCCTCACTGCCCCCTCACTTCCCCTCCCTGCCCCCTCTCCCTCACTGCCCCCTCCCCCCTCACTGCCCCCTGCGGCTGCCCCCTTCCTCACTACCCTCCCCCCCCCCCCCGCCCCCAAATCCCCCCTCGCACCCACCCCCCCTCACTACACCCTCCATTCCCTGGAGTGGTCGAAGAAGAAGGCCCACCAGCACCTTGTGAGGGCAACTAGTGTGTGTTCACATCGCTCACAGACACAGCACTGGCCCCTCCCTGTTCTGTGTGAACAGGGACTCACTGGATAATCTCACTGAGCCAGTGAGGGTGATGGATGAGGGGAGGGTGAGGCACCACTGTCACAAAATGGTGTATAACTTTTTGGTCAGACCGCATCTGGAGTAATTGCATTCAGTTCTGGGCCCCGCCCCTCAGGGAGGATATATTGACCTTGGAGATGATTAAAGGTGTTGATGGGGTAGATCGAGAGAAACTATTCCCTCTGGTGGGGGGAGTCCCGAACATGGGGGGGGGATCGTAAAATTCGAGCCAGGGGTGATGTCAGGAAGCATTTCTTCACACACAGGGCAGTGGGAATCTGGAACTCTCTCACCCCAAAAAGCTCTTGAGGCTGGGGGGCAATTGAACATTTCAAACCTGAGATTGGTAGATTTTTATTAGGCAAGGGTATTAAGGGTTAGGGAACAAAGGATGTCAAGGCCTTGTTTAACGTATAGAGGAGATTTACCAGGATGATACCGGGTACTGAGGGACTTCAGTTATGCGGAAGGAAGCCTGGGCTGTTCTCCTTGGAGCAGATAAGTTTAAGGGGAGACCTAATAGAGGTGTTCAAAATGATGTGGGGTTTAGATAGAGCAATGTTCTCATTTGGGGTCAAGCCAATTTTGCTGAGCTGAGATGGGATTTGGCCAAAGTGGACTGGAAACGGCTACTTGATGGTAAATCAGTGTCAGAGCAGTGGGAGGCATTCAAGGAGGAGATCCTGAGGGTACGGAGCAAGTATGTTCCCTTAAAAGGGTGGGGCTAACTGGATGTCAAGGGACATACAGGGTAATATAAAGAAAAAATGGGAAGCTTATGACAGATTCCGAGAACTTAATACTGCAGAGACTCGACAGGCGAATAAGAAGTGCATGGGTGCAATTAAAAAATATATCAAGAAAGCAAAGCGAGAGCATGAAAGAATGTTGGCAAGTAAAATCAGGGAAACCCCAAAGATGTTTTAGAAATACATTAAGAATAAAAGGATAACTAGAGAAAGAATGAGGCCTATTAGAGACCATAAAGGAAATGTGTGTGTGGAGGCAGAAGATGTGGGTATGATTCTTAATGAATACTTTGCATCTGTTTCACAAAAGTGAGAGGCGATGCAGACTTTGCACTGAGAGAGGAGGAGTTTGAAATATTAGATGAGATAAATATAGTTAGAGAGGAAGTATTCAGGGATTTAGCAGCTTTGAAAGTGAATAAATCCCTAGGCCTGGATGAAATGCATCCCAGGCTGTTAAGAGAAGCAAAAGTGAAAATAGCAGAGGCTCTGACCATCATTTTCCAGTCCTCACTGGCTACAGGTGTGGAGAGGAATGGAGGACTGCTAATGTTGTACCTTTGTTTAAAAATGGAGAAAGGGATAGACCAAGTAATTACAGGCCAGTCAGCATAACCTCAGTCATAGGAAAATTATTGGAAAAACTCCTGAGGGACAGGATAAATCTTCATTTGGAAAGGCATGGATTAATCAAGAACAGCCAGCATGGATTTGTTATGGGAAGGTCATGTCTGATTAACTTGATTGAATGTTTCGAGGAGGTAACCAGGAGAGTCGATGAGGGCAGTGCGTATGATGTAGTTTATATGGATTTTAGCAAAGCCAGACTGGTCATGAATGTACAAACCCATGGGATCCAGGGCAAAGAGGCAAGTTGGATCCAAAATTGGCTCAGAGGCAGGAAGCAAAGGATAATGGTTGATGGGTGTTTTTGTGACTGGAAGGCTGTATCCAGTGGAGTTCCACAGGGCTCAGTGCTGGGTCCCTTGCTTTTTGTGGTCTATATCAATGATTTGGACTTGAATGTTGGGGATATGGTTAAGAAGTTTGCAGATGACACTAAAATAGGCTGCGTGGTTGATAGTGAAGAAGAAAGCTGCGGACTGCAGGAAGATATCAATGGACTGGTCAGGTGGGCTGAACAGTGGCAATTGGAGTTCAATCCGGATAAGTGTGAGATAATGCATTTAGGGAGGTCTAACAAGGCAAGGGACGACACATTAAATGGTACGACACTGAAAATGTAGAGGAACAAAGGGACCTTGGAGTGCAGGTCCACAGATCCCTAAAGGTAGCAGGCCAGGTAGATAAGGTAATTAAGAAGGCATCTGGAATACTTGCCTTTATTAGTCGAGGCATGAAATACAAGAGCAAGGAGGTTATGCTCGAACTGTATAAAACACTGGTTAGGCACAGCTGGAGTACTGTGTACAGTTCTGGTCACCACATTACAGGAGGATGTGATTGCACAGGAGAGGGTGCAGAGGAGATTGAAGAGGATGTTGCTGGGAGTGGAGAACTTTGGCTATGAGGACAGATGGGATAGGCTGGGTTTGTTTTCCGAGGAACAGAGGAGGCTGAGGGGAGACCTCGTTGAGATGTATATAAGGGCCTATTTCCCTTAGCAGAGGGGTCAGCAACCAGGGGGCATAAATTTAAAGTAATTGGTAGAAGGTTTAGAGGGGATTTAAGGGGAAATTTCTTCACCCAGAGGGTGGTGGGGGTCTGGAACTCACTGCCTGAAAGGCTGATAGAGGCAGAAACCCTCACCATATTTAAAAAGTACTTGGATGTGCACTTGAATGTGGCCTGGACTGGAGAATTTTGGCTATGAGGAGAGATTGGAGATGCTGGGTCTGTTTTCTTTGGAACAGAGGATGTTGAGGGGAGGCGTGATTGAAGTACATAAAATCATGAGGGGCCTGGATAGAGTGGATAGGAAGGACCTATTTCCCTTGGCAGATGGGTCAACAACCAGGGGGCATAGATTTAAAGTAATTGGAGGGAGGTTTAGAGGAGATATGAGGGGAAATTTCTTCACCTAGTGGGTGGGGGTCTGGAACTCACTGCCTGAAAGGCTGGTAGAGGCAGAAACCCTCACCACATTTAAAAATACTTGGATGTGCACTTGAAGTGCCATAACCTACAGGGCTATGGACCTGGAGCTGGAAAGTGGGATTAGGCTGGATAGCCTCTTGGTCAGCTGGCGCGACGATGGGCCGAAATGGCCTCCTTCCGTGCTGTAAATTTCTATGATTCTAAATAGGGAAAAACTGTTTCCAGTGGCAAGTGGGCGAGTAACCAGAGGACACAGATTTCAAATAATTGGCAAAAAAACTAGAGGAGAAATCAGAAATATTTCCCCACACACACATTTGTTGTGATCTGGAACACACTACTTAAAAGAGTGGTGGAACGAGATTCCACAGGAGCTTTCAAAAGGCAATTGGACGTGGACTTGAAGAGGACTCATTTGCAGCTCTCTGGGGTAGAGAATTCCAAAGATTCACCACCCTCTGAGTGAAGATGTTTCTCCCCATCTCAGTCCTAAATGGCCAACCCCTTATTCTGAGACTGTGACCCCTGGTTCTCGGCTCCCCAGCCCGGGGGAAACACCCTCCCTGCACCTACCCTGTCAAGCCCTGTAAGAATTTTGTATGTTTCAATGAGATCACCTCTCATTCTTCCAAACTCTAGATATATTGAGTCCTACTCAATCTCTCCTCATAGGACAATCCCCCCATCCCAGGAATCCGTCTGGTGAACCTTCGTTGCACTCCCTCTATGGCAAGTATATCCTTCCTTAGGGAAGGAGACCAACACTGTACACAGTACTCCAGGTGCGGTCTCCCCAGGGCCCGATATAATTGCAGTAAGATGTCTTTGCTCTTATACATGTACTTGAAGAGCACAACTTTGCAGGTTTATGGGGAAAAGCTGGGGTGAGAGATTAATTGGATCATTCTTTAAATGAGCCAGCACCGACATGATGGGCTGAACGGCCTCCTTTCTGTGCTGTAAGGGTATATGAAGGTGGGTAGATGGAGTTAAGATACAGATATCATTGAATGGAGGAACAGGCTTGAGGGGCTGAATGTCCTTCTCCTGTTTCTGTGCATTGATTTATTCCCTGCTCCATTTCCCACTGGTGCATTCAGTCAATGGCCTCGTCGAGGACACGACCTTTTGGGCAACAGCCACTTCCGGCCGTGTTGCCGTCCCAGGCAGGCTCCAGACGGCAGAACGTTCTGAACAAGAGGAGCCCTCGAGCCTGCTCCCCGCAATTCCCCAGCTAGTTCCTGGCTGATCTGCAGGAGGTGGGGCGGGAGATCGTGACGGAGGTGCGGCGAGTGTTTTTGTGGCGCAGGCGCGGTGAATGAGGGCACTGGGCCCAGAAGAGCCCAGGGCCCAGGGGCAGCACGGGGCCAGCCCACACTGCGATATGTGCGCGCGCACTGGGTCTGTGCGGCAGAGCAGGTCTCCAGTCGTCCTGGTTAACCCTTGCCACTGGATAAAGGCCTAGCTCTGTCAAGCCCCGTGTGGTGGCTGGTGTGCAACGGTCACCACACGTTAAAAAAATCCACGCACAGGCATCTTCCACCCCCCTCAACTGGAGTTCAGGACTGGAACATCGTGTCCTTCATCGAAACATCTGTGAACTGGTGTGGAAGCAAGTCGTCCTGGTTCGAGGGAGCGCCTATGATGATGATGATCTGTAGCTGGAGATGTTGGCCGCATTGCATTCACTGCCTGTGGCACAGGTGGATCTTTGCGTCGGAGGCTGAGAATTTTAATTGCTGATGCAACACAAACAGAAAGCCGCCGAGCAGGTTGTGCCGCAGTGCAGCGCTGTGTCACCTGTGTCCACGCCATTGTGGCAACGCAGACGCAAGCCAGCTCTTGCTCTCCCTCCGCTCTCTGGCAAAACCAAGAATAGAGAGCTGGCTGGCGAAAGGCGTTGGTTAGCCTGCCACCCCTTTGATAGCGCGACACAGATTATCCGAGTGGCAATCAGCAGTTGGACTTCGAGCTTGTGTTTACGATGCAGCCTCCTGCCCCAGGTGAGTCCCGCATCTTCCAGCTTGTTTGTTTTTCATTTTGCGGGAGCAAGTGGTGGTGGGGGGGGAAAGAGTTCCCCGGACGGCGCTGTTTGACACGCTGGTGTGTCGTTCCGCAAGGTGCTGGTGCTCTCCGGCAGTGCGGCCGTGAAGGCGTGCGAGCCAACGCGGTCTGGTGTCCGGTCAGCCTGTTGTGGCCCTCGTGCCGTTAGCTGCGCGTTTACTGATGGGAGGATGATCCGCAGCGTGACGTTTCTGCCTGCCCCTGACCCGGCGGGCACAAGAGTCGCCCGCGTACTGTAGCTCGACGGCAGAGGATGGGACGGTCTTTGAATCTGGCCTGGAGGCGACGAAAGTTGAACAGGTTCCCACTGGTTCGATGACGACGACGATGGGCCAGCCTCTCGCGTCCCCTGCCCCCGGCCTCAATGTTCAACCCCCGGGCTGCAATCACAGTGCCTGACGTGGGGGGAGCACGCGCGGACCTCGGAATTCCCTGCCGTCCCCAGAGGAGGCTTTTCATGCCTTTCTGTAAAGTTAAAAGGAAAGGATATGGTGTTGGGTGGAGAGGAGGCGGAGCCGTGGAACAGGAAGGACAGCATTCCCAAGCTGCAGCTGCCCCGGGGCGGAGTGTGTTTGGTCGGGAAACCAGTCAGACAGCTCTTCTGGAAAGTCCTCCGGAGACGAACATATAGTCACGGCTGACACTCCACTTTCAAAACCTCAGGACCTCCCTAAACGCCGTACGGCTACTGAAGGACTTTTTGTGCACAGCAAGATCCCACAAACCGCACCGAGATAAATGACCAGAGCGTCTGTTTTTAGGTGTTGATTGAGGGATAAATATTGGCCCCAGGACACCAGGGAGAACGCCCCTGATCGTCTTTGACATAGTGGCCATGTGATCTTCAACATCCACCTGAGAGGGCAGACGGGGCCTCGGTTTAACGTCTCATCCGAAAGACGGCACCTCCGACAGTGAAGTGTGTGTGTGTGTCTTTGACCAAGACCTGTCCTAACATCTCCTAAAGTGGCTCGGTGTCAGATTTTGTTTGATAATCGCTCCTGTGAGGCACCTTGGTTAAAGGTGCTCTATAAATGCAAGTTGTTATTGTTGTAGTATCAAGGCTGCTCTGATTGACTGCGTGGTATTGACTCCCCAAAGCCTTTCCACAAGGCACAAGTCAGGAGTGAGATGGAATACTCTCCACTTGCCTGGATGAGTACAGCTCCAACAACACTCAAGAAGCTCGACACCATCCAGGACAACGCAGCCCGTTTGATCAGCACCCCATCCACCAGCTTAAACATTCACTCCGCCCATCACCGTGGCTGCAGTGTGTACCATCTATAAGATGCACTGCAGCAACTCGCCATGGCTTCTTCGGCAGCACCTTCCAAACCCACAACCTCTACCACCGAGAAGGACAAGGGCAGAAGGCACATGGGAACACCATCACCTCCACGCTCCTCTCCAAGTCATACACCATCCTGACTTGGAAATATATCGGCCATTCCTTCATTGTCACTGGATCAACGTCCTGAAACTCGCTCCCTAACAGCACTGTGGGAGCACCTTCACCACACGGACTGCAGCGGTTCAAGAAGGCAGCTCACCACCACCTTCTCAAGGGGCAATTAGGGATGGGCAATAAATGCCAGCCTTGCCAGCGACGCCCACATCCCAGGATTGAATTTTTTAAAAACTGATCAGGTGCATCCCAGGCCCTTTGAGTTAGCTGATCTCCGCAGAGCAGAGGGAGGGGGTTGTGAACTTTGCCTCCAGGCGCGTGGGTTAGCAGAGAGGGCAAAGGCCAGCTCCCAATGACCCCGGCTGGGGGGGGTGGGCTACTGTGCAGATATCCAGCGAATACTGGATCCTGCTGACCCTTCCCTGCCTTCATGGTCGAATAGCCTGCCAGCAATCGCTGTCTAGGGTCATAGAATCATACAGCACAGAAGGAGTCCATTCAGCCCATCGTGCCTGTGCCGGCTCTTTGAAAGAGCGATCCAATTAGTCCCACTCCCCCCGCTCCTTCCCCATAGCCCCGCAAGTTTTTACTTTTCAAGTACTGTATTTATCCAATTCCCTTATGAAAGTTAGTGTTCAATCCGCTCCCACCGCCCTTTCAAGCAGCGCGTTACAGATCACAACAACTCGCTGTGTGGATAAAAAATTCTCCTCATCTCCTCCTCTGGTACTGAACCTCATCGTGTGGAAGTCACCTGTAGGTCCTGTCCCAGCACCAGTTGGGTTGTCACCACAATCTAGCAGCTTTTTAACTGTTAATTCTCTGCTGCCGGCTCACACAGGACCGGATTTAATTTATTCTATTTGACAGCTCGCTGGTCCAGTACCGTAACTACGAGGCTGTCGCACCCAACCTCCGTCCGCTGTTTAACGAGAAAGGATTAATCCCTTAAATCAATCTCGCTGATGTACCTGCAGCAGAATGGCAGCGGGGGAGCGCCTGACAGGAGTGTTAAGCTGATATTGCTGAAAATAGTCAGTTCAGTGGGAAGCTCTCTCGCCTCTGAGTCAGAAGGTCATGGGTTCAAGTCCCACTCCAGGGACTTGAGCACAAAAGATCTAAGCTGACACTCCAGTGCGGTACTGAGGGAGCGCCGCACTGTCGGAGGGGCAGTACTGAGGGAGCGCCGCACTGTCGGAGGGGCAGTATTGAGGGAGCGCCGCACTGTCGGAGGGGCAGTACTGAGGGAGCGCCGCACTGTCGGAGGGGCAGTACTGAGGGAGCGCCGCACTGTCGGAGGGGCAGTACTGAGGGAGCGCCGCACTTTCGGAGGGGCAGTACTGAGAGAGCGCCGCACTGTCGGAGGGGCAGTACTGAGGGAGGGCCGCACTGTCGGAGGGGTAGTACTGAGGGAGCGCCGCACTGTCGGAGGGGCAGTACTGAGGGAGCGCCGCACTGTCGGAGGGGCAGTACTGAGAGAGCGCTGCACTGTCGGAGGGGCAGTACTGAGGGAGCGCCGCACTGTCGGAGGGGCAGTACTGAGGGAGCACTGCACTGTCGGAGGGGCAGTACTGAGGGAGCACTGCACTGTCGGAGGGGCAGTACTGAGGGAGTGCTGCACTGTCGGAGAGGCAGTACTGAGGGAGTGCTGCACTGTCGGAGGGGCAGTACTGAGGGAGCGCCGCACTGTCGGAGGGGCAGTACTGAGGGAGCGCCGCACTGTCGGAGGGGCAGAGCTGAAGGATAGCCGCACTGTCGGAGGTGCCGTCTTTCAGATGAGATTTTAAACCGAGGCACCGCCTGCTCTTTCAAGTGGACATAAACGACCCCATGGCACTATTTCGAAGAAGACCAGGGGAGTTATCCCCAGTGTCCTGGGGCCAATATTAATCCCTCAATCAACATCACTAAAACAGATGATCTGGTCATTATCACATTGCTGTTTGTGGGAGCTTGCTGTGTGCAAATTGCCTGCCGCGTTTCCTACATTACAACAGTGACTACACTCCAAATGTACTTCATTGGCTGTAAAGCGTTTTGGAATGTCCGGTGGTCATGAAAGGCGCTATAGAAATGCAAGACTTTTTTTTAATCATTTCTGAGCTTATAGGCCTCCCTCCATAGAGGTCCTTGCTGTGCCAGAAGGGAGTAATTAGGTGACACTCAGGATGGGTTTTTAACCTGAGGGTAATCGGAGGAATGAGGTGGAGATCATCTGTCGGATGACAAGCTTTTCCAGACTGTATTCAGTATGTTTTTTGTGTCGGGTTTTATTCGGGGGCCATAAATAAGAACAAAAGAAATAGGAACAGGAGTAGGCCATTCGGCCCCTCGAGCCTGCTCCACCATTCAATATCATGGCTGATTTTCTACCTCAACTCCACTTTCCCGCCTTGATTCCCATATCCCTTGATTCCCCTACAGTCCAAAAATCTATCGATCTCAGCCTTGAATATATTCAATGACTGAACATCCACAGCCCTCTGTGATATTGGTGAGACCACACCTGGAGTACTGCGTACAGTTTTGGTCTCCGTATTTAAGGAAGGATATACTTACATTGGAGGCTGTTCAGAGAAGGTTCACTAGGTTGATTCTGGAGATGAGGGGTTTGCCTTATGAAGATAGGTTGAGTAGGTTGGGCCTAAACACGTTGGAATTCAGAAGAATGAGAGGTGATCTTATCGAAACTTATAAGATAATGAGGGGGCTCGACAAGGTGGATGCAGAGAGAATATTTCCACTCATAGGGGAAACTAAAACTAGGGGACGTGATCTTAGAATAAGGGGCTGCCCATTTAAAACTGAGATGAGGAGGAAGTTCTTCTCTCAGAAGGTTGTAAATCTGTGGAATTCTCGGCCCCAGAGAGCTGTGGAGATTGTGTCATTGAATATATTTAAGGCGACGATAGACAGATTTTTGAGCAATAAGGGAGTAAAGGGTTATGGGGAGCGGGCAGGGAAGTGGACCTGAGTCCATGATCAGATCAGCCATGATCGTATTAAATGACGGAGCAGGCTCGAGTGGCCGAATGGCCGACTCCTGCTCCTATTTCTTATGTTCTAGTGTAGAGAATTCCAAAGTTTCACCTCCCTCTGAGTGAAGAAATTTCTCCTCATCTCTGGCTTAAACCCATAGTTCTAGACTCTCTCTAACTTTAAATATAAGACAGTCACTCATAACTCCAGTAGGGAATTCAGAAGAAACTTCTTTACCCAGAGAGTGGTGAGAATGTGGAACTCGTTGCCACAGGGAGTGGTTGAGGCGAGTAGTATCGATGCTTTAAGGGGAAGCTGGATAAACACATGAGGGAGAAAGGGATATGTTGATGGGATGAGATGAAGAGGGGTGGGAAGAGGCTTGTATAGAGCATAGACACCAACATGGGCCAGTTTGGTTAATGGCTGGTTTCTGTGCTGTACATTCTGTGTGATTTAAAAGTAAATTTTGTAAATAAGGAAAGCTGACATGCCGAGCTGTGCTGAGAGCGCTGACCCAGTTTCCCATGGATCTCAGTCTGCCCCAGATACCGGGAGTGCTGACCCACATGGGGATCCTCAGCTCCCACATTCCCTGTGGCATTGCCCTTTGACCCCTGCGATGCACGCAGCCTGGCCCAATGAGGCGCCGGTCTGGGTCTCGTCCGCCCGCTGCCCCTCCCCCGAATACTGCGGGTCACATGAGTACAGTCAGGCAAAGCATGTGGCCTGACCGGTGACCTCTGCCTCATTACTCCCCCTACCCTCTGGTTAAAAACCCAAGCTTGCTATTGGCTAATTACTCCTTTCTACAACAACAACTTATATTTATATAGCGCCTTTAACATAGTAAAACATCTCAAGGCACTTCACAGCTAAGGGGATCAAGGGCTATGGAGAGAAAGCAGGAAAGGGGTACTGAGGGAATGATCAGCCATGATCTTATTGAATGGCGGTGCAGGCTCGAAGGGCCGAATGGCCTACTCCTGCACCTATTTTCTATGTTGCAAGACAAAACAGATAAATTTGACACTGAGCCACAAAAGAAGAAATTAAGGCAGGTGACCAAAAGCTTGGTTAAAGAGGCAGGTATTAAGGAGCGTCTTACAGGAGGAAAGAGCGGTAGAGAGGCGGAGAGGTTTAGGGAGGGAGTTCCAGTGCTTAGTGCCCAAACAGCTGAAGGCACGGCCACCGATGGTTGAACAGTTGTAATGAGGGATGTTCAAGAGGGCAGAATTTGAGGAGGGCAGACATCTTGTGGGGTTGTGAAGTTGAGAAAGATTACAGAGATAGTGAGGGGCAAGTCCATGGAGGGGTTTGTAAACAATGACGAGAATTTTGAAATCAAGGCTTGGCTAGGACCACAGTGGTGGGAGGCATAGAGAGAGAGAGAGTCTTCCATTTCTGCAGCTTGACCTAGGGACGTTCCAAATTCAATAGTAACTTTTAAAAGGGAACTGGATAAATACTTGAAAAGGAAAAACATTTGCTGGGCTGTGGGGAAAGAGCAGGGGAGTGGGACCACTTAGATTGTTCTTTCAAAAAGGTGGCACAGACACGATGGGCCGAATGGCCAACTGCCGTATGTATTACACAGGATATACGGCACAGAAACAGGCCATTCGGCCCAACCAGTTCATGCCGGCGTTTATGCTCCACTCGAGCCTCCTCTCTCATCATATGCTTAGCTAATATAAATCTATCAGCATAAATCTCTATTCCCTTCTCCCTCGTATACCCATCCAGCCTCCCCCGAAATGCATCTATACTATTCGCCTCAACCACTCCCTGTGGTGGTGAGTTCCGCACTCGAGCCACCCTCTGGGTGAAAAAGTTTCTTCTGAATTCCCCACTGGATTTCTTGGTGACTATCTTCTATTGAAGGCCTCTAGTTATGCTCTTCCCAACATGTGGAAACATTCTAACTATATCCACTCTATCAAAACCTTTCGTCATTTTAACGACCTCTATTAGGCATCATTCTATGAGGGTGTGGTTGGACACGAGGGTTACGGGGAGCGAGCATGGCGGTGGAGTTAGCTGTGGATTGCTCTGGCATTGAGCGAGCACAGGATGGGCTCAATGGCCTCCTCCCTATGCTGTAAGCTACTATGATTCTACTTACAGTGTCAGCCGTGGCTCAGTGGGTAGCACTCTCGCCTCTGAGTCAGGTTGTCGGTTCAAGTCCCACTCCAGGGACTTGAGCAAAAAAGAATGCAGACCGACACTCCCAGTGCAGTGCTGAGGGAGCGCTGTACTGCCGGAGGTGCCGTCTTTCGGATGAGACATTAAGCCGAGGCCCCGTCTGCTCTCTCTGGTGGACGTAAAAGATCCCATGGCACTATTTCGAAGAAGAGCAGGGGAGTTATACCCGGTGTCCTGGTCAATATTTATCCCTCAATCAACATAACAAAAACAGATTGTCTGGTCATTATCACATTGCAGTTTGTGGGAGCTTGCTGTGCCCAAATTGGCTGCTGCGTTTCCCACATTACAACAGTGACTACACTCCAAGTGTACTCCATCGGTTGTAAAGCGCTTTGGGACGTCCAGTGGTCGTGAAAGGCCCTTTCCTTTCCTTTCTTTCCTTCCCTTCCCAACATGCCGTGTAATTTTTGGGGGTTATAAGTCGGCTGTATGGGCCCTTCAGAGCGCTGCGTGGCCACGCAGCTTAAAAGCAACATTGGAGCCAACAACGCGTCTGTTCCCCTGTTCCCTGTGACTGCAGGTTTTTGGATTTAATTATGTAAAAACTGTTATTCCTGTGTTGAACACAAGAGGGAGGCAGAGGATCTTTGTTAACATTTCTTGCCGTTGTGCTATTGAAAAAACAGTAGTGTCTGTTTAATTAGTGCACTGCGGCAGATAAACCCCAGTGTTATACAGTGAAGACCTGTACCCACCAGTACTGTACCCCAGTGTTATACAGCGACAGACCTGTACCCACCAGTACTGTACCCCAGTGTTATACAGTGACAGACCTGTACCCACCAGGACTGTACCCCAGTGTTATACAGTGAAGACCTGTACCCACCAGTACTGTACCCTAGTGTTATACAGTGACAGACCTGTACCCACCAGTACTGTACCCCAGTGTTATACAGTGACAGACCTGTACCCACCAGTACTGCACCCCAGTGTTATACAGTGACAGACCTGTACCCACCAGTACTGTACCCCAGTGTTATACAGTGACAGACCTGTACCCACCAGTACTGTACCCCAGTGTTGTACAGTGACAGACCCGTACCCACCAGTACTGTACCCCAGTGTTATACAGTGATAGACCTGTACCCACCAGTACTGTACCCCAGTGTTATACAGTGACAGACCTGTACCCACCAGTACTGTACCCTAGTGTTATACAATGACAGACCTGTACCCACCAGTACTGCACCCCAGTGTTATATAGTGACAGACCTGTACCCACCAGTACTGTACCCCAGTGTTGTACAGTGACAGACCCGTACCCACCAGTACTGTACCCCAGTGTTATACAGTGATAGACCTGTACCCACCAGTACTGTACCCCAGTGTTATACAGTGACAAACCTGTACCCACCAGTACTGTACCCCAGTGTTGTACAGTGACAGACCTGTACCCCAGTGTTGTACAATGACAGACCTGTACCCACCAGTACTCTACCATAGGTTTTCACGTTTTAAGTGGATGCAGTGTGAAAATGTTGTATATTCAGTTGTAAACATCAGTGACCTAATGTCTCTAAAATCGTGGTACGCTAAAAAGCCATCACCCCATGTCCGCATTGACCTATCTTGGCTCTCAGTCCGGCAACGCCTCAATTAAAAAATTCTCGTATTTGTTTTCAAACTGCTCCATGGCTTTGACTCCTCACCATCTCTAACTGCCTCCAGCCCTACAACCTCCGAGACCTCTGCGCTCCTCCACTGCTGGCCTCTTCTGCATCCCCGATTTCCATCGCTCCGACATTGGCAGCCGTGCCTTCAGCTGCCTGGCCCGAAGCTATGGAATTCCCTCCCTAAACCTCTCCATCTCTCCTTCTTTAAGGTGCCCCTTAAAACCTTCCTTTTCTGAGTATTCTTTTGGTCATCTGTCTTGATATCTGCTTGTGTGTCAAACCTTGTCTGATAACGCTCTTGTCAGGCATCTTGGGACGTTTTGCAACATTAAAGGCGCCATATAAATACATGTTGTTGTTGAACATGATGGTTGATTGTGCTGGAATCAGTGTGGAGATTCTCTTGGCCTCTCTCTGAGCATGTTCCCAAATCTGTTCCAAGGACAAGTCACTGCACTCACCCGTGCTGTGATCCTAAAGGTCTCTGTCCTGCGGTCCTGTGTAATTTACCGTGATGGGGGAGTTCTGTCGATGATGGTGGTCTTTGACCTGTTATCCATGTGGTCTTGTAATAGTCCCTCCTGTAGTACTCAACTTGTTGTTTTAAGGGTTGTGAGTCAGCAGGTTGTGGCTTCAAGACCCACTCCAGAAACTTAAGCCCATACTCCAGGCTGACACTCCCAGTGCAGTGCTGAGGGAGTGCTACACTGTCGGAGGTGCCGTCTTTTGGATGAGACATTAAATCGAGGCCCCGACTGCCCTCTCAGGAGGATGTAAAAGATCCCGTGGCAGTATTCGAAGAAGACCAGGGGATTTATTCCCAGTGTCCTGGGGCCGATATTTGTCCCTCAACCAATATCACTCAAACAGATTACCTGGGTCATTATCACAGTGCTGTTTGCGTGCAAATTGGCTGCTGCGTTTCCCACATTACAACAGTGTCTACACTCCAAAATGTACTTCATTGGCTGTAAAGCACTTTGAGAAGTCCTGAGGTTGTGAACGGTGCTATATAAATGCAAGACTTTCTTTCTCCGGGTGGGCCAGTGCGAGGTTTCAAAGCCTCCTTTGCTGAGTCGTGATGATGAGCCCCATCATGTGTCCCTTGAACCATCGTGGGGAGGGGATGATCTTGGGTCCACAGAGCCTGCTCTCCATTCCAAGTTCCACAGCTATGATTTAACAATTCTTGCTTCGCACGCACAGTGTGAAAGCAGTCAAACACACCAATGATCCCGGGTGGCGTGTCCCGGTTATTCCCCATCTGTAGTACAGCGGGTGTTTCTTCCGGCACTAGACAAATGGAGTCATTTTTCATTGTGCACGATTTTAATTGTTGATCACGTACTCCCCCCACTCACCCCAACCCTACCCACCCGTTGCAAATATTTGCAGCTTGGCGATACTTTATTAGTGCGGAGGGTTTCACTGTTCGTCATGCATAATCTTCCCCAGAAAAAGGGGAGGGTTTGAGGTGGGGATATGGGCTGCACCAGTTCTAAGGCGGGGGTGGGTAGGCGAATGGCAGAGCATTTCCAGCCCCACTGATTGGGTGGGGGGAGGGGGCATTGGCAGGTGTGATGCCCCCTTGTGGCCGTTACAGGGCACAGCTGATGCTGCCACCTGTCCCGTCCCAGTAATGACTTGGACTGGCTCGCGCTGGCATCAAGGCTGCCCGGTGGTGGGCAGTGGAAGTGCCAGGGGCGGTGACTTTTATCTATTTTCCATGAGCGATGTTGTTTGGCGCTGGAGGGGTTTGTGTGGGTTAAGGAGTAAGAAGCGAAGTTAAGTGCTACTTTTTCCATCCAAAGGAGAATAGAATTGTGAAATAAGTTCCCAGGGCTGATAAAAATGCATCGAACAGAAATCTGATATGTTGTAGAGGTTTTTTGTTCAATTCATTCCTGAGATGTGGGCATTGTTGGCAAGGCCAGCATTTATTGCCCATTCCTAATTACCCTCGAGAAGGTGGTGGTGAGCCATTGCCTTGAACTGTTGCAGTCCGCAGCGGTTTTGATACATCTCGCTGGGCCATTTCAGAGGGCAGTTAAGAGTCAACCACATTGCTGTGGGTCTGGAGTCACATGTAGGCCCAGACCGGGTAAGGACAGCAGGTTTCCTTCCCTGAAGGACATTAGTGAACCAGTTGGGTTTTTACAGCAATCCGGTAGTTTCATGGTCACCATTACTGATATTAGCCTTTTAATTCCAGATTTATTTCGAGGTGAATTGAGAACTAAACAGGAGCAGGAACCGAAGGTCAGATGAGGACATGTTTTTTTACGCAGCGAGTTGTGATCTGGAACGCGCTGCCTGAAAGGGCGGTGGGAGCAGATTCAATCGTAAATTTCAAGAGGGAAATGGATAGGAAAAAATTGCAGGGCTGCAGGGAAAGAGCAGAAGGAGTGGGACTAATTGGATTGATTTTTCAAAGCGCTGGCACAGGCACGATGGGCCGAATGGTCACCTTCTGTGCTGTATCATTGTATGATGGGACTGATGCCCTTCTCCTCCTGTTCCTGAACACACTGGGCTTAATCAGACTGAAGGTGCAGAATCTCTCAAAGGTAATGCAGTGGTGGGGAGTAATTGTGGAATGAGAAATACTGGAGGTGTTTGTGGGTCTGGTTTGGCGGTGCCCATGAACAGCACTGAACAAATACTGGTACTCCCGGACACAGCAGTGACCTGAGTAAATACCGGGAATGGTATAAGTATTGTGGCTCCCGTCACACAGCACAAAGAGACTCACTCCATCAGAACATAAGAAATAGGAGCAGGAGTAGGCCATTCGGCCCCTCGGGCCTGCTCCACCATTCAATGAGATCATCACTGACCTTGTACCTCAACTCCACTTTCCCGCCTGATCCCCATATCCCTTAGCTCCCTTAACATCCAAAAATCTATCGATCTCTGTCTTGAATATACTCAAAGACTGAGCCTCCACAGCCCTCTGGGGTAGAGAGTTCCAAACATTCACCTTTCTCTGGGTGAAGAAATTTCTCCTCATCTCAGTCCTAAATGGCCACCCCTTTATTCTGAGACAGTGACCTCTGCTTCTAGACTCCCCAGCCAGGGGAAAATTCCTCCCTGCATCTATTCTGTCAAGCCCTGTAAGAATTTTGCATGTTTCAATGAGATCACCTCTCATTATTCTAAACTCCATATTGCAGCATGCTGCAGAACCTCTCTGTAAATGCATCTTTGTGCACTCCATTCATTGCACATGCTGGTTTGTGTGACTGACTTCCTGCAGCCTGTCATAATGGGCTATACCTGGACGCTTCCTAGGGTCACTTGGTCCTTTTTGCTGGAGTTTTTTTCATTGTTGTCTTAGTCAAATAGTGAGATATATTGGCGGCAAAACGAACTTGCATTTATACAGCACCTGATCACATCTCAAAACCTCCCCAAGTACCCTGCATACTTTGGAGTGCGGTCTCTCTTCCGTAAGTCAGTATGGCAGCCCTTTTCCATGTGGCCGTTTGCCTCATTAGCTTTTTACGTGACTAGATTGGAGGGTTTGAACAATAAGGATTCTATACAATAGAAGGGGTTTGATCGAGAGCATAACATAAGAAATAGGAACAGGAGTAGGCCATTCGGCCCCTCGAGCCTGCTCCGCCATTTAATACGACCATGACTGATCGCCAAGAGCATGCAGAAATCAAGCGCAGGCAGCGGAAGGAGCGTGCGGTAAGCCAGACCCACCCACCCCTTCCCTCAACGACTATCTGTCCCACCTGGGACAGAGACTGTTCAGCCACCTAAGGACTCATTTTTAGAGTGGAAGCAAGTCTTCCTCGATTCCGAGGGACTGCCTTTGATGATGGCTGATCTTCTACCTCAACTCCACTTTCCCGCTTGACCCCCATATCCCTTGATTCCCCAAGAATCTAAAAATCTTATCGATCTCAGCCTTGAATATACTCGATGACTGAACATCCACAGCCCTCTGGGGTAGAGAATTCCAAAGATTCACCACCCTCTGAGTGAAGAAATCCCTCCTCATCTCAGTCCTAAATGGCCGACCCCTTATGAGACTGTGACCCCTGGTTCTAGAGGCCCTTGGCTGGAGTAACGATGGGAGTGGTTGGGAAAGGGTTTGATTTAGAATTCTACACAATGAGAGTGAATATTTGATCCTTTTGAAGTTCCAGACAGTCCATTAAGCTCAGTTCTGGTTTCCTTGCTGTCACCTATAACAGCGAAATGAGTTAGAATCAGATCAAAAGTGGGTGAGTGAGGAAAAAAAATCAAAAACAACAGCAGATTAAAGTGACTCCCACGGTCCGCCCAATCTCAATATTTCAGGGAGATCAGCGTGGAATGCTTCCATAGCTGCCTCCACAATGGCTGGCTGAGTTATAATGATGAATTTTAATTATTGATCTGCAGCAAGGGGAAAGGTTGGAAAGGAAAAGCAGCAAGAATATCAATTAAAGATTTCCGTCTGCCTTTCTTGTGCTGTAACAAGAATTTTGTGGGCTCTATGCATCTGAGCTTTAGTCCATATTCGCTTGGGCACTAAAATCTAGACTGACGCTCCAGTGCAATGCGGAGGGGGTGCTGCACTGTCGGAGGGGTTCCGTCTTTCAGATGAGAAGTTAAACCGAGGTCCCGTGTGCTCTCTCAGCATTATTTTGAAGAAGAGCAACGGAGTTCTCCCCGGTGTCCTGGGGCCAGTATTTAGCTCTCAACCAACATCACTAAAACAGATGATCTGGTCATTATCACAGTGCTGTTTATGGGAGCATTCTGTGTGCAAATTGGCTGTCGCATTTCCTACATTGCAACAGTGACCACACTCCAAAAAGAACGTAATTGGCTGTAAAGCGCTTTGGGACATCCCGTGATCATGAAAGGTGCAGTATAAAGGCAGGACTTTCTTTTTTATTCACTTTCACGTGTGTCCAGCAGGAATCTTTGAATAGGGACTGGGAGTGTGACCATTGACTGACCATTGGATAGTGACCGGGAGTGTGACTATTGGTTAGTGACTGGGAGTGTGACCATTGACTGACCATTGGATAGTGACCGGGAGTGTGACCATTGGATAGTGACCATTGGATAGTGACCAGGAGTTTGACCATTGACTGACCATTGGATAGTGACCGGGAGTGTGACCATTGTATAGTGACTGGGAGTGTGACCATTGGATAGTGACCAGGAGTGTCACCATTGACAGACCATTGGATAGTGACTGGGAGTGTGACCATTGGATAGTGACCGGGAGTGTGATCATTGACTGACCATTGGATAGTGACTGGGAGTGTGACCATTGGATAGTGTCCGGGGGTGTGATCATTGGATAGTGACCAGGAGTGTGACCATTGACTGACTATTGGATAGTGACCGGGTATGTGACCATTGACTGACTATTGGATAGTGACCGGGAGTGTGACCATTGGATAGTGACCAGGAGTGTGACCATTGACTGACCGTTGGATAGTGACTGGGAGTATGACCATTGGATAGTGACTGGGAGTGTGACTATTGACTGGCCATTGGATAGTGACTGGGAGTGTGACCATTGGATAGTGACTGGGAGTGTGACCATTGGATAGTGACCGGGAGTGTGACCAGTGACTGACCATTGGATAGTGACCGGGAATGTGACCAGTGACTAACCATTGGCTAGTGACCGGGTGTGTGACCATTGGCTAGTGACCGGGAGTGTGACCATTGGATAGTGACTGGGAGTGTGACCATTGACTGACCATTGGATAGTGACCGGGAATGTGACCAGTGACTAACCATTGGCTAGTGACCGGGTGTGTGACCATTGGCTAGTGACCGGGAGTGTGACCATTGGATAGTGACTGGGAGTGTGACCATTGACTGACCATTGGATAGTGACCGGGAGTGTGACCATTGGATAGTGACTGGGAGTGTGACCATTGACTGACCATTGGATATTGACTGGGAGTGTGACCATTGGATAGTGACTGGGAGTGTGACCATTGACTGACCATTGGATATTGACTGGGAGTGTGACCATTGGATAGTGACCGGGAGTGTGACCATTGGATAGTGACTGGGAGTGTGACCATTGACTGACCATTGGATAGTGACCTGGAGTGTGACCATTGGATAGTGACCTGGAATGTGACCATTGGATAGTGACCGGGAGTGTGACCATTGGATAGTGAACGGGAATGTGACCATTGACTTAGCATTGGATAGTGACTGGGAGTGTGAGCATTGACTGAACATTGGATAGTGACTGGGAGTGTGAACATTGACTGACCATTGGATAGTGACCTGGAGTGTGTCCATTAACTGACCATTGGATAGCGACTGGGAGTGTGACCATTGACTTACCATTGGATAGCGACTGCGAGTGTGACCATTGACTGACCATTGGATAGTGACCAGGAGTGTGGCCATTGGATAGTGACCAGGAGTGTGACCATTGGATAGTGACTGGGAGTGTGATCATTGACTGACCGTTGGATAGTGACTGGGGCTGTGACCATTGACTTACCATTGGATAGTGACTGGGAGTGTGACTATTGACTGGCCATTGGATAGTGACCAGAAATCTGACCATTGGATCATGACTGGGAGTGTGACCATTGGATAGTGACCAGGAATGTGACCATTGACTGACTGGGAGTGTGACCATTGTATAGTGACTGGGAGTGTGACCATTGAATGACCATTGGATAGTGACCGGGAGTGTGACCATTGGATAGTGACTGGGAGTGTGACCATTGGATAGTGACCGGGAGTGTGACCAGTGACTGACCATTGGCTAGTGACCGGGTGTGTGACCATTGTATAGTGACCGGGAGTGTGACCATTGGATAGTGACTGTGAGTGTGACCATTGACTGACCATTGGATAGTGACCGGGAGTGTGACCATTGGATAGTGACCGGGAGTGTGACCATTGGATAGTGACCGGGAATGTGAGCATTGACTGACCATTGGATAGTGACTGGGAGTGTGACTATTGACTGGCCATTGGATAGTGACCAGGAATCTGACCATTGGATCGTGACTGGGAGTGTGACCATTGGATAGTGACCAGGAATGTGACCATTGACTGACTGGGAGTGTGACCATTGTATAGTGACTGGGAGTGTGACCATTGAATGACCATTGGATAGTGACCGGGAGTGTGACCATTGGATAGTGACTGGGAGTGTGACCATTGGATAGTGACCGGGAATGTGAGCATTGACTGACCATTGGATACTGAATGGGAGTGTGACCATTGACTGTCCATTGGATAGTGACCGGGAGTGAGACCATTGACTGACCATTGAATAGTGACCGGGCATGTGACCATTAGATAGTGACTGTGAGTGTGACTATTGACTGACCATTGGATAGTGACTGGGAGTGTGAGCATTGACTGACCATTGGCTAGTGACTGGGAGTGTGAGCATTGACTGACCATTGGATAGTGACATGGAGTGTGTCCATTAACTGACCATTGGATAGCGACTGGGAGTGTGACCATTGACTTACCATTGGATAGTGACTGCGAGTGTGACCATTGACTGACCATTGGATAGTGACCGGGGGTGTGACCATTGGATAGTGACCGGGAGTGTGGCCATTGGATAGTGACCAGGAGTGTGACCATTGACTGACCATTGGATAGTGACTGGGAGTATGACCATTGGATAGTGACTGGGAGTGTGACTATTGACTGGCCATTGGATAGTGACCAGGAATTTGAGCATTGGATTGTGACTGGGAGTGTGACCATTGGATAGTGACCAGGAATGTGACCATTGACTGACCGGGAGTGTGACCATTGTATAGTGACTGGGAGTGTGACCATTGAATGACCGTTGGATAGTGACTGGGAGTGTGACCATTGGATAGTGACTGGGAGTGTGACCATTGGATAGTGACCGGGAGTGTGACCAGTGATTGACCATTGGATAGTGACCGGGAATGTGACCAGTGACTAACCATTGGCTAGTGACCGGGTGTGTGACCATTGGCTAGTGACCGGGAGTGTGACCATTGGATAGTGACTGGGAGTGTCACCATTGACTGACCATTGGATAGTGACTGGGAGTGTGACCATTGGATAGTGACTGGGAGTGTGACCATTGACTGACCATTGGATAGTGACCTGGAGTGTGACCATTGGATAGTGACCTGGAATGTGACCATTGGATAGTGACCGGGAATGTGAGCATTGACTGACCATTGGATAGTGACTGGGAGTGTGACCATTGACTGACCATTGGATAGTGACCGGGAGTGAGACCATTGACTGACCATTGAATAGTGACCGGGCATGTGACCATTAGATAGTGACTGTGAGTGTGACTATTGACTGACCATTGGATAGTGACCGGGAGTGTGGCCATTGGATAGTGACTGGGAGTGTGATCATTGACTGACCGTTGGATAGTGACTGGGGCTGTGACCATTGACTTACCATTGGATAGTGACTGGGAGTGTGAGCATTGACTGACCATTGGATAGTGACTGGGAGTGTGAGCATTGACTGACCATTGGATAGTGACCTGGAGTGTGTCCATTAACTGACCATTGGATAGCGACTGGGAGTGTGACCATTGACTTACCATTGGATAGTGACCGGGAGTGTGGCCATTGGATAGTGACCAGGAGTGTGACCATTGGATAGTGACTGGGAGTGTGATCATTGACTGACCGTTGGATAGTGACTGGGGCTGTGACCATTGACTTACCATTGGATAGTGACTGGGAGTGTGACTATTGACTGGCCATTGGATAGTGACCAGGAATCTGACCATTGGATCGTGACTGGGAGTGTGACCATTGGATAGTGACCAGGAATGTGACCATTGACTGACTGGGAGTGTGACCATTGTATAGTGACTGGGAGTGTGACCATTGAATGACCATTGGATAGTGACCGGGAATGTGACCATTGGATAGTGACTGGGAGTGTGACCATTGAATGACCATTGGATAGTGACCGGGAATGTGACCATTGGATAGTGACTGGGAGTGTGACCATTGGATAGTGACTGGGAGTGTGACCATTGGATAGTGACCGGGAGTGTGACCATTGACTGACCATTGGATAGTGACCGGGAGTGTGACCAGTGACTGACCATTGGCTAGTGACCGGGTGTGTGACCATTGGCTAGTGACCGGGAGTGTGACCATTGGATAGTGACTGGGAGTGTGACCATTGGATAGTGACTGGGAGTGTGACCATTGGATAGTGACCAGGAGTGTCACCATTGACTGACCATTGGATAGTGACCGGGAGTGTGACCAGTGACTGACCATTTATAGTGACCGGGTGTGTGACCATTGTATAGTGACCAGGAGTGTGACCATTGGATAGTGACTGGGAGTGTGACCATTGTATAGTGACCAGGAGTGTGACCATTGGATAGTGACCAGGAGTGTCACCATTGACTGACCATTGGATAGTGACCGGGAGTGTGACCAGTGACTGACCATTGGCTAGTGACCGGGTGTGTGACCATTGTATAGTGACCAGGAGTGTGACCATTGGATAGTGACCGGGTGTGTGACCATTGTATAGTGACCAGGAGTGTGACCATTGGATAGTGACCGGGACTGTGACCAGTGACTGACCATTGGCTAGTGACCGGGTGTGTGACCATTGTATAGTGACCGGGAGTGTGACCATTGGATAGTGACTGTGAGTGAGACCATTGACTGACCATTGAATAGTGACCGGGCATGTGACCATTAGATAGTGACTGTGAGTGTGACTATTGACTGACCATTGGATAGTGACTGGGAGTGTGACCATTGACTGCCCATTGGATATTGACTGGGAGTGTGACCATTGACTGACCATTGGATAGTGACCGGGAGTGAGACCATTGTCTGACCATTGGACAGTGACTGGGAGTGTAACCTTTGACTGACCATTGGATAGTGACCGGGAGTGTGACCATTGGATAGTGACTGGGAGTGTGACCATTGACTGACAATTGGATAGTGACCAGGAGTGTGATCATTTGATAGTGACCGGGAATGCCAATGCTGGCTGATCTTTTCTAGCCTCTCTCCAACCCACGGGTATTGATTCAAACCTTGTCCACTCTCGGCCAGTGGAGCCAAGGTCTGTTAATTGGGCTGAAACCGCACATGGAACCTATTAAAAATGAGTCCAGCAAATGGAATTTGTTGGAGTTCTTTGAGGATGTAACAAGCAGGGTGGACAAAGGGGGAACCAGTGGATGTTATGTATTTGGATTTTCAGAAGGCATTCGATCAGGTGCCACGTAGGAGGTTACTGCACAAGATAAGAGCTCACGGGGTTGGGGGTAATATATTAGCATGGATAGAGGATTGGCTAACAGAAAACAGAGAGTCGGAATAAATTGGTATACAGTAACTAGTGGGGTGCCGCAGGGATCGGTACTGGGGCCTCAACTATTTACAATCTATATTAATGACTTGGGTGAAGGGACCGAGTGTAATGTAGCCAAGTTTGCTGATGATAAAAAGTTGGGTGGGAAAGCAAATTGTGAAGAGGACACAAAAAGTTTGCAAAGGGATATAGACAGGCTAAGTGAGTGGGCAAAAATTTGGCAGATGGAGTATAATGTTGGAAACTGTGAGGTTATCCACTTTGGCAGAAATAATAGAAAAGCAAATTATAATTTAAATGGAGAAAAATTGCAAAGTGCTGCAGTACACAGGGTCCTGTGGGTCCTTGTGCATGAAACTCAAAATGTTAGTATGCAGGAACAGTAAGTAGTCAGGAAGGCAACTGGAATGTTGGCCTGTATTGCAAGCAGAGTATAAAAGCAGAAAAGTCCTGCTACAACTGTACAGGGTATTGGTGAGGCTACACCTAGAATACTGTGTACAGTTTTGGTCTCCATATTTAAGGAAGGAAAAGCTTGCATTGGAGGCTGTTCAGAGAAGGTTCACTAAGTTGATTCCGGAGATGAGGGGGTTGACTTACGAAGATAGGTTGAGTAGGTCGGGCCTATACACATTGGAGTTCAGAAGAATGAGAGGTGATCTTATTGAAACTTATAAGATAATGAGGGGGCTCGACAAGGTAGACGCAGAGAGAATATTTCTATTCATAAGGGAAACTAAAACTAGGGGACATAGTCTTAGAATAAGAGGCCGCTCATTTAAAACTGAGATGAGAAGAAATTTCTTCTGAGGGTTGTAAATCTGTGGAATTCTCGGCCCCAGAGAGCTGTGGAGGTTGGGTCATTGAATATATTGAAAGTGGAGATAGACAGATTTTTGAGCGATAAGGGAGTAAAGGGTGATGTAGTTATGGTAATATTTTGATTGCATCTCAAATGTTGGTTCTAGTGCGTGTCTAGGAGGGATTGTAGATTGTATACTGGGCTGTACCTGCCTTGGGCGATGGGGTTCAATACTGGGCTGTACCTGCCCTGGGTGATGGTGTTGTGATACTGGGCTGTACCTGCCCTCAGTGATGGGGTGTGATACTGGGCTGTACCTGCCCTGGGTGATGGTGTTGTGATACTGGGCAGTACCTGCCCTGGGTGATGGTGTTGCATACTGGGCTGTACCTGCCCTGGGTGATGGTGTTGTGATACTGGGCTGTACCTGCCCTCAGTGATGGGGTGTGATACTGGGCTGTACCTGCCCTGGGTGATGGGATTGCATACTGGGCTGTACCTGCCCTGGGTGATGGTGTTGTGATACTAGGCTGTACCTGCCCTGGGTGATGGTGGTGTGATACTGGGCAGTACCTGCCCTGGGTGATGGTGGTATGATACTGGGCAGTACCTGCCCTGGGTGATGGTGTTGCATACTGGGCTGTACCTGCCCTGGGTGATGGGATTGCATACTGGGCTGTACCTGCCCTGGGTGATGGTGTTGTGATACTAGGCTGTACCTGCCCTGGGTGATGGTGTTGTGATACTAGGCTGTACCTGCCCTGGGTGATGGTGGTGTGATACTGGGCAGTACCTGCCCTGGGTGATGGTGGTATGATACTGGGCAGTACCTGCCCTGGGTGATGGTGTTGCATACTGGGCTGTACCTGCCCTGGGTGATGGTGTTGTGATACTAGGCTGTACCTGCCCTGGGTGATGGTGGTGTGATACTGGGCAGTACCTGCCCTGGGTGATGGTGGTATGATACTGGGCTGTACCTGCCCTGGGTGATGGTGTTGTGATACTAGGCTGTACCTGCCCTGGGTGATGGTGGTGTGATACTGGGCAGTACCTGCCCTCAGTGATGGGGTGTGATACTGGGCTGTACCTGCCCTGGGTGATGGGGTTGCATACTGGGCTGTACCTGCCCTGAGTGCTGGTGGTGTGATACTGGCCTGTACCTGCCCTGGGTGGTGGTGATGTGATACTGGGTGCCTGACCCAAGAAAGGGTTGCATTCCCTACAACAGACATCGTTGGTAAGAACACAAAGTTCAGATGAGCATAGGTAAATGGCGGGGCAGGAAGGGACCTACTGGTTCATCCAGTCTGTCCCACACACCTGTGCATCACAATACAGGCACTCCCAAACCCGCCTGCGATCTCCTGGGAGAGGCACAAAAAAAACACAGGCCAATTGGGGAAAGACAAACTATAGTTGGTGATCTCCACTCTAGCCAGAAACAGGACCAGCTTTTGCTCAAATAATTTAACGAATCAGCATTCACTACACGATGGACAGCCTGTTCTCTCTGGGACAAGAAGAATTGCCTAACATCCAACATAATTCTTGTTATGCTCAGAATAACTCCACAAGACTGTATTGTAAGCTCAAACTGTTGTGACCTTGGTCTCTTTAATGTAACTCCAGAGTGAGGAAGCATCATTGTAGACTGCCTGTTATACCTGCTTGCCCAGGGTATGCAGGTGACCCTTGGGTCTCCCACAGGTTCACCCCCTGGTGGCAAGTCTTACAGATTGGTAATGTTTACATACATAACAATTCTGCCTTTGCATGTCTTATAAGCATGCTCCTTAACCTGTAAGAACATAAGAAATAGGAGCAGGAGTAGGCCCTCTGGCTCCTTGAGCCCGCTCCGCCATTCAGTAAGATCATGGCTGATCATCGACCTCAACTCCACTTTCCTGCCTGATCTCCATATCCCTCGATTCCCCTCGAGTCCAAAACTCCATTCAACTGTCCAGTTGAAATAATGGATCCACGTAAACACAGTTGAGTCCCTTCATGACTTTATAAGCCTCAATCAAAGTCTATGCTTCTCTACAGTGTGGAGACCCAGCTCTCTGTAAATCGGGTGTGTTATATTGGGAATTAATCTTGTGGCCCTCCTCTGCACCCCTTTCCAAAGCTTCAGTCTCCCCACCGCGCGAGGAGGCCACACCTGGTCAGTTTTATTCTTAGCAGCACCATTGAGCATCACCTTCAAGGATGCAGAGTGATGCAAAGCACTGGTTGAGTATCCCTGCCACACCGGAGATCAATGCTCCCCGTGAGCCGCGCAGCCCACGGCAACCCTGCCAGTCCCGTGCAACTGGTGAGCCGGCTTTTGGACAGAAAATGCGTGGAATTTCGAATGGCTGGGCCGCGCGGGTTAAAAGGGAAATTGGAGTGAACGTTGCTGGTGGAGCCTCCTTTCTAACGTGTCCATCAGCATCCGTCAATGGCCCAACACAGTCTTTGATGGCTCTCTGACTCTTCACGGGGGTGAGAAAGTGTTTCCCATCACCACCGTACTTGTCCACCACTCTCTGTTCGGGAGCCAGCTAAGAGAGCCCTATACAGCCAGCGCCTCACAGCTAGCCTGGCGTGCCTTGATGACCCTGAGCCGCAGAATGCCCACAGCGCTTGGTCTGCCCTCCAGGCCTCCATAACCAGTCCCTGCGAAGAGACGCTCGGTCAGTCAGGAAACACCAGAGCTGGTTTGATGAGAATGACCAGGAGATCCAAGAGCTAATTCTGAGGGCATTTCTGAGCCTGAAACAACAACCCAACTCGGGGGCAGCAAGGCAGCATTACAAACGGCTTAAGGCCCAGGTCCAATATAAAACCCGGGACCTAAAGAACAGATGGTGGATGGAGAAAGCACAGGAGATACAGCAGTTGGCCGACAGCCATGATGTGCGAGGATTTTTCATCGCAGTCAGGGCCACCTGCAGTCAAGCACCCAAGGCCCCACCCCACTGCTGGCCAAGAATGGGGAAACACTCATCAAGGACACTGAGGCAGTCAGGGCCCGCTGCAAGGAGCACTTCGAAGATCTCTTCAGTCGAGACTCTGCCTTTGACCCGTGTGTTCTCAACTCCATCCCGCAGCATGCTACTCGCCACCACCTCAGTAAAACCCCAGCACTGCACGAGGTAGAAAAAGCCATAAGACAGCTTAAGAACAACAAGGCTACGCGAGCAGATGGAATCCCTGCTGAGGCATTGAAGTATGGTGGAGAGGCAATGTTGGCACGAATACATGACCTCATCTCTCTCATCTGGAGGGAGGAGAGCATGCCGGGAGATCTCAGAGATGCAGTGATCGTGACCATCTTTAAAAAAGGGGACAAGTCCGACTGCGGCAACTACAGAGGAATCTCCGTGTTATCAGCCACTGGGTAAGTCGTCGCTCGAGTCCTCCTCAACCGTCTTCTCCCTGTGGCCGAGGAGCTCCTCCCGGAGTCGCAGTGTGGATTTCATCCCCTACAGGGCACAACGCACATGATTTTTGCAGCGCGACAGCTGCAGGAAAAATGCAGGGATCAGCACCAGCCCTTGTATATGGCCTTCTTCGACCTTACAAAGGCCTTTGACACTGTCAACCGCGAGGTCTATGGATCTTCCTCCTCCATTTCGGATGCCCCCACAAGTTCGTCACCATCCTCCACTTGCTCCACGACGACATGCAGGCCATGATCCTTACCAACAGATCCATTACAGACCCAATCCACGACCGGACCAGGGTCAAACAGGGCTGCGTCATTGCCCCAACCCTCTTCTCAATCTTCCTCGCTGCCATGCTCCACCTCACAGTCAACAAGCTCCCCGCTGGAGTGGAACTAAGAACCAATAGGAACCTGTTCAACCTTCTTCGTCTCCAGCCCAGTTCCAAGACCACCCCAACCTCTGTCATCAAGCTACTGTATGCGAACGATGCCTGCGTCTGCGCATATACAGAGGCTGAACTCCAAGTCATAGTCAACATATTTACTGAGGCATACGAAAGCATGGGCCTTGCGCTAAACAGCCGTAAGACAAAGGTCCTCCACCAACCTGTCCCTGCCACACAGCACTGCCCCCCAGTGATCAAGACCCATGGTGCGACCCTGGACAACATGGACCATTTCCCATACCTCGAGAGCCTCTTATCAACAAGAGCAGACATTGACGAAGAGATTCAACACCGCCCCCAATGCGCCAGTGCAGCCTTCGGCCACCTGAGGAAAATTGTGTTTGAAGACCAGGCCTTCAAATCCGCCACCAAGCTCATGGTCTACAGGGTTGTAGTAATAGTAATACCTGCCCTCCTGTATAGCTCAGAGACATGGACCATATACAGTAGACATCTCAAGTCACTGGAGAAATACCACCAACAACGTCTCCACAAGATCCTGCAAATCCCCTGGGTGGATAGACGCACCAACATTAGTGTCCTCGACCAGGCCAACATCCCCAGCATTGAAGCACTGACCACTTTTGATCAGCTCCGCTGGGCAGGCCACATTGTTCGCATGCCAGACACGAGACTCTACTCGGAATTCCTTCATGGCAAACGAGCCAAAGGTGGGCAGAGGAAATGTTTCAAGGACACTCTCAAAGCCTCCCTGATAAAGTGCAACATCCCCACCGACACCTGGAAGTCCCTGGCCAAAGACCGCCCTAAGTGGTGGAAGTGCATCCGGGAGGGTGCTGAGCACCTCGAGTCTCAATGCCGAGAGCATGCAAAAATCAAGCGCGGGTAGTGGAAAGAGCGTGCGGCAAACCTGTCCCACCCACTCCTTCCCTCAACGACTATCTGTCCCACCTGTGACAGGGACTGTGGCTCTCATATTGAACTGTTCAGCCAGCTAAGGACTCACTTTAAGAGTGGAAGCAAGTCTTCCTCGATTTCGAGGGACTGCCTATGATGATGATGAAAGTTTTTGATGGCCCTCTGACTCTTCACATGGATGAGAAAATGTTTCCCATCACCATCGCACTTGTCCACGATCCTCTGTTCAACCTGCTTTAATAGCAGCATTAGCATTCTGTACTTTAACTGTCCACGGCACTTGTCTTTGTTGGGTATTGTGCAGTTTTTATTTACGTCTTATTTGTACATTACCAGAGAGCCAGCTCAGCGTTTTCTTCCCACACTCCCTTCTTTTGATTTTGGGGAGGTGCATGGCTTCTCCGTGTCTTGGTTTGCTCTTCAACATGTCATTTGTATTCCACGTCGGTTTCCGCAAACCAACCAATTGACCTCTTCCAAGTCCCCTGCCATTTTATTAAGGTATTAAAGTTCGCCCTTTTCAAATCTAGAATGAATTGTAGATTTTCAGTACCATTTTGATTCTACTGGTTAATTGAACCCTTATATTGTGGTTACTGTGTCCAGATATAAGAACATAAGAAACAAGAGCAGGAGTAGGCCATTTGGCCCATCGAGCCTGCTCCACCATTCAATAAAATCACGGCTGATCTTCTACTTCAACTCCACTTTCCTGCCCGGTCCCCAGATCCCTTGATTTTGGAAATGTACATAACTTCTACTTATTTTAGATTGCTCTTCAACACTTGTCATTTATATTCCACGTCCGTTTCCTCCCCCTCATGGGTTGGCCAATTGTCAACAAATTCTAGATTTGAAAAGGGCGAACTTTAATACCGTAATAAAATCGCAGAGGACTTGAAAGAGGTCAATTGGCCAAACCTGTAGGGAGGGCGGAATTCAATGTCAGACGCTCTCTTTAACATAAAGCAAAAAAGAAAGTCTTACATTTATATAGCTCCCTTCACAACCACTGGATGTTCCAACGTGTTTTACAGCCAATGAAGTACTTTTGGAGTGCAGTCACTGTTGTAATGTGGGAAATGTGGCAGCCAATTTGCACACAGCAAGCTCCCACAAACACCAATATGATAATCTGTTTTTCACTGATGTTGATTGAGGGATAAATATTGGCCATGACACCGGGGAGAACTCCCATGCGCTTCTTCAAAATAGTGCCACGGGATCTTTTACATCCACCTGAGAGCAGACGGGGCCTCGGTTTAACATTTCATCCGAAAGACGGTACCTCCAGCAGTGCAGCGCTCCCTCAGCACTGCATTCTAACTCAGATGCAAGTGTGCTACCCACTGAGCCATGGCTGATACATGGAGGTCTGATACCAACTTAGGCTTACTGCTAAACATTTGATCTAGTTTAGGATTCATTCCGGCTTCCTCCTTCGACATGATCGGCACACATACAAAAATTAAAATAAGATACAACATGATGGCAAAAGGCAGACAGATGTCCTAACTGCACTGTGTTTATGGTCAATGTTTTTAGCACTAACGCCTGCCCTCGGGAAGCTGTCCAGAGCAGCACGTCCAGATGTCCTTCTGCAATGTGCGAAGTTGTCCCAGTTATTGGCACAGCACAAAGTGACACTGATGTGTTTCCTGTGATTTGTGTCTGAATTGTTATTGTCTAGACCGTGTTTGGGATGTCCTCTTTTGTAAAGCTCACAGCCTCGTTGCCTGAATGGGCAGCACTGGGGTAGTCGGACCATATGTTTCAGAACCTTTTCATCTTCACAGTTTTAAACAGCTGCATTTTTCCCATTCATGGTCTCGGTACTCCTGCTTAATCCCCATTCACAATCCCCCTGCATATTCCCCATTCACAATCCCCCTGCATATTGTCCATTCACAATACCCCTGCATATTGTCCATTCACAATCCCCCTGCACATTGTCCATTCACAATCCCCCTGCACATTGTCCATTTGCAATACCCCTGCACATTGTCCATTTGAAATACCCCTGCATATTGTCCATTCTTAAACGATAAGGGGTTATGGGAAGTGGGCAGGGAAGTAAAGCTGAGTCCATGATGAGATCAGCCATGATCTTGTTGAATGGCGAAGCAGGGTTGAGGGGCCAAATGGCCTTCTCCTGCTCCTATTTCTTATGTTCTTGTGTTCAATACCAAGACTGATATATCCTTCTTAAGGTGTGGTGCCCAGAACTGCTCACAGTAATCTACATGTGGTCTAACCAGGGCTTTGTACAGCTGCAGCATAACTTCCACTCCCTTGTACTCTAGTCCTCTAGATATAAAGGCCAGCATTCAATGAGCTTTAAAAAAATATATTTTCTGTTCATGACATATTAATGGTCTATGTACCTGGACCCCGAAATCTCTTTGGATCTCCACTGTTTTAACTTTTCATCATTTAGAGAGTACCCTGCTCTATCCTTTTTAGGTCCAAAGTGGATGACCTCACATTTCCTAACATTGAAATCCATTTGCCACAGTTTTGCCCATTGTCTTAATCTATCGATATCCCTTGTAATTTTATGTTTCCATCTGCACTGCCTAAAATGCCGTCTATCTTTCTGTCATCGGCAACTTACTATGCCATCATCTAAGTCATTAATAAATACTGTGAATAGTTGAGGCCCCAACACAGATCCCTGCGGGACATCACTAGTCACATCCTGCCAATTACAGTTCCTACCCATTATCCCTACACTCTGTCTCCTGCCGCTCAGCCAATTTCCTAATCAGGTCAATCATTTTCCCGCAATTCCATGGACTTCCACTATAGTTAACAGTCTCTTATGTGGGAGTTTATCTAATGCCTTCTGGACGTCCATACAAATAACATCCATATACATTCCCCTGTCCACTACTTTAGTCACCTCTTCAAAAAATTCAATCAGGTTTGTTGGGCATGACATACCATTCACAAATCCATGCTGGCTCTCTCAGATGAACTGAAAATTTTCGAGGTGTTCATTCACCCTATCCTTAATTATAGACTCCAGTAATTTCCCGACAACAGAGGTTAGGCTAACTGGTCTATAATTCCGTGATTTCCCTTTCTCGCTATTCTTAAATAGCGGAGTGACATGCACAATTTTCCAATCTAAGGGATCGGTTCCTGAACCGAGAGAGCTTTGGAAGATTATAGTTAAGTCGTCTGCAATGCTCACCTACTTCGTTTAAATCTCTGGGATGGAAACCATTTGGTCCTGGGGGATTTGTCGCTCTTTAGTGCCATTATTTTCTTCTTTACTGTTATTTTACTTATGTTAATTTTATTGAGTCCCTGTCCCTGATTCAATATTAGTTTCCTTGGGATTTCTGGCATTTCTCCACTGTAAATACTGACGCAGAGTAATTATTCAACATGTCTGCCATGTCCTTATTATCATTGACAATATCACCGATATCAGGTTTTAAGCGGCCAAAACTGCTCCTGACCACCCTCTTTTTCCTAATATAATTGTTAAATTCTTTGTATTGATTTTGATATCCCTTCACAGTTTCTTTACATACGCCCTTTTTATCGCCCTTACTATCTTTGTGACCCTTTGCTGTTCTTTGTAACTTTCCCATTCGCCAGGATCTGTTGCATTTTTAAATGCTTTTTCTTTTGGTTTTACGCTGTCCTTCACCTCTTTAGTTGTCCATGGCTGGTATTTTTTTGGCAAGTAGAGCTCTTGCCCCTCAGGGGTACTATCAGATTCTGTATCACATTACATTCTTTTTTGAACATCTTCCACCGATCGTCTGTTGTTTTACCCATTAACAGATTTTCCCAGTTTACTGTGGACCATCTCGGTCTCATCCCGTTGAAGTTGGCCTTACCCAAATCTCGCGTCTGTGAATGATGTGTGTCTGTACAAGTCTATCCTGGCAATTTGAACCTAATAGGTTGCTGATAGTTAGTTGAGGAGAGACGGGAGGAAGCGCGAGTGGGGCATAAACACTGGCATGGACTGGTTGGGCTGAATGGCCTGTTTCTGTGCCATATATCCTATGTAATCATATCTGAAGGGTTTGAATGAAACCCTGACTGCACTTTCCATTGAGGTCAGTGGAGAATAATATCGGGCGGAGTGTAATACTGGCATTCCACCAGATCCCGTGGGATTCCCGCCCTGCGACTTAGGTCAAAATTACCTCCTATGTGTCACCTGTCTCTACTGTATGTGTCTCTATATAAGTGTCTTGTGTCAGCTCCGTTGGGCAGGCCACATCGTCCACATGCCCGATACTAGATCTCAAAACAAGTGCTCTACTCGGAGCTCCTTCACGGCAAGTGAGTCCCCGGTGGGCGGAGAAAACACTTCAAGGACATCCTCAAAACCTCCTTGGAAAAAGTGCAACATCACCACCGACACTTGGGAATCCTGGCCCAATACCGCTCAAAGTGGAGGAGCAGCATCTGGTAAGGCACCGATCACCTCGAATCTCTTCACCGGGAACACATGGAGGCCAAATACAAACAGTAGAAGGAGCGCACGACAACCCAAACACCCCACCCACCCGTCCCTCCAACAACCTTCTACCCCACCTGTGACAGAAACTGTCGGTCCCACATTAGTCTCTTCAGTCACCGGAGAGCTGATCTTTAGGGTGGAAGCAAGTCACCCTCGATTCCGAGGGACTGCCTAAGAAGGAAGAAGAAGATTTCTCTCTTTCGTATCTCTCCAAGCGTGTGTCTCTATATAAGTGTGTTGTGTGGAGCATAAACACCAGCACAGAACTGTTGGGCCGAATGGCCGGTTTCTGTGCTGTAAATACTATGTCTCACTCTCTATAGGTGTGTGTGTGCATCTGCCTGTGCCTGTGAATATGTGTGTCTCTGTATACATATCTATGTGTGTGTGTGTGTCTGTGTTTATGTGTGTGTATGTATGTGTATATATATATATATCTGTATGTCTGTCTGTGTGTTTGTCTGTGTGTGTGTGTATGTATATATATATATCTGTGTGTCTGTTTATATCTGTTTGTGTCTGTGTCTATGTCTGTGTGTGTGTGTGTCTGTGTTTATGTCTATGTGTGTGTGTATATATATCCGTGTGTGTGTCTATGTTTATGTGTGTGTATATTTGTGTGTGTGTATATCTGTGTTTATGTCTGTGTGTGTCTGTGTTTATGTCTGTGTGTGTGTACATATATCTGTGTGTGTCTGTGTTTATGTCTGTGTGTGCCGGTGTGATTGGCTAGGATGAAGGAGCTGCGAGTTGACTATCTCGCGTTCCAGCCGCAGTTCCTCTCTCTGCCTCTTGGCACTGCCTCGACCCACAAGCTTCATCCGAATCTCAATCACGTACAATTGCGTAGCAGCTCCGGAGAACTGCAATCCCGACAGGACCGGAGCCCCGGAGCCTCAGCGACTGGCGGGGATCGGCACCCTTTCCTGACGGATCGATATTGAGTCCGTTTGCGGGATATCTCGGCACCTGGCGGGGCTTGCTGCTGGAGTCGAGTTTGAAACTGGTTGTGGTTCTGTGTGTATGTGTGTGTGTTTTCTCTTCCGCCTTTCTCATTTGGAGATACGGATCTTGGGATTACAGCTGTTGGAACTCCTGTTGGTGCAAGAAGTTGGGAGTCCCATCAAGCCCACCCGAGGTCCTGGGGCAGAAGCGGTGCCTTGAAGGACTTGCGAAGGTTCTGGGCTTGCGGAGTGTCGTCCACACGGGACGGAGAGATGTTGTGGGCAAGAAGTGACCCCAACCCTCTGCCATCTGATGGGCCATCACCCTAGACACCAGCCACCGCTCAGTTCTGGTGCGCTCCAAGATCTCTGAAGAACGCGACCCTGGACTTCCCCTTGAATGGAACTGGGATCAGGGCCGACAGTTGCCTCCTAGACCCGGACTTTTGGGGGGATAGGAGGGTTTTGCTCTTATCCTTTCCTCCCCGAGGAGTTTGGAGTGGTTGTGTGCAGATGACTTGGGACCTCCTTGGAGTTGAATAAGAAGATCTGAAGCTGGTCTACACCTCTGTTCCTGCTCTCCTGCAGCGGGGCTGGGGATGTCCCCGCTCCCCGATGGCCGTGGCTTGGCTCCGGGAGGCTTGAGTGGGTCCCTGCTCCCAGTCGTTTCCTGGTATTCCTTCTGATTCCCCAATGCAGCGGCTTTGAGGCGGGAGCTTGGCTGTCTGAGTCTGCACTGAGCTGCTGCTGCCCTCCCCCACCCCACCCCCCAAACCTACCCTCAACCCCCCCCCACACCTACTCCCAACCCCCTCCCCCAACCTACCCTAAACCCCCCACCCACCCACACCTACCCTAACCCCCCCCCCCACCCACACCTACCCTCAACCCCCCCAACCCTCAACCCCCCCCCTACCTCTCCACCCACACCTACCCTCAACCCTCTCCCCCAACCTACCCTCAACCCCCTCCCCACCCCCACCCTGAACTCCCCAACCTCCCCTTCCAACAGCCCAGGTGTGCCCCTGCTCCCCAAAGCCCCTGTGCATGCTGAGCTTCAGCCTGGGACATGGCAGCGGCGCTCGCCAGCTCTCTCATCCGGCAGAAGAGGCAGGCGAGGGAGAACAACACTGAGCGAGTGTGTGCCACCAAACGCCGGAGCAGCCCCAGCAAAGTCAAGAAGTCCTTGTGCGAGAGGCACGGGCTCGGTGTCTTCTCTAAAGTCAGGTTCTGTAGCGGCAAAAAGAGACCAGTGAGGAAGAGAACAGGTTAGTGCGGAGCCTTGCGGGTGGCCACCTCTCCAATGGTCAGAATTTGCAACAGATTCCCTCCCCTCTCTCGTCCCCTGAGCATGTTTCAACTCTAAATTCGGGGAAGATTTTGAATGACTACAGGGAAAAACTGCAACATTTGGCTAGTTAATGAATTGTGAATGAGCCTGTATATGTGAGAGAGAGAGAGTGAGTGTGTGTGTGTGTGTGTGAGTGAGCCTGTGTGTGTGTGTGTGTGTGTGTGTGTGAGTCAGCCTGTGTGTGAGCCTGTGTGTGAGTGAGCCTGAGTGTGTGTGTGTATGTGTGAGTGAGCTTGTGTATGTGAGCCTGTGTGTGCGTGTGAGTGAGCCTGTGTGTATGTGTGAGAGAGAGTGAGCCTGTGTGTGTGAGACTGAGCCTGAGTGTGTGTGTGTGTGTGTGTGTGTGTGTGTGAGCCTGTGTGTGTATGTGTGTGAGAGTGAGCCTGAGTGTGTGTGAGAGTGAGCCTGAGTGTGTGTGTGTGTGAGCCTGTGTGTGTGTGTGTGAGCTTGTGTATGTGAGCCTGTGAGTGTGTGTGTGTGTGAGCCTGTGTGAGTGAGTAAATGTGACACTGAGCCTCTGTGTGTGTGTGAGTGAGCCTGTATGTGTGTGTGAGCCTGTGTGTATGTGTATGTGAGCTTGTGTATGTGAGCCTGTGTGTGAGCGTGTGTGTGTGAGAGTGAGCCTGTGTGTGTGTGTGCGTCTCAGTGAGTGAGTGAGAGTGGCACTGTACACACTATAAACACAGCAGCAATACACGTATCATGCACGAGGTGTGCCATCAGCAGAGGGGGTGTTTGCAGGCTGAAAACATCTCTCTCTAACATGCCTGCCCCCCACTGGGCACAGTGACCTCTCCCGCTGCTCTCGCTACCTGTGCTGCGATGGGAGCGTGACCTAAACTCAGCAGACAGGAATGAGCGGTGACCATCAGAAGTCTCTCAGTGTTAACTAGCGTGTGTATTGCGTGCTGGAGCAGACTCCCGGTTGGCCCACGTGTCCCTATCTGTACCCGACATGTCATCCTGGTGCAGCATTCCCTTGGCTTTGCGCATTTCATGGATATTGGATCCTGACCCGTGCGTTTAATTTGTGTGTCTCATGGTTCACAGGGTGTCTAATGTATTGTTCTAAATTGGGCGGGTGGGGGATTAGAGTTGGAGGTTAAAATAATTTTCGTGATGTGACTTTTGCACGACTGCCAGCCATGTTGGCAGGGAGAGGAAATGCTGCGTGTCCTGTATTAGGCAGGAGATACTTGCAGACACTTGCCTGTTGGTCCTCCGTTATAACGTCCTGCATCTGTCTGGGGGTTTAATCTATGTACCGCAACTGCCAAATTGGTGTGTGTTTCTGTGTGTGTGTTTTTCTATGTGTGTGAGTGTGTGTGTGTGTTTTTGTGAGTGTGTGTGTGTGTGTGTTTCTGTGTGTGTGTTTTTCTATGTGTGTGTTTCTGTGTGTGTGCGTGTGTTTGTTTCTGTGTGTGTGTGTGTGTGTTTGTTTCTATGTGTGTGTGTGTGTTTCTGTGCTTCTGTGAGTGTGTGTGTGTTTGTTTCTATGTGTGTGAGTGTGTGTGTGTGTTTCTGTGTGTGTATGTGTGTTTGTTTCTATGTGTGTGTGTGTTTGTTTCTGTGTGTGTGTGTTTGTTTCTATGTGTGTGTGTGTGTTTGTTTCTATGTGTGTGTGTGTGTGTGTGTGTGTTTGTTTGTGTGTGTTTGTTTCTGTGAGTGTGTGTGTGTGTGTTTGTTTCTATGTGTGTGTGTGTGTGTGTTTGTTTCTATGTGTGTGTGTGTGTGTGTTTGTTTCTATGTGTGAGTGTGTGTGTGTGTTTGTTTCTGTGTGTGTGTTTGTTTCTATGTGTGTGTGTGTGTGTGTTTGTTTCTATGTGTTTGAGTGTGTGTGTGTGTTTGTTTCTATGTGAGTGTTTCTGTGTGTGTGCGTGTGTTTGTTTCTATGTGTGTGTGTGTGTGTGTGTGTTTCTGTGAGTGTGTGTGTGTGTTTGTTTCTATGGGAGTTTGAGAGTGTGTCTCCCTGTATGTGTGTGTGTGTGTTTGTTTCTATGTGTGTGAGTGTGTGTGTGTGTTTCTGTGAGTGTATGTGTGTGTTTGTTTCTATGGGAGTTTGAGAGTGTGTGTCCCTGTATGTGTGTGCCATGATATAAATGTCTGTCCCATTGAGTCTTGTTCCATTTCCTTCTCTCGCTTGTCGAGTTGTGCAGAAGGATGTGCCAATGAGGGAAGGGCATTTAGCAGCACTCCTCTCGCCCCCCCACCACCACTCTTAGCCCCCTCAGTGGCCTGCCCTAAAACCCATACCCACCAATTCTTTGCTGAATGGGAAACTGATCCAATTTCCTCGTTGAAAGTGTTGGCCGAAAGCCTGGGCTTCTGATCACCTGTCGGCTATTTCCTGGTTTCACATGCAGATAGTGAGGTTGCCTGGCTAAACACGGCTTCCTGCAGAATAAGAATCACACACAGGTCCTGCTGTCGCGATGGGGAGAGTCAGTATTAGCAATGTGCACACAGGAATCGGAGGGTGGCAGGTGTCTTTCCATCCAAACTACAGGCGCGTTATGTCTACGGGTATCTGTAACCTGCTTCATTGAACAATACATTCCCTTGCCATAATTCCCGATTGCATCAAATTCTGATGTTCAGATTGATCGCGTGTCCAAGACACCAACCCCCCTGCCCGCATGGTATAGACTGTGACGTCCCTCCCCTGTGCCCCAAGTACTGTTTCCGCCCCCACTCTCTGCTACCTGCCAACTTCCCATATACTTACTTATTCAGTCGCGTTTTGCTGCTGGTTCGATCAGGAGAGCCCAGCAACAACAACTTGCATTTATATAGCGCCTTTTTAATGTTGTAAAACATCCCAGGAGCACAATCCGACCCCTCGCATTCACGATGATACTAAACACTTGCAGACTGCTACAGCATTCAGCAGGTTGCCAGTACTTCCAGGAACGGTGCAGTGGCTCTAGGCCTTTTGGCTAAGAGCATTGGCGCAGAGTGATCCTTGATGTGTGCAAGGTGACCTCTGGCGCTTGTGATTTGACAAAGAATTGGAAAGATTGCCACCGAGCCACAGAAGGAGATATAAGGTCAGCTGGCCAAAGGCGGGGTCAAAGAGGGTAGTTTTAAGGAAAGACTTGCATATATATAGCGCCTTTTACGACCTCAGGACGTTGCAAAGCGCTTGACAGCCAATGACATACTTTTGAAGTATAGTCACAGCTGTAATAATAATTAGGAGCAGGAGTAGACCACATGGTAATGTAGGAAATGTAGCAGCCAATTTGTTCACAGCAAGCTCCCACAGACAGCAATGTGATAATGACCAGATAATCTGTTTAGTGAGCACGGGGGTGATGGGTGAGCAGGACTGGGTGCGAGTTAGGACACGGACAGCGAGCACAGGGGGTGATGGGTGAGCGGGACTGGGTGTGATTTAGGACACGGGGCAGCGAGCACAGCGGGTAATGGGTGAGTTCAGACACGGGCAGCAGAGTTTTAGATGAGCGGAAGTTTACCGAGGGTGGAAGATGAGCGGTCGGCCAGGAGAGCGTTGGAATAATCCAATCTGGAGGTAACAAAGGCACGGATGAGAAAATGTAAGGAGCAGGTGGATGGACCCATGGACAAGAATTTCCACAAGGTTGGTGTTGGATTAGGGGAGGGAGTCTCGGGGAAGTGAATGCGCCACTGATCCCATATCCCTGCCTTATACCGCAAAGCCCAGGGTGAACTGCATCTACTGTAATAGAGAGGTGGCACACTGGACAGGAACTACAGAGATATGCCGAGGAACAGCTGGATGCTGTGGCAGCCTGTAAGTGTTTAGCACAATTGTGAATGCGAGGGATCTTTATGCTGCAATGTACGCCTTCAGCGATCAGGAGTGGTGGGTAATAGATGTGCCTACTGTGAATGGTGCAGTAATACATGGAAACTGTCACAGGTAATAACATCCAAAATGTAACAAACGAAAGAACTTGCATTTATATAGCGCCTTTCACTGCCTCAGGACACCCCAATGCTCTTCACAGCCAATGGAACACCTTTGAAGGGTACTCACTGTTTTAAAATAAGAAATGTGGAAAGCCAAGTTCTGCACAGAAAGATCCCACAACTAGCTACGAGATAATTGACCAGATCATCTGTTGGGAAAAAATCCGATATTGGGGTTGAGGGAGAAATATTGGCCTGGACATCGGAGAGAACTCCCCTGATCTATTTTGAATAGTGTTGAGATCTTTTTTGCTCACCTGATAGATATATAAGTGCACGCAATGTATAGTGTACCTTTTGTTATTTTGCTAATTTTCCTGTCGGCAACATCCTTTTGGGGGAGAGAGAGAGATGGGGGGGCACTCATCAAATTTGAGGCTCACCCTGTACTCTCTATGCACATGCAGTTCCCGCTGGACAGCACTCGGGCGAGCACACTGTCTGATTCTATTTATCGTATCGCCCTTCCCACTTGTAGTGCTGTACTGTAGCCAACATCCCCAGCATCGAAGCACTGACCACACTCAACCAGCTCCGCTGGGTGGGCCACATTGTCCGTATGTCGGACACAAGACTCCCAAAGCAAGCGTTCTACTCAGAACTCCTACATGGCAAGCGAGCCCAAGATGGGCAGAGGAAACATTTCAAGGACACTCTCAAAGCCTTCCTGATTAAATGCAACATCTCCACCTGGGAATCCCTGGCCAAAGACCACCCTAAGTGGAGGAAGTGCATCCGGGAGGGCGCTGAGCAACTCGAGTCTCATCGCCGAGAGCATGCAGAAACCAAACGCAGCCAGCGGCAAACCAGACTCCCCACCCACCCTTTCCTTCAACCACTGTCTGTCCCACCTGTAATTCCCGTATTGGATTGTACAGTCACCTGAGAACTCACTTTTCGAGTGGAAGCAAGTCTTCCTTGTTTTCGAGGTACTGCCTATGATGATGATGCTCCCATGACCAGCTGACTCCGCACAAGCCAGGGGTTGAACCCAAGGCCACTATGGCTGGTAGGGCTGGATTGTTGGGTTTACCAGCCTGAGAAAGCGGGGCGGCCCAGCGCTCTGCTGGCCGACCTCCGACGAGTTCACATGGAGCCCAGTCTACATCCCGGGCTCGGGCCAATATGGGGCACCTGGCATTGGTTGGGGGAGTGGGTGAGCTGGCCCGTTCGGGGTGGAGCAGAGAACCCGTTTATTCTCTCCTTTCCCCCCCCCCCCCCCACCCTCCTGCATCCCTTGCTTGACTTTCATGGTTTTCCCGGGAAGTTGGACGTGGAACCAATGATGACTATATATGCTGGCTGGATAGTGGCTGTGGCTACCCTGTTGGCTATCTTCTTTTGGGGTTTGCCCTGGAAATAAATAAAGATAGATTATATGTGTTTTTATGAATCCACCTTCCCACGTGTTGCCCTTGCCTTGGCTCACGTCCCATTACAGCTCTCAGAATAGACCATTCCTCTGAAGACACGGCACCATTTTCCAGATATAAAAAACATTTTGAAAACAGTATTCACTTACTAGGAACATAGTGTACAATTTATTTGTATAATTCAGAAATGTTGTTAAAGTGCGATGATTAAATGGGTAATTCCAGTCCGACACTATCGGGTTGTGTCTTAATGCCCTTGGCAGAGACTTCGCAAACCACTCGGTAGTTTACAGTTGTTTCCAGAGGAAGGTTCCATACCTTCTCGGAGCAATTAGGGAGAGTCCTTTAGGAACCAACAATATCCAGACAACAAAATTAAAATAACATTTGAGTGAGAAACAGCAAATGGGACTTTAACACAGGAGATAAGGGTGCATAGACTTGGGTTCACTGTCGCTGGAATCTTAGGGTTTACTCGGTGTGTTTATGGTCGGTGGAATGTTGGGGTTCACTGTCACTGTAATTACAGTCGGTGGAATCTTAGGGTTCACTCGGTGTGATTATAGTCGATGATATCTTGGGGTTCACTGTCGCTGGGATTAGTGTCGATGGTACTGGGTGATGTAATCCTTTTGGACTGAGGTTCGTACAATCCCACAATTAAGCAGTCCACAGGAAAATACGATCATTTTGTCATGCATGTTTCCTGTTTCAATGTGGATCATACGAACATAACAATTCGGAGCAGGAGTAGGCCACACGGTCCCTTAAGCTCACTCCGCCATTCAATAAGATCATGGCTGATCTTTTACCTCAACTCCACTTCCCTGCTCGAATTCCATATCCATTGATTCACTTCCTCCTCATCTCAGTCCTAAATGACCGACCGACCTTATCCTGAGCCTGTGCCCCCTAGTTCTAGACACTCCAGCCAGGGAAACATCCTCTCAGCATCTACCCTGTCAATCCCCTTCAGAATCTTGCATGTTTCAGTTAGCTCACCTCTCATTCTTCTAAACTCCAGAGAGTATATGCCCATTCTACACAATCTGTCATCATAGGACAGTCCTCTCATCCCAGGAATCAATCTAGAGAACGTTTGTTGCACTGCCTCCAAGGCAAGGATATTGTTAAGTATGGAAGAACTCCACAAGACTAAGTACTGTGAGCTAAAACTGATGTGACCTTGGTCTCTTTAATACAACTCCAGAGTGCCTAAGCAGCATGGCAGACAACCTTTTATACTCCCTTGCATGAGGTGTGCAGGTGACCCTTGGGCCTCCAACAGTTGCGCCCTCTGGTGGCAAGTCTTACACAGTTACAATGTTTACATACATAACAGATATTATTCCTTAGATAAGGAGACCAAAACTGTGCACAGTACTCCAGGTGTGGTCTCACCAATGCCCTGTACAATTGTAGCAAGACTTCCTTACTCTTATACTCCAACCCTGATCCATCACCTGAGATTTACCTACAGTGCAGCGACCTTGCTCATTGGTCTAGATCCTGGGAATGTTCTCCATCTGATTTTCCCAGTGATTTCCTGGCCCAGTTTGGATCGCCTGAAGTTGCCGGGGGAGGAATGTTTCAGATTTCCCAGGAAATCACGTCGTTGCAGTACAGAGGGACCTGGAGGTCCTTGTGCATGAAACACAAAAAGTTAGTATGCAGGTACAGCAAGTGATCAGGAAGACAAATGGAATGTTGGCCTTTATTGCAAGGAGGATGAAGTATAAAAGCAGAGAAGTCCTGCGACAACTGCACAGGGTATTGGTGAGGCCGCACCTAGAGTACTGCATGTACTTTTGGTCTCCGTATTTAAGGAAGGATATACTTGCATTGGAGGCCGTTCAGAGAAGGTTCACTAGGTTGATTCCGGAGATGAGTGGTTGACTTATGAAGATAGGTTGAGTAGTTTGAGCCTATACAAATTGGAGTTCAGAAGAATGAGAGGTGATCTTATCGAAACATATAAGATAATGAGAGGGCTCAACAAGATGGATGCAGAGAGAATATTTCCACTCATGGGGGAAACTAAAACTAGGGGACATAGTCTCAGAATAAGGGGCTGCCCGTTTATAACTGAGATGAGGAATTTCTTCTCCGAGGGATGTAAATCTGTGGAATTCTCTGCCTCAGAGAGCTGTGGAGGCTGGGTCTTTGAATATATTTAAGGCGGAGATAGACAAATTTTTGAGCGATAAGGGAGTAAAGGGTTATGGGGAGCGGGCAGGGAAGTGGAGCTGAGTCCAGGATCAGATCAGCCATGATCTTATTGAATGGCGAAGCAGGCTCGAGGGACCGTATGGCCGACTTCTGCTTCTATTTCTTATGTTGTCAGTCAGAATCAGGGGAAGTCATAACGGGGAACAAAGAAATGGCGGACCAATTGAACAAGTACTTTGGTTCGGTATTCACTAAGGAGGACACAAACAACCTTCCGGATATAAAAGGGGTCGGAGGGTCTAGTAAGGAGGAGGAACTGAGGGAAATCCTTATTAGTCGGGAAATTGTGTTGGGGAAATTGATGGGATTGAAGGTCGATAAATCCCCAGGGCGTGATGGACTGCATCCCAGAGTACTTAAGGAGGTGGCCTTGGAAATTGTGGATGCATTGACAGTCATTTTCCAACATTCCATTGACTCTGGATCAGTTCCAATGGAGTGGAGGGTAGCCAATGTAACCCCACTTTTTAAAAAAGGAGGGAGAGAGATAACAGGGAATTATAGACCGGTCAGCCTGACATCGATAGTGGGTAAAATGATGGAATCAATTATTAAGGATGTCATAGCAGTGCATTTGGAAAGAGGTGATATGATAGGTCCAAGTCAGCATGGATTTGTGAAAGGGAATTCATGCTTGACAAATCTTCTGGAATTTTTTGAGGATGTTTCCAGTAGAGTGGACAAGGGAGAACCAGTTGATGTGGTATATTTGGACTTTCAGAAGGCTTTCGACAAGGTCCCACACAAGAGATTAATGTGCAAAGTTAAAGCACATGGGATTGGGGGTAGTGTGCTGACATGGATTGAGAACTGGTTGTCAGACAGGAAGCAAAGAGTAGGAGTAAATGGGGACTTTTCAGAATGGCAGGCAGTGACTAGTGGGGTACCGCAAAGTTCTGTGCTGGGGCCCCAGCTGTTTACACTGTACATTAATGATTTAGACGAGGGGATTAAATGTAGTATCTCCAAATTTGCGGATGACACTAAGTTGGGTGGCAGTGTGAGCTGCGAGGAGGATGCTATGAGGCTGCAGAGCGACTTGGATAGGTTAGGTGAGTGGGCAAATGCATGGCAGATGAAGTACAATGTGGATAAATGTGAGGTTATCCACTTTGGTGGTAAAAACAGAGAGACAGACTATTATCTGAATGGTGAAAGATTAGGAAAAGGGGAGGTGCAAAGAGACCTGGGTGTCATGGTACATCAGTCATTGAAGGTTGGCATGCAGGTACAGCAGGCGGTTAAGAAAGCAAATGGCATGTTGGCCTTTATAGCGAGGGATTTGAGTACAGGGGCAGGGAGGTGTTGCTACAGTTGTACATGGCCTTGGTGAGGCCACACCTGGAGTATTGTGTACAGTTTTGGTCTCCTAACCTGAGGAAGGACATTCTTGCTATTGAAGGGAGTGCAGCGAAGGTTCACCAGACTGATTCCCGGGATGGCGGGACTGACCTATCAAGAAAGACTGAATCAACTGGGCTTGTATTCACTGGAGTTCAGAAGAATGAGAGGGAACCTCATAGAAACGTTTAAAATTCTGACGGGGTTAGACAGGTTAGATGCAGGAAGAATGTTCCCAATGTTGGGGAAGTCCAGAACCAGGGGACACAGTCTAAGGATAAGGGGTAAGCCATTTAGGACCGAGATGAGGAGAAATTTCTTCACCCAGAGAGTGGTGAACCTGTGGAACTCTCTACCACAGAAAGTTGTTGAGGCCAATTCACTAAATATATTCAAAAAGGAGTTAGATGAAGTCCTTACTACTAGGGGGATCAAGGGGTATGGTGAGAAATCAGGAATGGGGTACTGAAGTTGCATGTTCAGCCATGAACTCATTGAATGGCAGTGCAGGCTAGAAGGGCCGAATGGCCTACTCCTGCACCTATTTTCTATGTTTCTATGTTTCTATGTTCTTGTGTCTCGGGTGGGGCGGGGTGTGTTTATACTGTGAGACACAAGGCACTGCAGTTTTGAGGGACATTCTGGATGGACCAGTGGGTCTTTTCCTGTCGCTCACTGTCCGATGTCCGTATGTTCACTAGTCCCCCCCCGGCTGATCTAGTTTGAGGATAGTGCTGGTGTCAGCCTCCATTTGAAGCTCAGGATCCCGTAGTGTTTTTCTATTAATGATCACCCTTTGCTCCCTCAGTTTTCGATCCAGTTAATTAGCTAAACCACCATCAATTGCATGAGCCTCCGCCGTCTGTAAAGATATTTGGTTTTGGAACTTCATCACGACATGAGCCAGGGCACCCTCGGCAAGAAGTCCTGTGTTTTGGATGGGGCCACTCGTCAGTGATTGAGTATTAACCCGCCAAGATATTCCCCAAGGAACATTCAACCTAAAATGCTGCAAGGCGGCTGCAAGAATTCACAAGCACTGATCTTTTGTGTGTTGACGAGGATGGAGGTTTCTTCAAAACCTTGTTGGCAGAAAATCAATGGCTGGGATCTCAACAACAGTGAACGTGAGTGATTATTCTCACCAGCTGGTGCATCAGTAGCCAGGGGCGTCCGTCTAGAATGGTTAGACTCATAAGAACATAAGAAATAGGAGCCCCTCGAGTTTGCTCTGCCATTCAATAAGATCATGGCTGATCTGATCATGGACTCAGTTCCACTTCCCCACCCGCTCCCCATAACCCTTCACTCCCTTATAGCTCAAAAATCTGTCTATCTCTGCCTTAAATATATTCAGTGACCCAGCTTGCCACAGCTCTCTGGGACAGAGAATTCCACAGATTTACAAACCTCTGAGAGAAGAAATTACTCCTCATCTCCATTTTAAATGGGCGTCCCCTTATTCTGACACTATGCCCCCTAGTTCTAGATTCCTCCACGAGGGGAAACATCCTCTCTGCATCTACCCTGTCGAGCCCCCTCGGTATGTTTCAATAAGATCACCTCTCATTCTTCTAAACTCCAATGTGTATAGGCCCAAACTGCTCAACCTTACTTCATAACACAATCCCTTCATCCCAGGACTCGAAGGATGAAGGGGAGGGTCAAAAGGGTGTTGCACTAGCAGTCTGCACCTCTGTTTCATAATGCTGCATCAAAGCCTGAGGTGCAGTAACCAGCTCCCGTGTACAGCTGCAACAATGTGTTCCAAACCTGCAAGAGCTCTTGTTTTTGGATAAACACCAGCACACAGCGCAGAATTACGGTTGTCGATATTAATGCACTTGTTTTATTTTAATATATTAGAACCTCTGCAAAATCATACAATACTCCAGTTCAGTATTGAGACTCAATTCTAGGCACCACACTGTAGGAAGGATGAGAATAGTCGAGGCATGGAATACAAAAGCAAGGAGGTTATGCTTGAACTGTATAAAACACTGGTTAGGCCGCAGCTGGAGTACTGTGTGCAGTTCTGGTCACCACATTATAGGAAGGATGTGATTGCACAGGAAATGATGCAGAGGAGATTTACAAGAATGTCGCCTGGACTGGAGAATTTTGGCTGTGAGGAAAGATTGGAATGCTGGGTCTGTTTTCTTTGGAACAGAGGAGGCTGAGGGGAGACCTGATTGAGGTGTATAAAATGGATGGAGTGGATAGGAAGGACCTGTTACCCTTGGCAGAGGGGTCAACAACCAGGGGGCACAGATTTAAAGTAATTGGGGGGAGGTTTAGAGGAGATATGAGGGGAGATTTCTTCACCCAGAGAGTGGTGAGGGTCTGGACCTCACTGCCTGAAAGGGTGGTAGAGGCAGAAACCCTCACCACATTTAAAAAATACTTGGATGTGCACTTAGTGCCGTAACCTACAGGGCTACGAACCTAGAGCTGGAAAGTGGGATTAGTCTTGATCGCTCTTGGTCGGCCGGCGTGGACACGATGGGCTGAAATGGCCTCATTCCCTGCTGTAAATTTTTATGATTCTCTGATTCTATGGTCCTAGGGATGAGGGACTTCAGTTATGTAGAGAGACTGGAGAAGCTGGGGATCTCCTTCGAGCAGAGAAGGTTAAAGGGAGATTCAATGGAGGCTTTCAACGTTATGAAGGGTTTTGATCGAGTAAATAGGGAAAAACTGTTTCCACTGGCAGGAGGGTCGTTAACCAGAGGACATTGATTTAAGATTATTGGCAAAATAACCAGAGGGGAGATGAGGAGAATTGCTGTGCTCTAGAATGCGCTGCTTGAAAGGGCGGTGGAAGCAGATTCAACAGTAACTTTCAAATGGAAATTGGATAAATACTTGAAAAGGAAAAATTTGTCGGGCTGTGGGGAAAGAGCAGGGGGAGTGGGATTAATTGGATCGCTCTTTCAAAGAGCCGACACAGGCACGATTGGCCGAATGGCCTACTTCTGCGCTGTACCATTCTATAATTCTATGTATAGCTTATCTCCCCGGGCTAAATTGAAATCGAGTCGTGACTTTATCGTCATCCGTCCGGGTGGAACGGGTTCGGTTTTCACGCCCGTTTCACGACCCGACCGAATTCACGCTCCAAATGGATTGGGTGGGGAGTAAAACTACTGTCCCAACCGAACCCGGTCCCGCTGCCTCCGGGACCGGGTTAGGTAATATAAAACATGAAAGGAGTTTTTCTTTCCGAAAGCAAAGTATTGACACGGGAGTTTGAAAGCACGGATCGAGCCGAAATGACTGCTTCCGCGACTTGCCCTAATGAACTTTCGGTGTCAAAGGTGTCTCCCTTGTTTCCGCACAGCTACGTTCTCAAATTCAGTGCAAGCAGATGTCTGTTGTCTTGGGGGCATCAGTTGTCTGCTCAGTATTCCCACACCCTCTGTTGACGAGCAGTGCAGTACGTTATTGCAATAATACTGCCGCCTGCAAAAAAAAAACTCTGCCATTACAGATCAGTCTTGCTATTGTCATCAGGCTTGCTTGGTGTGACACAAGACTCCCAAAACAAACGCTCTACTCGGAACTCCTTCCACCTTGGGCAAGCGAGCCCAAGGTGGGCAGAGGAAATGTTTCGAGGACACCCTCAAAGCCTCCTTGATAAAATGCAACATCCCCACCTGGGAATCCCTGGCCAAAGACCGCCCTAAGTGGAGGAAGTGCATCCGGGAGAACGCTGAGCACCTCGAGTCTCGTCGCCGAGAGCATGCAGAAACCAAACGCAGGCAGCGAAAGGAGCGTGCGGCAAGCCAGTCCCACCCAGCCTTTCCTTCAACGACTGTCTGTCCCACCTGTGACAGGGACTGTGTTTCTCGTATTGGACTGTTCAGTCACCTAAGGACTCACTTTTAGAGTGGAAGCAAGTCTTCCTCGATTCCAAGGGACTGCCTATGATGACGATGATTGGCTAGTGCAGTCACCGTTGTAATGTGGGAAACACGGTGGTCAGTTTCTGCACAGCAAGCTCCCACAAACAGCAATGAAATTAATGACCAGATAATCTGTTTTTAGTGCTGCTGCTTGAGGGATAAATATTGGCTCAGGATAACTCCCGCTGCTCTTCTTGTGCGAGGCCCCTTGGGGAAGAGTGACCATAATATGGTGAAATTCTACATTAGGATGGAGAATGAAACAGTTAATTCAGAGACCATGGTCCAGAACTTAAAGAAGGGTAACTTTGAAGGTATGAGGCGTGAATTGGCTAGGATAGAGTAGCAAATGATACTTAAGGGTTTGACAGTGGATGGGCAATGGCAGGCATTTAGAGACCGCATGGATGAACTACAACAATTGTACATCCCTGTCTGGCGTAAAAATAAAAAAGGTAGGTGGCTCAACCGTGACTATCAAGGGAAATCAGGGATAGCATTAAAGCCAAGGAAGTGGCATACAAATTGGCCAGAAATAGCAGCGAACCCGGGGACTGGGAGAAATTTAGAACTCAGCAGAGGAGGACAAAGGGTTTGATTAGGGCAGGGAAAATAAGAGTACGAGAGGAAGCTTGTAGGGAACATTAAGACGGACTGCAAAAGCTTCTATAGATATGTAAAGAGAAAAAGGTTAGTAAAGACAAACGTAGGTCCCCTGCAGTCAGAATCAGGGGAAGTCACAACTGGGAACAAAGAAATGGCAGATCAATTGAACAAGTACTTGGGTTCGGTATTCACTAAGGAGGACACAAACAACCTTCCGGATATAAAAAAGGTCAGAGGGTCTAGTAAGAAGGAGGAACTGAGGAAAATCCTTATAAGTCGGGAAATTGTGTTGAGGAAGTTGATGGGATTGAAGGCCGATAAATCCCCAGGGCCTGATGGACTGCATCCCAGAGTACTTAAGGAGGTGGCCTTGGAAATAATTTTTGAGGATGTTTCCAGTAGAGTGGACAAGGGAGAACCAGTTGATGTGGTGTATTTGGACTTTCAGAAGGCTTTTGACAAGGTCCCACACAAGAGATTAATGTGCAAAGTTAAAGCACATGGGATTGGGGGTAGTGTGCTGACATGGATTGAGAACTGGTTGGCAGACAGGAAGCAAAGAGTAGGAGTAAATGGGTACTTTTCAGAATGGCAGGCAGTGACTAGTGGGGTACCGCAAGGTTCTGTGCTGGGGCCCCAGCTGTTTATACATTAATGATTTAGATGAGGGGATTAAATGTAGTATCTCCAAATTTGCGGATGACACTAAGTTGGGTGGCAGTGTGAGCTGCGAGGAGGATGCTATGAGGCTGCAGAGTGACTTGGCTGCAGAGTGACTTAGGTGAGTGGGCAAATGCATGGCAGATGAAGTATAATGTGGATAAATGTGAGGTTATCCACTTTGGTGGTAAAAACAGAGAGACAGACTATTATCTGAATGGTGACAGGTTAGGAAAAGGGGAGGTGCAACGAGACCTGGGTGTCATGATACATCAGTCATTGAAGGTTGGCATGCAGGTACAGCAGGCGGTTAAGAAAGCAAATGGCATGTTGGCCTTCATAGCAAGGGGATTTGAGTACAGGGGCAGGGAGGTGTTACTACAGTTGTACAGGGCCTTGGTGAGGCCACACCTGGAGTATTGTGTACAGTTTTGGTCTCCTAACTTGAGGAAGGACATTCTTGCTATTGAGGGAGTGCAGCGAAGGTTCACCAGACTGATTCCCGGGATGGCGGGACTGACATATCAAGAAAGACTGGATCAACTGGGCTTGTATTCACCAGAGTTCAGAAGAATGAGAGGGGATCTCATAGAAACGTTTAAAATTCTGACGGGTTTAGACAGGTTAGATGCAGGAAGAATGTTCCCAATGTTGGGGAAGTCCAGAACCAGGGGTCACAGTCGAAGTATAAGGGGTAAGCCATTTAGGACCGAGATGAGGAGAAACTTCTTCACCCAGAGAGTGGTGAACCTGTGGAATTCTCTACCACAGAAAGTTGTTGAGGCCAATTCACTAAATATATTCAAAAAGGAGTTGGATGTAGTCCTTACTACTAGGGGGATCAAGGGGTATGGCGAGAAAGCAGTAATGGGGTACTGAAGTTGCATGTTCAGCCATGAACTCATTGAATGGCGGTGCAGGCTCGAAGGGCCGAATGGCCTACTCCTGCACCTATTTTCTATGTTCTATGTCTATGTTCCAGTAGTGCAAAGGGATCTTTAACGTCCACCTGAGAGGGCAGACAGAGCATCGTTTTAACCGTCTCATCCGAGAGACGGCACCTCCGTCAGTGCAGCGCTCCCTCCGCACTGGCACTGGGAGCGTCAGCCTGGATTATGTGCTCCCGTCTCGGGGGTTGAGATTTTGCAGAGGGCAAACTGTAATCAGAGCAGAACGCTACGTGGTGTTGCGCGCCTACACAGCCCGTCAGATTGCTGCTGTCCTATTGTAGTTAGCTGCACACTTTCTGTCTGTTCCATAGCGGGACCCTCCGAGGATTCCCTGCCCCCTCCACCCCCCCCCCCCCCTTTCCCTGTAGCAGTGTAATTCTCCAGAGACCCTTCTAGTTCTGTCAGGTTTTACATTCGACGGAACAGCACTGGTATTGTCAAAAGGATTTAAGTTTGAGGCACTGTGGTGAAAGGGAGGCTGCAAAGAGATTTAGATAGGTTAAGCGAATGGGCTAAGGTTTGGCAGATGGAATACAATGTCGGAAAATGTGAGGTCATCCACCTTGGGGGGGAAAAAAAACAGTAAAAGGGAATATTATTTGAATGGGGAGAAATTACAACATGCTATGGTGCAGAGGGACCTGGGGGTCCTTGTGCATGAATCCCAAAAAGTTAGTTTGCAGGTGCAGCAGGTAATCAGGAAGGCGAATGGAATGTTGGCCTTCATTGCGAGAGGGATGGAGTACAAAAGCAGGGAGGTACTGCTGCAACTGTACAAGGTATTGGTGAGGCCGCACTTGGAGTACTGCGTGTTGTTTTGGTCACCTTACTTAAGGAAGGATATACTAGCTTTGGAGGGGGTACAGAGACGATTCACTAGGCTGATTCCGGAGATGAGGGGGTTACCTTATGATGATAGATTGAGTAGACTGGGTCTTTACTCGTTGGAGTTCCGAAGGATGAGGGATGATCTCATAGAAACATTTAAAATAATGAAAGGGATGGACAAGATAGAGACAGAGAGGTTGTTTCCACTGGTCGGGGAGACTAGAACTAGGGGGCACAGCCTCAAAATACGTGGGAGCCAATTTAAAACCGAGTTGAGAAGGAATTTCTTCTCCCAGAGGGTTGTGAATCTGTGGAATTCTCTGCCCAGGGAAGCAGTTGAGGCTAGCTCATTGAATGTATTCAAATCAGAGATAGATAGATTTTTAACCAATAAGGGAATTAAGGGTTATGGGGAGAGGGCGGGTAAGCGGAGCCGAGTCCACGGCCAGATCAGCCATGATCTTGTTGAATGGCGGAGCAGGCTCGAGGGGCTAGATGGCCTACTCCTGTTCCTAATTCTTATGTTATGTTCTTATGTTGTGAAATAAATTTATTTTCACTGATATCATCCTGGGATGTGGAAAATCTCCACCCCCGTTTTCTGCTGTGCTTATCCAAATGATCTTTATTTTTCAACTGTCATTAATATTTCTCTTGGATTCAAATGGTGTCAGCAGTGTATTGCACCCTCGCCTCTGAGTTACAAGGTCATGGGTTCAAATCCCACTCCAGGAACTTGAGCACACTCCCAGTGCAGTGTCAGAGGTGCCGTCTTTCAGATGAGATGTAAACCGAGGCCCCGTCTGCTCTCTCAGGTGGACGTAAAAGATCCCATGGCGCTATTTCGAAGAAGTGCAGGGGAGTTATTTGGGAAAATGTTGGAGTCCATTATTAAAGAAGCAGTAGCAGGCCATTTGGAAAAGCGTAATTCGATCAGGCAGAGTCAGCATGGATTTATGAAGGGGAAGTCATGTTTGACAAATTTGCTGGAATTCTTTGAGGATGTAACAAACAGGGTGGATAAAGGTGAACTGGTGGATGTGGTGTATTTGGACTTCCTGAAGTCATTTGACAAGGTGCCACATAAAAGGTTACTGCACAAGATAAAAGTTCACGGGGTTGTGGGTAATATATTAGCATGGATAGAGGATTGGCTAATGAACAGAAAACAGAGAGTCAGGATAAATGGTTCATTCTCGGGTTGGCAATCAGTAACTAGTGAGGTGCCGCAGGGATCAGTGCTGGGACCCCAACTATTTACAATCTATATTAACGACTTGGATGAAGGGACCAAGTATAATGTAACAAGTTTGCTGATACAAAGATGGGAGGAAAAGCAATGTGTGAGGAGGACACAAAAAACATGCAAAAGGACACAGACAGGCTAAGTGAGTGGACAAAAATTTGGCAGATGGAGTATAATGTTGGAAAGTGTGAGATTATTCACTTTGGCAGAAAAAAAATCGCAGAGCAAGTTATTATTTAAATGGAGAAAAATTGCAAAGTACTACAGTACAGCGGGACCTGGTGCATGAAACACACAAAATTAGTATGTCGGTACAGCAAGTGACCAGGAAGACCAAAGGAATCTTGGCCTTTATTGCAAAGGGGATGGAGTATAAAAGCTGGGAAGTCTTGTTGCAGTTATATAGGGTATTGGTGAGGCCACACCTAGAATACTGCGCACAGTTTTGGTTTCCATATTTAATCAAGGATATACTTGCTTTGGAGGCATTTCAGAGAAGGTTCACTAGGTTGATTCTGGAGATGGGGGAGTTGACTTATGAGGAAAGGTTGAGTAGGTTGAGCCTCTACTCATTGGAGTTAAGAATGAGAGGTGATCTTATCGAAACATATAAGATTATGAGGGGGCTTGACAATATGGATGTAGAGAGGATGTTTCCACTGATAGGGGAGACAAGAACTAGGGGGCATAACCTTAGTAATAAGGGGCCGTCCATTTAAAACTGAGATGAGGAGGAATTTCTTCTTTCAGAGGGTTGTAAATCTGCGGAATTCGCTGCCTCAGAGAGCTGTGGAAGCTGGGTCATTGACTATATTTAAGACAGAGATTGGCAGTTTCTTAACTGATAAGGGGATAAGGGGTTATGGGGAGTGGGCAGGGAAGTGGACCTGAGTCTGATCAGATCAGCCATGATCTTATTGAATGGCGGAGCAGGCTCGAGTGGCCGTATGGCCTACTCCTGCTCCTATTTCTTATGTTATCCCCGGTGTCCTGGGACCAATATTTACCGCTGTATCAACATCACTAAAAACAGATTATTTGGTCGTTATCACAGGGCCTTTTTTTGGGAGCTTGCTGTGCGCTAATTGGCTGTCGCGTTTCCTACATTGGAACAGTGACCACATTTCAAAAGTACTTCATTGGCTGTAAAGTGCTTTGGAAAATCCTGAGGTGGTGAAAGGTGCTGTGTTCTTTCACACTATGATGAAATGATAAATGTATTTTCACTGACTTCAGATTGCGATAACTGTCCTGTTCCATAAATCTCCACCCCCTGTTTGTGCTGTGCTCAAATGATCTTTATTTCAATTGTCGTTAATATTCTTCTTGGCTTCAAATCCGAAATCCATTTTGTTCTTGGTTTGGTGCCAGTGTTCATTCCATGTTGGGTTCTCCCTTTCTGCAACACTGCTCTGTCTCAGTGCCCCCCTGGGTTGTGAGTGCACCGCCTTCGCCCCTCCCCACCCGATCTGGAGGCATACTGGATGTGATCTGCCCTTGGAAAGGTGCTGAGACCAGTGTCTAGCAAATACACTCATTGCGGCAAACCTGGTTCTGCACTTTCTGTCGGCTCAGCCTGCGCTTTCACTCTATCTAATAAATGGGACATAATGGACCCAGCCTGAACTTTTACAGGCTGAAATTAGCTGCAGTGTTTATTATAAAGTAGATAACAAGTGCAGATTAGACTAACATGGCAGGGTGACATTTACAATGATCAACCATGGCAAATGTCCTCTGAGTCCGTGCGGGGTTAAGTTATAGTGTCAGCCGTGGCTCAATGGGTAGCACACTCACCTCTGTGAGTTTCTGAAAGTTGTGGGTTTAAGTCCTGTTATGTATGTGAACCTCACCTATGTGTAAGACTTGCCACTATGGGGCACACCTGTGGGAGACCTATGGGTCACCTGTGTACCCTGGAGCAAGCCGGTAGAAAAGGCAGTCCACCATGCTGCTGCCTCACTTTGGAGTTATATTAAAGAGACCAAGGTCACAATGGTTTGAGCTTACAGCACAGTCTCGTGGAGTTATTCTGAACTTAACAACTGGCGACGAGTTTCAGATCACACGTGGAAATGGCTGTTGTTGGTATTCTTGAGAGATTTGTTGAGGGTGATGATTGGAAAGGCCTTGTTGAGCGTCTCATAGAAACATAGAAACATAGAAAATAGGTGCAGGAGCAGGCCATTCAGCCCTTCTAGCCTGCACCGCCATTCAATGAATTCATGGCTGAACATGAAACTTCAGTACCCCCTTCCTGCTTTCACGCCATACCTCTTGATCCCCCGAGTAGTAAGGACTTCATCTAACTCCCTTTTGAATATATTTAGTGAATTGGCCTCAACTACTTTCTGTGGTAGAGAATTCCACAGGTTCACCACTCTCTGGGTGAAGAAGTTTCTCCTCATCTCGGTCCTAAATGGCTTACCCCTTATCCTTAGACTGTGACCCCTGGTTCTGGACTTCCCCAACATTGGGAACATTCTTCCTGCATCCAACCTGTCCAAACCCGTCAGAATTTTAAACGTTTCTATGAGGTCCCCTCTCACTCTTCTGAACTCCAGTGAATACAAGCCCAGTTGATCCAGTCTTTCTTGATAGGTCAGTCCCACCATCCCGGGAATCATTCTGGTGAATCTTCGCTGCACTCCCTCAATAGCAAGAATGTCCTTCCTCAAGTTAGGAGACCAAAACTGTACACAATACTCCAGGTGTGGCCTCACCAAGGCCCTGTACAACTGTAGCAACACCTCCCTGCCCCTGTACTCAAATCCCCTCGCTATGAAGGCCAACATGCCATTTGCTTTCTTAACCGCCTGCTGTACCTGCATGCCAACCTTCAATGACTGATGTATCATGACACCCAGGTCTCGTTGCACCTTCCCTTTTCCTAATCTGTCACCATTCAGATAATAGTCTGTCTCTCTGTTTTTACCACCAAAGTGGATAACCTCACATTTATCCACATTATACTTCATCTGCCAGGCATTTGCCCACTCACCTAACCTATCCAAGTCACTCTGCAGCCTCATAGCATCCTCCTCGCAGCTCACACTGCCACCCAACTTAGTGTCATCCACAAATTTGGAGATACTACATTTAATCCCCTCGTCTAAATCATTAATGTACAATGTAAACAGCTGGGGCCCCAGCACAGAACCTTGCGGTACCCCACTAGTCACCGCCTGCCATTCTGAAAAGTACCCGTTTACTCCTACTCTTTGCTTCCTGTCTGACAACCAGTTCTCAATCCACGTCAGCACACTACCCCCAATCCCATGTGCTTTAACTTTGCACATTAATCTCCTGTGTGGGACCTTGTCGAAAGCCTTCTGAAAGTCCAAATATACCACATCAACTGGTTCTCCTTTGTCCACTTTACTGGAAATATCCTCACAAAATTCCAGAAGATTTGTCAAGCATGATTTCCCTTTCACAAATCCATGCTGACTTGGACCTATCATGTCACCATTTTCCAAATGCGCTGCTATGACATCCTTAATAATTGATTCCATCATTTTACCCACTACTGAGGTCAGGCTGACCGGACTATAATTCCCTGTTTTCTCTCTTCCCTCCTTTTTTAAAAAGTGGGGTTACATTGGCTACCCTCCACTCGATAGGAACTGATCCAGAGTCAATGGAATGTTGGAAAATGACTGTCAATGCATCTGCTATTTCCAGGCCACCTCCTTAAGTACTCTGGGATGCAGTCCATCAGGCCCTGGGGATTTATCGGCCTTCAATTCCATCAATTTCCCCAACACAACTTCCCGACTAATAAAGATTTCCCTCAGTTCCCCCTCCTTAGTAGACCCTCTGACCCCTTTTATATCCGGAAGGTTGTTTGTGTCTCGACCAGTACTTCATGGCCAATGAACGGACACGGCAGGGAGGGCGATCAAGCGCAGGGCGATTCTCCTCACCGTATGTGGGTCTTCGATATATGGCCTCCTCAAAAATCTGCTGGCAGTGGGCAAACCAACGGACAAGACTTAAACAGAGCTGTGTGCGCTGGCTCGGGAACACCTCCAGCCAGAGGAGAGCATCTTAATGGCCAGGTATTGCTTTTACACGCACCATCGCTCCGAGGGCCAGACATGGCGAGGTTTGTCGCCGACCTATGACCCGCCTTGCGGGACATCGCAAATTTGCAGGATCTTTGGGGGAAATGTTGCGGAATTTTTCGTGCTTGGAATCGGCCACAAGGTCATTCTTCGCAAACTGCTGTCTGCCGAATCTTTAGATCTGAGCAAGGCCATCACGATAGCCCAGGCCTTCATATCCACGAGCGACAACATGAAACAGATATCTTCACAGCATCGTAGCTCACCGGCTAGTACTGTGCATAAAATAATGCCTTCAGCAGGCAGAACTGTACATGGTAGTGCCCACACGACTGCAGAGACCAGGCCTAGGGTGACTCAGAGGCCGGTGTGGCGTGCTAATGCTAATCCATTAACACCATGCTAGCGCTGCGGGGGCAGTCATAGAGCCCATCAATGTCGATTCAAGCACTATGTGTGCAAGGGCTGTGGAACAATGGGGCACCTCCAGCGAATGTGCAAGCGACCTCTGACTCACCATGTGGCAGAGTCAGCAGAGGACGAATGATCCAGCGTGGATCATGCTGAACGAGCAGGAGAGGCAACTCAACCTGAGGATGAAGAGGAAGTGTATGGGGTACACGCTTTCACCACCAAAAGCCCTCCGATAATGTTAAAAGTTAAACTTAACAGCATTCCGGTCTCCATGGAATTGGACATGGGGGCAAGTCAATCAATTGTGAGCGAGAAGGTTTTTGAGAAACTGTGGGGTAACAAGGCACAGAGGCCAAAACTGAGCCCGATTCACACACATCTTGATCACTGCGCATTTACACCAAAGAACTCATACCTGTTATCGGTAGTGTGGCAGTGAAAGTATCGTACGACAGAATGGTGCATGATTTACCACTATGGATTGTGCCAGGCAATGGCCCAATGCTGTTTGGCAGAAGCTGGCTAGGCAAGATCCGATGGAACTGGGACAACATCAAAGCACTGTCTACGTTGATGACGCTCCGTGCGCCCAGGTGCTAAACAAATTCCCGGCGTTATTCGAGCCAGGCATCGGCAACTTCACGGGCACCAAGGTGCAGATCCATCTTGTTCCTGGGGCACGGCCCGTTCATCACAAGGCCCGTGCAGTCCCATATATGATGCGAAAGTCGAGATCGAGCTGGATAGACTTCAACGAGAGGGAATCATATCGCCAGTCGAGTTCAACGAGTGGGCCAGTCCAATCGTGCCGGTGCTAAAGAGCGATGGGACAGTCAGAGTCTGCGGGGACTACAAGGTAACGATCAACCGAGTCTCATTACAGGACCGGTACGCACTACCCAATGCGGAGGACTTATTCGCAACGCTAACAGGGGGAAAGTCGTTCACCAAGCAAGACCTAACCTCCGCTTACATGACACAGGAGCTGGTTGAATCCTCAAAGAAGTTGCCGTGCATCAACACGCACAAAGGACTGTTCGTGTACCACAGATGCCCCTTTGGGATTTGCTTGGCTGCGGCTATCTTCCAGAGGAACATGGAGAGTCTGCTGAAATCGATTCCATGCACCGTGGTGTTCCAAGACGACATCTTGATCACTGGTCGCAACACCACCGGACACTTGCACAACCTGGAAGAGGTTCTAAAGCGACTGGACAGAGTGGGACTCAGGCTGAAATGCTCCAAGTTTGTTTTCCTGGCGGCAGAGGTTGAATTTCTGGGGAGAAATATTGCGGCAGACGGTATCAGACTCACGGACTCCAAGATGGAGGCCATCAAGAATGCACCCAGATCACAGAATGTGACGGAGCTGCTTTCGTTCCTGGGACTCCTCAACTATTTTGGTAACTTTCTACCGGGGTTGAGCAATTTGCTGGAACCCTTGCACATATTGCTACGCAAGAGTGACGACTGGGTTTGGAGTAAATCTCAAGAGACAGCCTTTAATAAGGCCAGAAACCTGCTATGCTCTAACAAGTTACTTGTATTGTATAACCCATGTAAACGTTTAGTACTAGCTTGTGATGTGTCGTCGTACAGGGTCGATTGTGTGTTGCAACAAGCAAATGTGTCAGGCAAACTGCAACCGGTTGCATATGCGTCCAGGAGTTTATCCAAGGCTGAAAGAGCCTACAGTATAGTTGAGAAAGAAGTGTTGCCATGTGTATACGGGGTTAAGAAAATGTACCAATATCTATTTGGTCTCCGGTTCGAGCTCAGAACCGACCACAAACTGCTTACTTCACTGCTCTCAGAAAGCAAAGGTATCAACACCAATGCTTCATCCCGCATCCAAAGATGGGCACTAACATTGTCGGCATATGACTATGTAATCCGCCACAGACCAGGCACTCAGAACTGCGCTGACACACTCAGAACTGCGCTGACGCCCTCAGAACTGCGCTGACGCCCTCAGAACTGCGCTGACGCCCTCAGAACTGCGCTGACGCACTCAGAACTGCGCTGACGCACTCAGAACTGCGCTGACGCACTCAGAACTGCGCTGACGCCCTCAGTCGGCTGTCATTGCCCAGCACCGGGATGGAAATGGCGCAACCCGCAGACTTGTTTCTGGTAATGGATGCTTTTGAGAGTGAGGGGGTCACCCATCACGGCTCGCCAGATCAGGACCTGGACTAGCCAAGACTCTGTGCTATCACTAGTGAAAAGCTGCATCCTCAATGGGAGCTGGTCGGTGGTTCCCGGGGAAATGCAAGACGAAATGAAGCCATTTCACCGACGTAAGGACGAATTGGCAATCCAATCGGATTGTTTCCTATGGGGGAATCGCGTGGTTTTGCCAAAAAAAGGCAGAGAAACGTTTATACACGACCCACACAGTACACACCCAGGCATAGTCATGATGAAGGCTATTGCCAGGTCGCACGTTTGGTGGCCCGGCATTGACTCCGAATTGGAGTCATGTGTACATCAGTGCAACACTTGCTCACAGTTGAGCAATGCACCCAGGGAGGCCCCTCTGAGGCCTGTGGTCATGGCCCTCCAAACCGAGGTCCAGGGTCCACATAGATTTTGCTGGCCCTTTTCTAGGGAAGATGTTTCTAGTAGCAGTGGACGCTTATTCCAAATGGTTTGAATGTATAATAATCTCATCATGTACGTCCACTGCCACCTTTGAAAGCCTCAGGGCCATGTTCGCCACCTATGGTTTGCCCGACGTCCTTGTTGTGACAATGAACCATGTTTCACCAGCTCGGAATTCAACAAGTTCATGACTCGCAATAGCATTAAGCATGTCAGGTCTGCCCTATTTAAGCCCGCATCCCACAGCCAAGCGGAATGGGCAGTCCAAACCATCAAGCAGAGCTTGAAACGCGTAACGGACGGCTCCTTGCAGACCCGGTTATCTCGGGTCCTGCTCAGCTACCGGACGCTCACCGGTGTTCCCCCTACAGAATTGTTAATGAAGCGAGCACTCAAAACCAGATGCTCCTTCGTCCACCCAGATCTCAATGATCATGTAGAAACCCGGCGGCACTGGCATAACGCATACCACGATCGCGAGAAATTGAAGTTAATGATCCGGTGTTTGTTCTAAATTACGGTCGTGGTCCCAAGTGGATTGCTGGCACTGTCTTAGCCAAGGAGGGGTATAGAGTGTTCGTTGTGAAATTGCTGAATGGGCATATGTGCAGAAAGCATTTGGATCAGACCAAACTGCAATTCACAGACAACCAAGAACAGTTTGAAGAAGACCTTACCATCTATGATCCACCAACATACACCCAACCAGCAATTGACCTCGCTGTCAACCACGAGAATGAACCCATCATGCCCGACAGTTCGATCAGACCAGCCGTGCTTGATGCGTCCTTACTATACAGTATAAATGCACACGAGGCCCATACATGACAATGCTGCCATGCAGAAATGATCTGACCAACTCACCCATGCCAGGACTTCAACTCAGGCGATCGATCCGGGAACGCAGAGTGCCAGATTGTCTCAGCCTGTAAATAACTTTTACTTAAGACTTTGGGTGAACCTCACCTATGTGTAAGATTTGCCACTAGGGGGCACACCTGTGGGAGACCTATGGGTCACCTATGTACCCTGGAGCAAGCAGGTATAAAAGGCAGTCCATCATGCTGCTGCCTCACTTGGGAGTTATATTAAAGAGACCACGGTCACAATGGTTTGAGCTTGCAGCACAGTCTCGTGGAGTTAATCTGAACTTAACAAGTTCCACTCCAGGAACTTGAGCACATAAATCTAGACTGTCACTCTCAGTGCAGTACTGAGGCAGCGTTGCACTGTCGGAGCGGCAGTACTGAGGGAGCGTTGCACTGTCGGAGGGGCAGTACTGAGGGAGCGCTGCACTATCGGAGAGGCAGAACTGAGGGAGCAACGCACTGTCAGAGGGCTGTACTGAGGGAGTGCTGCACTGTCGGAGAGGCAGTATTGAGGGAGTACTGCACTGTCGGAGGTGCCGTCTTTCGGATGAGACATTAAACCGAGGCCCCGTCTGCCCTCTCAGGTGGACGTAAAAGATCTCGTGGCACTATTTCGAAGAAGAGCAGGGGAGTTATCTCCGATGTCCTGGCCAATATTTAACCTTCAACCAACATAACAAAAAAAACAGATTATCTGGTCATTATCACATGGCTGTTTGTGGGAGCTTGCTGTGCGCAAATTGGCTGCCGCGTTTCCTACATTACAACAGTGACAACACTCCCAAAGGTACTTCATTGGCTGCAAAGAGTCCGGTGCTCGTGAAAGGTGCTATATAAATGCAAGTCTTTCTTTTTTATCTTTACTGGCAGAGCAGTAATCAGTTAGAGACCCATGGGAGCTTTTAAACATTTTTGACAGACTTTGTAGACAAATTGGAAGAAGTTTCACGCCAAGGGTACAATGCGTAGGAGGGATGCTTTGATGTGTAGCATCACTGCACTCTTGCCTGGTTGTACTCTGCGCACATTTAAATGCAACATTAGAAAATGCACGATAGCGTGCTGAAATGCTTTTTGATCTACATTATACCGAAGTGAAAGGTAAATGCGTTAGAGTGTGGAAACAGCGGTCTCCAAATCTTTCCGACCATTGACCAACACATGTCTTTCCCTATTGATAAATTCAAACTGTTCCCTCACCCTGGCTCTGTTACCACATCACAGAATCAGATGGTCTCCCAGACATACAGCGTTTATAAAACCATAGTGCAGAGGTTACATTGGATTATAAACCTCGCTGGGGCATATTTCAAGTTATTGCTGTCACATGATGAACATTCTCTCTCTCTCTCTCTCTCCCTGTCTCGCTGTCCCTGCCTCACTGTCTGTCGCTGCCCTATCTCTCTATCTGTCCCTGTCTCTGTCTCGTTGTCTGTCTCTGTCCCTGTCTGCCTCACTGTCTGCTTCTGTTTCACTGTCTGTCTCTATCTGTCCCTGTCTCTCCTGTCTGCCTCTGCCCCTGTGTTTCTATCTCTCTATCTGTCTCTGTCGCTGTCTCCCCTGTCTCTGTCTGTCCCTGTCCCTGTCCCTATCCCTATCTCTGTCTCCCCTGTCTGCCCCTGTCTCTGAATCGCTATCTGTCTCTGTCTCGCTATCTGTCTCTGTCTCGCTGTTTGTCCCTGTCTCTGTCTCCCCTGTCTCTGTCTCGCTGTCTGTCGCTGTCCCTGTCTCGCTGTCTGTCCCTGTCCCTATCCCTGTCTCTGTCTCCCCTGTCTCGCTATCTGTCTCTATCTGTCCCTGTCTCCCCGTCTGTCTCTGTCTCGCTGTCTGTCCCTGTCCCTGTCTCGCTGTCTGTCCCTGTCCCTGTCCCTGTCCCTGTCCCTGTCCCTGTCTCGCTGTTTGTCCCTGTCCCTGTCCCTGTCTCGCTGTCTGTCCCTGTCCCTGTCTCTCTGTCTCCCCTGTCTCTGTCTCCCCTGTCTGTCTCTGTCTCGCTGTCTATCTCTACCCCCGTCAGTCCCTATCTCTGTCTCGCTGTCTGTCCCTGTCCCTGTCCCTGTCTCTGTCTCGCTGTCTGTCCCTGTCCCTGTCCCTGTCTCTGTCTCGCTGTCTGTCCCTGTCCCTGTCCCTGTCTCTGTCTCGCTGTCTGTCCCTGTCCCTGTCCCTGTCTCTGTCTCGCTGTCTGTCCCTGTCCCTGTTTCTGTATCCCTGTCTGTCCCTGTCTCTGTCTCCCCTGTCTGTCTCTGTCTCGCTGTCTATCTCTACCCCCGTCAGTCCCTATCTCTGTCTCGCTGTCTGTTCCTGTCCCTGTCCCTGACCCTGTCTCTGTCTCGCTGTCCCTGTCCCTGTTTCTGTATCCCTGTCTGTCCCTGTCTCTGTCTCGCTGTCTGACCTTGTCCCTGTCTCTGTCTCCCCGTCTGTCCCTGTCTGTCCCTGTTTATGTCTCGCTGTCTATCTCTACCCCTGTCTGTCCCTGTCTCTGTCTCGCTGTCTGTTTACTTGTGTTGTACGGCATTGGTCAGCCCTGATCTGGAGTACCGTGTGCAGGTCGGGAGCCGAACGATTAGGCAAGGTCTCATTATCTCTGAGAGGGTACAGAGATGAACAATAAGGCCGAATGGCCTACTCCTGCACCTATTTTCTAATAAGGGTGATAGGTTGAATCTTCATGATGGTGAAGCATTCAAATCCCAGGGGATGCAAGAGTGAAAAATCCGGAAGCAAGGAGTAAGAAAGGACATGAGTGGAACGTTTTGATCCAGGTGGTAAAATATAAAGATAACAAATGAGCTGTTTATATGGTCAGAGCAGACTGATTCTTCAACAGACATACATGATTCCGAAGGGGGCTTGATAGGGTGGATGCTGAGATGCCGTTTCCCCTGGCTGGAGAGTCTAGAACTGGGGGTCACAGTCTCAGGATAAGGGGTCGGTCATTTAGGACTGAAATGAGGAGGAATTTCTTCACTCAGGGTGGTGAATCTTTGGAATTCTCTGCCCCAGAGGGCTGTGGAGGTTCAGTCGTTGAATATATTCAAGGCTGAGATCGATAGATTTTGGACTCTAGGGAATCAAGGGGATTGGGCAGGAAAGTGGAGTTGAGGCCGATGATCAGCCATTGAATGGCTGAGCAGGCTCGAGAGGCCATATGGCCTACTCCTGCTCCTATTTCATGTTTTCTTATAGACAGTCGGTTACAGCTGCTCCGTGCAGTCCATCATTAAAACATTTTAGTCGTAAGCAAACTAACAAAGGATTCTGATGGTTTTTGTCCTTGAAATGGTAGAGTGTTGTGAGTGGGATAGCAGAATTGTGAGAGTGATGGGGGAATCCGACCAGTTGGACCTTTGGGGCAGTGGCAATATTGCTGAAGTTGTAACTGATTGAGAAACTGTGCTCCATTCTTGCATGTCATTGGTGAAGGTACTTTAGAAGTTCTCAGTATGTTTGGCACAGACACGATGGGCCGAATGCCCGCCTTCTGTGCCGTAAAGTTCTATGATTCTACGATTGCACTAACAGAGGAACAAAGGGATAAGCTTTGAAAGTGTTCTGGAACCAACTGTGGGTTAAGGCCGAATGTATTATAAGCGAGACATAAGTTTAATACTAGGGATACAAGGATTAATCAAAAGCATTGACCAACATCAGGCAGATCCAATGTATCGCTAAATGGTGCAAGTTTGAAGAATTATGCGACTGTATAATCAAAGATGAGATCATGTAGATACAGTCAGAGAAAGCAAATGAAAGATCCTGATTAACATGACAGAGAGGGCGAGCGATGAGAATGCAAAGTCACAATTGAAGATTGGACGAGCGGGCAATGGGAGATCATTGGGAGACTGGGCAGTGGGAGATTATTGGACGAGCGGGCAGTGGGAGATCATTGGGAGACTGGGCAGTGGGAGATTATTGGACGAGCGGGCAGTGGGAGATCATTGGACGAGCGGGCAGTGGGAGATCATTGGGAGACTGGGCAGTGGGAGATTATTGGGAGATTAGGCAGTGGGAGATCATTGGACGAGCGGGCAGTAGGAGATCATTGGACGAGCGGGCAGTGGGAGATCATTGGGAGAATGGGCAGTGGGAGATCATTGGACGAGCGGGCAGTGGGAGATCATTGGGAGAATGGGCAGTGGGAGATCATTGGACGAGCGGGCAGTGGGAGATCATTGGTAGAATGGGCAGTGGGAGATCATTGGACGAGCGGGCAGTGGGAGATCATTGGGAGATTAGGCAGTGGGAGATCATTGGACGAGCGGGCAGTGGGAGATCATTGGGAGAATGGGCAGTGGGAGATCATTGGACGAGCGGGCAGTGGGAGATCATTGGGAGACTGGGCAGTGGGAGATTATTGGACGAGCGGGCAGTGGGAGATCATTGGGAGATTAGGCAGTGGGAGATCATTGGACGAGCGGGCAGTGGGAGATCATTGGGAGAATGGGCAGTGGGAGATCATTGGATGAGCGGGCAGTGGGAGATCATTGGGAGAATGGGCAGTGGGAGATCATTGGACGAGCGGGCAGTGGGAGATCATTGGGAGACTGGGCAGTGGGAGATCATTGGACGTGCGGGAAGTGGGAGATCATTGGACGAGCGGGCAGTGGGAGATCAGTGGGAAACTGGGCAGTGGGAGATTATTGGACGAGCGGGCAGTGGGAGATCATTGGGAGACTGGGCAGTGGGAGATCATTGGACGTGCGGGAAGTGGGAGATCATTGGACGAGCAGGCAGTGGGAGATCATTGGACGTGCGGGAAGTGGGAGATCATTGGACGAGCGGGCAGTGGGAGATCATTGGACGAGCGGGCAGTGGGAGATCATTGGGAGACTGGGCAGTAGGAGCTGACCCAAGAACCAAGACTAAGGTTTATCTCTCTTGTGAAAGTTGTAAGCTGGATGGATGTGGCCTTTGTAGATGGAGGCATCGTCCCTTTCGGTCCCTGCCCAGGGGAACAATTGGGGGAAGATTTAGCCAGTGTGTGGACACTGCCTCCCTGGAACAGCCGGAAGAGCTTTTGGTGGCTGTTGACTCGAGCGGTTATGAAGAGCAGACAGTTTGTGGAATCTGCTAATGGCAGCGAGAGCGAATCATGGAATAAGTTATCCTGGAGGGCTATTGATCAGACCGTCTAAATGGGCTCAAAGGACAATTAGCTGTAATTCTAGAGAAAGACACATTGAGGGGTAAAGTGTGAAGGCGGGCATGTGGGATTGATGTGTGAGGAAGGAACGATCTGGTTAAACCTTTTCTTGTGCTGCTTAAAAAATCTATATTCTTCCCTTCTTATCTAACTTGATTATTCCATCTCTGCCAGTGTTTGTATGCTTTGTCAACTTTTCCCTTTGCGTGAAGCTAATCGGTGTATATATTTTGCTTGCAAACTGTTACAAGATGCCCTGTCGTTGCACATGATGCTGTACCTCCTGCATTGCTTAGCAAACGGGGACCTTCTCTGTGGGATAGTGCAGTCACATTCGGCAGTGTTGTTGTCCCTGTGTGTGTGAGAGTGTGTGTGCCTGTTTATATGTGTGTGTGTCTGTGTATGTGTGTCTGTGTATGTGTGTATATTTGCGTGTGTGTGTGTGTGTGTGTGTGTGTTTTGTGTGTTTTTTGTTTTAAATCCGTGTGTATGAGTCACAGATTCCGACCGGTGTTAACAAAACAATATCCCTATGCTTTTTCCTCTTTCTGTTTTTTGGCTTCTCCCAGTGGGATTACATGGCTGGTGGTAGTGGGTGGGGTGAAAGCGGGAGGGAGGTGTTTAGTCACGATGCTCCGGCTATCATGAGGTGTGGGGCAGACTTGATGGACCCGCTGGTCATTTCCTCCCCGTCAACTTCGTGTGTCCGGTGTCGAGTGTCCGTCCGTGCTGACAGAGCGCCGCGGAGAAATGAAGACCGTGCTCGCGTTGGTTGCTCGGAGCAGTCGCTCCCGCCCCCTCCCCCCTCCCCCGCCCGCAGTGCTGGCACTCGGATGGAGGGAACTCACCGCGGGCAACATGTTGCTCCCTTAGCGGAGAGGTCAGAAGTCAACAACCGGGGGGCATAGATTTAAAGTAATCGCTAGAAGGAGTTGAGGGGAAATATCTTCGCCCAGAGGCTGGTGGAGGTCTGGAACTCACTGCCTGAAAGGGTGGGAGAGGCAGAAACCCTCATCGCATTTAAAAGAATACTTGGATGTGCACTTGAAATGCCGTAACCTACAGGGCTACGGACCAAGAACTCGAAAGTAGGATAAGGCTGGATAGCTCTTTGACGGCCGGCACGGACACGATGGGCCAAAATGGCCTCCTTCCGTGCTGTAAACTTCTACGATTCAATTAAATGATTGGAGTCTGCTCCCGGCGATGCGCACCGTTCTATTCTCTCACTTTTTTTGAAAAAAAAAACAAAAATGTGAAAAGTTTTCTAATGCCCTGCATCTCTTTTTCTTTGTTCCAAATTGATGTCTCATCACGGTGAGCAGTTTGTACAGGTGAGTGGACAGTCCTTGCATCTAGCGGAGTGCGTGGCGGGCTTTTCTGGGCGTGCGTGGCGGTGCGATTGGAAGTGGACCATCGCACAGGGCTGACTGGGTCTGGAGTGAGAGAGAGAGAGAGAGAGAGAGAGTGAGTGAGTGAGGGGGGGGGGGGCGGACCAGTGGGGTTGCTGCAATAACCGGCGCTCCCTGCTTCCACTCTCTGCCCATCCAGCATCTCTCCCGTAGCTGTCGGATAAAAGGCTCCCGTCTGATAACATCCCGCTTTGGTGCAGGAAGACCTCGCGCAGTGTTGTCACCCAGTCAGCACCGTCCAATCGAAATCCCTGACCCGCTGCCGGTGTTGCCACGGCGACACTCTCTTACTCCTTCTTGTTGATGCAAATGACCAATTTAAGAGTTAAGACACGCCCCCTTTTTAAAGGGGCACAACCCATGAAGTGTAAATTAAACAAAAGATCTTTTAAAGGAACCTTAGCAAATTAAATTAAAGTTTTGTTTTGAGGACGGGGAGGGGGGGTTGATGATGCACTCCAGTCCCTCCATTGCTCACCCGTCGCGGAAGGCCGCGTGTGTGCCGGTGGACACCTTATGCTCCATCTCCAGGGACACCTGGGTGCGAACACGCGGAAGAGAGGCAGGCAGTCGCGCTGACCAAGCCACCCCACCACTCCCCACCTTTCGACCGCTCAATGCCTGGACCAGTTAATGGTCACCTTGGTCAGGCCCAGGAACAGTGACGTTCTTTTAGCCACATGGCCTATTTTCAGTAGAAACCACCACACACACACACACACACACACACCACACACACACACACACCAGGTCTATGTTGATGAGCATATATCTACTGAATCAACATCTCCCAACAATCGGGGACCGAGGATGTGAAGCTCTCGCAACGCTCCCAATGATCCAAGAACTCTTGCACGCTCTGCTTGTCCTCTCTCCCTTTTACCAACAAACAAGCCCACAAAAAAGCTTAAAGGTCACACGCCATGCAACTATGAGCATTGAGATCATGTGACCAACCATGGGGTCTGTTTATTTACTAATGGAGTTCTCCACATCTGGATTCCCAATTAGCCAGCTGTGGCCACTGGCAAACGTATTGGCCAACACGGCTCTTGGATTTGGGTAGAGTGTAACAGCGAAGGTGTCTGTACTCTGCCTGTTGGAATTGTGAACCCCCTCTGCCCAGCCAGCTCGACCGTTTGTAACTCCTGACCTTTCAAAGGTGGGTTATGTCTGGAGGGACACTGGGAACGTTTGCAGGTCGTGACCATAAGAATATAAGAATTAGGAGTCAACCATTTGGCCACTCGAGCCTACTCTGCCATTCATTAACTTCATGGCTGATTTTCGACCTCAATTCCACTTTCCCGCCCAATCCCCATATCCCTCGATTTCTCAGGGTCCAAAAATCTACCGATCTTGGCCTTGAATATACTCAACGACTGAGCATCCTCAGCCCTCTGGGGCAGAGAATTCAAAAGATTCACCACCTCCTGAGTGAAGAAATTCCTTCTCGTCTGAGTCTTATCCTCAAGCTATGCCCCCTAGTCCTAATCTCTCCAATCAGGAGAAAAAGCCTCCCAGCATCTGCCCTGTCAAGTGCTCTAAGAATTGTATGCGTTTCAATGTGATCACCTCTCATTTTTTTAAATTCCAGAGAATATAGGACCAATCTACTCAATCTCTCATAAGACAATCCTCCCATCCCAGGAACCAGTCTGGTAAACCTTTGTTGCACCAACTCTAAGGCAAATATATACTTTCTTAGGTAAGGAGTCCTCCAGGTTTGGTCTCATCATCATGGGCAGTCCCTCGGAATCGAGGAGGACTTGCTTCCACTCCCAAAGTGAGTTCTTTGATGGCTGAACAGTCCGATACGAGAGCCACAGACCCTGTTGCAGGTGGGACAGACATTCATCGGGGGAAGGGGTCGGTAGGGCTGGCTTGCCGCGTGCTCCTTCCGCTGCCTGCGCCTGGCCTCTTCATGCTCCTTGCGTCAAGCCTCAAAGAGCTCAACGCCCTCCCTGATGGACTTTCTCCACCTCGGGCGGTCTGCAGCCAGGTGTCAGTGGTGATGTCGCACTTTACCAGAGAGGCTTTGAGGGTGACCTTATAACGTTTCCGCTGTCCTCCTATGGCTCGTTTAGCATGAAGGAGCTCCGCATAAAGCATTTGCTTAGGGAGTCTCGTATCTGGCATGAGTACTATGTGGCCTGCCCAGCGAAGCTGATCGAGTGTGGTCAGTGCTTCAATACTGGGGATGTTAGCCTGGTCAAGGACACTGATGTTGGTCCTCCCAGGAGATTTGCAGGATCTTGTGGAGACATCGTTGGTGATAACCAAAAGTCCAATGTTGCAGCAAACCTTCCTTACTCTTATACTCCAATTCTCTTGCAATGAAGGCTACCATTTAGCTGCATGTAAATTTTCTGTGATTCATGCACAAGCATCCCGCCCCCCCACCCCCCCAAATCCTTCTGAATACCAACAGCAAGTGCTGGAATGTCCCACCTTTTGCTGTCCTGTGTACAGCTATAGTCAGCATGCTGCAGTCAGGGCATCCTCTGACAGACTTAGTGGGCTGAAGTTCACCTTACGGTGCGGGACAGACTTGATGGTCCATTGAGTTTCGTATCTCGGTGAGTATTGGCACTCGCCAGCGGAGCTGATTCGGGTGAAGGATGCCTGGAGCTGGGTTCAGGAGGCAGAACCATGTTTGAAGCTCCTCTTCGAAGAGTGGACCTCGGGAGTGATGTTCCGACGGGCGTGTGCAGGAGATGTATGCCACAGTATTGGTACCAATGTACTAAATCAGCCAAGTGACAACACTGCTTGGGTGCACCCTTCGCGATAGATACATCCATCTGCAGCTCCCATTTAGTTATTTTTGGGGGAATTCGGGGCATAGATCAATGAGAGAGCTGGATACCAATCCCCACTGTTCCCTGCGGATAAATGGAAGCAATTTCAACGGGTTGGTGTGTGGATTTTCCATGGAGTGGCGGTGTTAGTGACACCGGTGAGCCTGGGTGAATGGTGCTGGAATGTTTCAGGAGAGATGTATAATGCACCCGTGTGTAACCTGATTTCTCCACCTCTCCTTTGAATAAGTACGCAGTTATTCCAGAACCAAGAGACTAAATATTCTGTTCCTCGTCCTCCTGTCTATAGTTTGGTGAAATCTGCGGGGGCTGCTCGTCCGTGCATTCTGGAGATTGGGGGTGGTGGGGTGAGGGAGTAGGTGGGGGGTGGGGTGGGGGAGTAGGTGGGGGGTTGGTGGGAGTGGGGAGTAGGCGGGGGGTTGGTGGGTGGGGAGTAGGCGGAGGGTTGGTGGGTGGGGAGTAGGTGGGAGTGGGGGTGTGGATGGGTGGGGAGTAGGTGGGAGTGGGGGTGTGGATGGGTGGGGGGTAGGTGGGGGGTGTGGGTGGGTGGGGAGTAGTTGGGGGGTTGGTGGGTGGGGAGTAGGTGGAGGTGTGGGTGGGTAGGGTTTAGGTGGGAGTGGGGGTATGGGTGGAGGGGGTGGGTAGTGGGGTGGTGGGGTTGGGTGAGGAGGAGGGCTTAGGTGGGGAGAGGGGAGTAAGGGGTAGGTGGGGTGTGGGTGGGGAGAGAGTGGAGGAGTGGGTGGGGTGGTGAGGTGGGTGGATTTTAACCTTTGAGCGTTTCTTGGATGATGGGACCCTGAGGCAGTCCCAGCGGATAATGGTCATGCTGCATTGTTTAAACCCTCACCTTCCAACTCCTGAATTCAGTGGGTGGGGGGTATGAGAAGAGCGACTGGCAACTCCACCCCCAGGAGTACCCGGGGCTTGGGGCGAAGAGCGGGGGAATCCTGGTTTCACGCCATGTATCGTAAATCCAGTCACTGATTCACCGTGCGTGAAGCTCCAGGCGCTGTTTCTGGGGGAGGTGACGTGGCTCTGTAAACGCTTCTGTTTCTCTCTTACCTTCTGCTCGTCTCTTCAGTGCCATTAATCCAACTTCAGAGTTTCCAATTTTGCATTTTAATAAAAAAAGAAGCAAAAATATAGAGTGACTTTCAATGAAGTGATTCAAAACCATTTGAATGTATTTGGGTTTCTGGTGCGGTTTAAGTTCGCCTTGCGGTGTGGGACAGGCCTGCTGGACCTATTGGTTTTTGTGGTCCATGGGGTTTGGTATCTCGGTACATGGTACATGGTGCTCACAGGCAGGCCTGACTGAGGGAAGCATGTCTGCAGCCTGGAGGCGGGGATGTTAGGAGCAGTGTGAGGAGACTGGCGAGGGAGAGGAGCCTGGATGAGCGGGGACCCGGCTCTGCTCCGTGACCACAGCCCCCCCCTCCCTCCCACTTCAGGAGGGAACCCGTGGGAGAGAGCAGGTTTGTGTTGCCATTCCCGGCCAGGATTGCTGCGGAGTCTCCAGCAATTGAAGATTGATCTCTTGATTGTTCTGGAACGCGCTGGAAGCAGATTCAACTGTAACTTCCAAAAGGGAATTGGGATACATACTGGAAAAGTAAATATTTGCAGGACCATAGGGAAGGGCTGGGGGGCGGTGCGGGTGGGACTGATTTGACAGGCACAGTGGGTCGAACAGCCTCCAGCTCTGTATGATTCTAGCAATGTTAATTTTTCCCTCTTTTCCCTTTGCCGCAGACCCCCAGCTGAAAGGTATAGTGACGAGGTTATTCAGCCAGCAGGGCTTCTACCTACAGATGCAGCCCGATGGCAGCATGGACGGCACGAAGGATGAGAACAGTAATTACAGTAAGTCAGCGAGATCCGTCAACCGCGCCCCCCCCCCCGGTCTCCAACACCCACACCACCACCCCCACCAACACCCCCTCCCCCAACACCCCCCTCCCCCACCAACACCCCCATCCCCCACCAACATCCCCCCCCCCAACCAACATCCCCCCCAACATTCCCTCCCTCCCCCCCCAACATTCCCTCCCCCCCAACATTCCCTCCCCCACCAACATTCCCTCCCCCACCAACATTCCCTCCCCCACCAACATCCCCCTCCCCCACCAACATCCCCCTCCCCCATCAACATCCCCCCAACACTCCCCTCCCCCACCAACATCCCCCACCAACACCCCCCTCCCCCACCAACACCTCCCTCCCCCTCCAACACCTCCCTCCCCCACCAACATTCCCCCCCAACACTCCCCTCCCCCACCATCACCCACCAACACCCCCCTCCCCCACCAACACCCCCCTCCCCCACTAACAACCCCTCCCCCACCAACACCCCTCTCCCCCACCAACACCCCTCTCCCCCACCAACACCCCTCTCCCCCACCAGCACCCCTCTCCCCCACCAACACCCCTCTCCAAAACCAACACCCCCCTCCCCCACCAACACCTCCCTCAACACCCCCCTCCCCCACCAATACCCCCTCCCCCACCAACACCCCCCTCCCCCACCAACACCCCCCTCCCCCACCAACACCCCCCTCCCCCACCAACATCCCCCCAACATTCCCCTCCCCCACCAACATCACCCACCAACATCCCCCTCCCCCACCAACACCCCCCTTCCCCCCCAACACCCCCCTCCCCCCACCAACACCCTGCCCCCCCCTCTCCCTGGCTACATCCCGTCACACTCTTCCCCGTCACACCCCCGTCCCCCTCAGTGGAGGGGCGATGCTCTGTGATTGGGGGAGGGGCGGTGCTCTGTGATTGGGGGAGGGGCGGTGGTGCTCTGTGATTGGGGTAGAGGCGCTGGTGATTGGGGGAGGTTGGCGGTGCTCGGTGATTGGGGGAGGGGTGGTGCTCGGTGATTGGGGGAGGGGTGGTGCTCGGTGATTGGGGGAGGGGTGATGCTCGGTGATTGGCGGAGGGGAGGGGAGGCTCCATTGATTTGTGCTGAGTATCCCCCGTAACTTCACGGAGCCTGTGTTAATCTTCGCAAACATTGATCCACTGGAAAGGGTGCAGAGGAGACTTACAAGAATGTTGCCTGGAATGGAGAACTTTGGCTATGAGGAAAGATTGGAGATGCTGGGTCTGTTTTCATTGGTTCAGAGGAGGCTGAGGGGAGACCTTATTGAGGTGCATAAAATTATGAGGGGCCTGGATAGAGTGGATAGGAAGGACCTGTTTCCCTTTGTAGAGGGGTCAACAACCAGGGGGCATAGTTTTAAATAATTGGAGGGAGGAGATATGAGGGGAAAATACTTGGATGTGCATTTGAAGTGCCGTAACCTACAGGGCTACGAACCTAAAGCTGGAAAGTGGGATTAGGCTGATAGCTCTTGGTCGGCCGGTGCAGACACAGTGGGCTGAAATAACCTCCTCCTGTGCTGTAAATTTCTATGATTCTATGATTCTGCTGCTTCTAAACCGAGGCCCCGTCTGCTCTCTCAGGTCGATGCAAGAGATCCCACAGTACTATTTTGAAGAAGAGCAGGGGAGTTATCCCTGTTGTCCTGGCCAATGACTATCCATCAACCCAATCACTAAAAACAGAACATCTGGTCATCATCACATTGCTATTTGTGGGAGCTTGCTGTGCACAAGTTGGCTGCCGCATTTCCTACATCATCATCATCATCATCATAGGCGGTCCCTCGAACGAGGATGACTTGCTTCCACGAGTTCACAGGTATTTCGATGAAGGACCCGATGTTCCAGTCCTGAACTCCAATCGAAGGGTGGAAGATGCCTGTGCGTAGATTTTTTTAACGCGTGGTGACCGTTGCACATCAGCCACCACAAGAGCTAGGCCTTTATCCAATGGCAAGTGTTAACCAGGACGACTGGGGAGACCTGCTCTGCTGCACGGACCTAGTGCACACACATATCGCAGTGTGGGCTGGCCCGTGCTGCCCCTGGGCCCTCGGCTCTTCTGGGCCCCGTACCTTCATTTGCCGCACCTCCGCCACGACCTCTCAATGCTCCTCTGCCTCAATCACTCGCCGCACCGCCTACATTTCCTACACTACAACAGCAACTGCACTTCAAAAGCATTTAGTTGGCTATAAAGTGCTTTGGAACATCCTGATGTCACGAAAGGCGCAGTAGAAATAGTTATAGATAGTTGTTCTTTTGCTGATTCTCTGATGTGGCTCATCAATCACCCCCGACACCGTGATTCTTGTCAATAATACTCTTATACTTGCAGTCTAATTGTAAAATAGTTCCACCCTCTTTCATATCTGATTGGGGAGAAACTTATTTTCACACAACTTTTAATTTTTTTTAAACATTTGTCTTCAGTGAGCATTGCTCTGACCAGTGTCAATGTAAGCACAGCTATTTACTTATTTAATAAAATTTATCCTTTGCACTTTTTATTTTCACCCAGAGTGTGACTCTTATTAAAGTACTTGTTGTTTTGTTTGAGTCGTGGGTATCCAGCTCACTGCCCACCACTGTCTCTCATTTGTCAAGTTGCTTGTCCGATATCCAGCGCTGGATGAGCAGAAATGTCTTCCACTAAATATTGTCTACGGCACCCCCCCACACCCTCCAGCACAAACTCCGTTCCTTAGCCGTGGTCTCCATCCCTCTCCCTGGCCACTGTCCGTGATGGAACTTGGCCGATCCCAGCTTTGGCGCTCTGTTTGATCCCGAGATGATTTCCCACCCCATATCCGTTCCCATCACCAAGACTTCCACCTCCGTAACATCACCCCTCTCCGTGCTTCTCTCCGCTCACCTGCTGCAGAAACCCTCATCTAGGCTTTTGTCACCTCCAGACTTGACTATTCCAACACTCTCCTGGCCTCCCATCTTGCAACCTCCATAAATTTGAGCTCATCCAAACTCGGCAGCCTGTGTCCTAACTCACACCATGTCCTGCTCACCCATCACCCCCTGTGCTCGCTGACCTACATTGGCTCCCGATCTGGCAACGCCTTGATTTTAAAATTGTCATCCTTGTTTTCAAATCCCTCCTTGGCCTTGCCCCTCCCTATCTCTATAAGCTCCTCCAGACTTACAACCCTCCAAGATCTCTGCACTCCTCCAATTATGGCCTCTTCCGCACCATTGGCGGCCTTGCTTTCAGCTCCCTGGGGCCTAAATCCCACTGGAGGGTGACAGGTTGATCATTTGAATTCAGTAAAACTGACCATGAAACTGTCGGATTATCTTAAAAACCAAACTGGTTCACTAACATTGTTTAAGGAAAGAAAGACTTGCATTTATATAGTGCCTTTCATGACCACCGAATGTCTCAAAGTGCTTTACAGCCAATGATGTACTTTTGGAGTGTAGTCACTGCTGTAATGTGGGAAACATGGCAGCCAATTTGTGCACAGCAAGCTCCCACACACAGCAATGTGATAATGGCCAGATAATCTGTTTTAATTCTGTTGATTGAGTGATAAATATCGATTAATGCATTGATCCAATGCTATGATGAGAGAGCTGAGCAGTGGGATTAGTTTGGGATTGAAACAAGGCTATGGGGAGAGAGGGGCTGTGGGATTAGTTTGGGATTGATACAGGGCTATGGAGAGAGAGTGGAGCTGTGGGAACAGTTTTGGATTGATACAGGGCTATGGGGAAAGAGTTGGGCAGTGGGATTAGTTTGGGATTGAAACAGGGCTATGGGGAGAGAGCGGAGCTGTGGGATTAGTTTGGGATCGATACAGGGCTATGGGAAGAGAGTGGGGCAGTGGGATTAGTTTGGGATTGATACATGGCTATGGGAAGAGAGTGGGGCCGTGGGATTAGTTTGGGATTGATACATGGCTATGGGAAGAGAGAGGGGCAGTGGGATTAGTTTGGGATTTATACATGGCTATGGGAAGAGAGAGCGGCAGTGGGATTAGTTTGGGATTGATACATGGCTATGGGAAGAGAGAGGGGCAGTGGGATTAGTTTGGGATATGTCTAGCAAAGACCCACCACAGACGCAATGGGCTGAATGGCCTTTTTCTGTGCTGTCATGCTCTGTCGTGTCCCAGTTAGTTACACCTTCCCTGGTATGAATAATGGGATCAAGGCGTTTGTCTGGGAAACTTGATGAGTTACATTATTTATCGTGACCTCAATTCTGGATCTGAACCACCATCACCATTTGAGAGAGAGTTTGTTCCTGGCTGTGACAGACATAATCTTGACAAGAAGACGGATGAAGTGTGTTGGGCTGTGGGACAGCGCTTTCACTGCCAGAATCCTGTGCCAGTGTCGTCTGATTTACATTGCTGAAAATTCTGGTTGTTATGAAATCGGCCCCCCCCCCCCCACCAACCCGCCCTGGGATTAGTTCCTATATGGCATTCGCATATAGGAACACAGAAACAGGAGGTGGCCATTCAGCCCCTCAAGTCTGCTACGCCATTCACTTGGATCATAGCAGATCTGTATCTTAACTCCATCGACCCGCTTTAGTTCCGTAACCTTTGAATACCCTTGCCGAACAAAAATTGCATTCCATTTTGTTGGTGATTGATACGATTCAGAAGGGGACAATACAGCCCACAGCAATACACAGTGGGGGAAGGGAGGTTCTGCATGGAATAGACACCATTTGGAGTCTTCCTGGGACCTGGAAATGTAACCGGGGATTATAAGGAGAAGGGAGCTTTAATTGCTAGTGGGTTTGGTGTCTTTTTACTGACTGTAATGAGCACAGAGTTTCCCCTGTGTTTTAAAACTGCTGGAACAGGATCAATCCTGCTCTGCTTATTTCCTTGCAATCCTTCTCTCAGGCGACTGCCTGGATGTGATTGCCACAGCTCCCTCGGTGATGAAGAGCACTTCTCACTGATGTTTGGACAGAAACGCCCACGCACTCCTCGCGGAACAGCAGTGCTGCTGACACCATGCTCCTTGGCCTATTTGTCTCCGAGACTGCGGGAACTGAATGCTCTGCTCATCAAATTGAGGCGCATTGATGCAGGCGGATCCGCGCGGAGCAGCACTGAGCACTTCTGGTCCTGCACAGGACAGTCACAGGCCGAGTACAGTTCCCACGTGCAGGTTACCGCCCAGGTTGCAGGTCAGATCAGATTCTGCTGCAGCAGATCTAACGGCACCTGCCATGATTTAGACCAATCCCTGCACCATTGAGCTGAGGGAGTGTCGCCCTGTCAGAGGGGCAGTACTGAGGGAACACTGCACTGTCGGAGGGGCATTACTGAGGGAGCGCCGCACTGTTGGAGGGGCAATACTGAGGGAGTGCTGCACTATCGGAGGGGCAGTACTGAGGGAACACTGCACTGTCGGAGGGGCATTACTGAGGGAGTGCTGCACTGTCAGAAGGGCAGTGCTGAGGGAGTGCTGCACTATCGGAGGGGCAGTACTGAGGGAACACTGCACTGTCGGAGGGGCATTACTGAGGGAGTGCTGCACTGTCAGAAGGGCAGTGCTGAGGGAGTGCTGCACTATCGGAGGGGCAGTACTGAGGGAACACTGCACTGTCGGAGGGGCATTACTGAGGGAGCGCCGCACTGTTGGAGGGGCAGTACTGAGGGAGTGCTGCACTGTCAGAAGGGCAGTGCTGAGGGAGTGCTGCACTGTCGGAGGGGCAGTACTGAGGGAGTCTTTCAGATGAGACATTAAACTGAGAATCCCATCTGCTCTCTCAAGTGGATGTAAAAGATCCCATGGCACTATTTTGAAGAAGAGCAGGGACGTTATCCCCGGTGTACTGGGCCAATATTTATCCCTCAATCAACATAACAAACTGATTATCAAGTCATTATCACATTGCCATTTGTGGGAGCTTGCTGTGCGCAGATTGGCTGCTGCATTTTCCACATTACAACAGCGACTGCACTGCAAAAAGTGCTTCATTGGCTGTAAAGCGCTTTGAGATGTACGGTGGACGTGAAAGGCAAGTCTTTCTTCAAAAATATTTTTTTGCCTACTTAGCTGCTGACAGTGTGAATTTAGACGGCATTCCACTCCGCGCTAATGAGTTCATTTACATTTTTTTCCCCCTGTGGCGAATTTTTCTGATTGCTGCTGGAAAGAGCGCGAGGCGGCAGCAATCCGCTTTGTTTAAACGCGGACGGCTTAAAATTGGATGAACCAATGCCCCCAAAGCCCACGGCATTAATCATGCGCGCAACAACAGAGCTGGAGAGTTGCTTGTGGCACCGGTATCTGCGTGTCTGGCCAGCGCAGATAAGATTACATCATGACAGCACCGATTTACTGCTGCTTATCTCCTGAATAAGCCGACTGGTTTCAGTTTGAGAGTCGAAGGGAGATCAGAATTAACATTTCGGGTGCTGTGCAGCTGATGAGTAGTTCTCCCCGGAATGCAGCTGGACCCAGCTTGGCTGGTCTGACCCCCATTTAATTGGGAGGTGGGTGGAATTGAATTTCCGCAGGGGAGTGTTGGTGGCTGTGCACAGGAACAGTTGTTTAATTTCCAAACAGTCGTTCTACCACAAGTCTTGGCAATTCCTTTTAAAAGCTGATTTGTTCACCAGCAAGTTCTTTTTTGGATGTTTCCTGGTGATTCCTAAACGACATCAATAAGAACATAAGAAATAGGAACAGGAGTAGGCCATACGGCCCCTCGAGCCTGCTCCTCCATTTAATATGATCATGGCTGATCCGATCATGGACTCGGTTCCACTTCCTTACCCGCTCCACATAACCCCTTATCCCCTTATCATTTAAGAAACTGTCTATTTCTGTCTTATATTTATTCAATGTCCCAGCTTCCACAGCTCTCTGAGGCAACGAATTCCACAGATTTACAACCCTCTGAGAGAAGAAATTTCTCCTCATCTCAATTTTAAATGGGCGGCCCCTTATTCTAACATTATGCACTCTAGTTCAGTCTCCCCTATCAGTGGAAACATCCTCTCTGCATCCAACTTGTCAAGCCCCCTCATAATCTTATACGTTTCGATAAGATCACCTCTCATTCTTCTGAACTCCAATGAGTAAAGGCCCAACCTACTCAACCTTTCCTCAAAAGTCAACCCCCTCATCTCTGGAATCAACCTAGTGAACCTTCTCTGAACTACCTCCAAAGCAAGTATATCCTTTCGTAAATATGCAAACCAAAACTGCACGCAGTATTCTAGGTGTGGCCTCACCAATATCCTGTACAACTGTAGCAAGACTTCCCTGCTTTTATACTCCATCCCCTTTGCAATAAAGGCCAAGATTCCATTGGCCTTCCTGATCACTTGCTGCACCTGCACACTAACCTTTTGTGTTTCATGCACAAGTACCCCCAGGTCTCGCTATACTGCAGCACTTTGCAATCTTTCTCTATTTAAATAATAACTTGCTCTTTGATTTTTCCTGCCAAAGTGCATGACCTCACACTTGCCAACATTATACTCCATCTGCCAAATTTTTGCCTACTCACTTAGCCTATTTATGACCTTTTGCAGATTTTTTGTGTCCTCCTCACACATTGCTTTTCCTCCCATCTTTGTATCGTCAGCAAACTTGGCTACGTTACACTCGGTTCCTTCCTCCAAATCATTAATATAGATTGTAAATAGTTGGGGTCCCAGCACTGATCCCTGCAGCACCCCACTGGTTACTGATTGCCAACCAGAGAATGAACCATTTATCCCGACTCTCTGTTTTCTGTTCGTTAGCCAATCCTCTAACCATACTAATATATTACCCCCAACCCCGTGCAACCTGTTTTTCGAACTCTCTCTCTCTCTCTCTTGTACTGCGCACATGAAGAAAGAAAGAAAGACTTGCATTTATATAGCGCCTTTCACGACCACCGGGAGTCTCAAAGCGCTTCATAGCCAATGAAGTACTTTTGGAGTGTAGACACTGTTGTAGGAAACGCAGCAGCCAATTTTCGCAGAGCAAGCTCCCACAAACACCAGTGTGATAATGATCAGATAACCTGTTTTTTAGTGACATTGATTGAAGGATAAATGTGGCCCAGGACACTGGGGAGAACGCCCCTGCTATTCTTCAAAATAGTGTCATGGGATCTTTTACATCCGCCTGAGAGAGCAGACGGAGCCTAGGTTTATCGTCTCATCCAAAAAATGGCACCACCGACAGTGCAGCGCTCCCTCAGTACTACACTGGAGTGTCAACCTAGATTTATGTGCTCAATTCCTTGGAGTGGGACTTGAACCCACAACCTTCTGACTTAGAGATGAGGGTGCTGCCCACTGAGCCACGACTAACATTCTCGTTAGTTAAGCATGCCGAGCAAACAACGAGAAAAGGCTGTTTTTCCCCATCGGTCCTGCTGTTTCCACAGACTGGTGACTTCTTCCCCCTCACTGAAGGTGGAGCAGGCTTGAGCGGCCAAATGGCCTACTCCTGCTCCTATTTGTTATGTTCTACTCTTCCCCCGCCCCCAGCTTCCCCAGCTACACGGCTCCCATTGGCTGCATGACTGCCCCAGCTGGCCTTTGTCCCCCAACTCCTCGCACTACAGCCCTGTTGGAGAATCTCAACCCATTTCCAACCCTGCCCCGTTCCTTCACAGTTCATATTGTCCAGCCAAGCCCCACAATAATTTCCTCCCGGGGGTCTCCCTGCAAACTTTTTGCACTGATCATCCTCCTGCCCTCACTCAGCCTCATCCTGGAGGTAAGGTTGTGCACCCTCACTCGCCCTGATCTCCTTCACCGTTCCATTTCCAAGCTCACCATCATTAGCAAGGCCATCTCTGGGCCACTTCCTGGTTTCCCTCACCATCCACACCTCCCTGGCTATTTCCAACTCCACTATCCTCAGCTTCTGCTCTCCATAACTCCTCCTCTGGCCCTTACCCACCTTGGCACTCCTGCCTTTAGCTGCTCAGTAACACCCTTGGTTCCGTCTCTGACACTCACATTCCTATCAAGTCACTCATTGATCTGCCTTCGCCATTAGCAACGCAGCAAAGATAGACCAAAGTTCATCTTGTTCGCTCTCTACCTTCCTGTTAGTTGCATAATTCAATAATAACCATAGCAATCCTGTTCGGTTAGTCTCTTGACTCTTGTATCCTCCCCCGCAACTGCCTTGTATCTAACCTACCTTCCCTTTAAACTCGCTGATTGCACTGTCACCTCTTAGCTCCATGCTAACTTCTCAATGAGTGTACAACAGACCCAGACATGAGGTGAGGAAAACCCCCAGTGGGGGAGAGCTTTGGAGAACCACAGGTCCAAAGTCTCATGTTCCTCCCACACTCTAAGCTGGAATAGTTCTCAAGTCAAGGTTGAGGGCCACAGAATCAAGGCATCGGTTGCACGACTGACCTGGTCATTCCCAGTCAAATTCATTTTGACCGTCTCGAGGAATACTGCGTTTCCCTCTTGCAGTTCTGGAGTGTTTAAACTAATATGGCAGGGGGATGGGAACCTGTGCAGCGAGACAGGGCGAAGTAATATGGAGTCAGAAACAGATGGTAGAAAGGTAAAAAGCAATAGTGGAAGGCCGAGTAAACAAAGGCAAGAAACAAAAAGGGCCACACTACATCGTAATTCGAAAAGGACAAAAAGAGTGTTAAAAAAACAAGCCTGAAGGCTTTGTGTCTTAATGCAAGGAGTATCCGTAATAAACTGGATGAATTAAGTGTGCAAATAGATGTTAACAGATATGATGTGATTGGGATTACAGAGAAGTGGCTCAAGGATAATCAGGGCTGGGAACTCAACATCCAAGGAAGGATAGAATAAAAGGAAAAGGAGGTGGGGTAGCATTGCTGGTTAAAGAGGAGATTAATGCAATAGTTAGGAAGGATTAGCTTGGATGATGTGGAATCTATATGGGCAGAACTGCAGAACACCAAAGGGCAAAAAAACGTTAGTGGGAGTTGTGTACAGACCTCCAAACAGTAGTAGTGATGTTGGGGAGGGCATCAAACAGGAAATTAGGGGTGCATGCAGCAGTTATCATGGGTGACTTTAATATGCATATAGATTGGGCTAACCAAACTGGAAGCAATATGGTGGAGGAGGATTTCCTGGAGTGCATAAGGGATGGTTTTCTAGACCAATATGTCGAGGAACCAATTTGGGGGGAGGCCATCTTATATTGGGTGTTGTGTAATGAGAGAGGATTAATTAGCAATCTCGTTGTGCGAGGCCCCTTGGGGAAGAGTGACCATAATATGGTGGAATTCTACATTAGGATGGAAAATGAAAGAGTTAATTCAGAGACCATGGTCCAGAACTTAAAGAAGGGTAACTTTGAAGGTATGAGGCGTGAATTGGCTAGGATAGATTGGCGAATGATACTTAAGGGGTTGACAGTGGATGGGCAATGGCAGACATTTAGAGACCGCATGAACTACAACAATTGTACATCCCTGTCTAGCGTAAAAACAAAAAAGGGAAGGTGGCTCAACTGTGGCTATCAACGGAAATCAGGGATAGTATTAAAGCCAAGGAAGTGCATACAAATTGGCCAGAAATAGCAGCGAACCCGGGGACTGGGAGAAATTTAGAACTCAGCAGAGGAGGACAAAGGGTTTTAATTAGGGCAGGGAAAATAAAGTACGAGAGGAAGCTTGCAGGGAACATTAAGACGAACTGCAAAAACTTCTATAGATATGTAAAGAGAAAAAGGTTAGTAAAGACAAACGTAGGTCCCCTGCGGTCAGAATCAGGAGAAGTCATAATGGGGAACAAAGAAATGGCAGACCAATTGAACAAGTACTTTGGTTCGGTGTTCACTAAGGAGGACACAAACAACCTTCCGGATATAAAAGGGGTCAGAGGGTCTAGTAAGAAGGAGGAACTGAGGGAAATCCTTCTTCGTCGGGAAATTGTGTTGGGGAAGTTGATGGGATTGAAGGCCGATAAATCCCCAGGGCCTGATGGACTGCATCCCAGAGTACTTAAGGAGGTGGCATTGACAGTAATTTTCCAACATTCCATAGACTCTGGATCAGTTCCTATGGAGTGGAGGGTAGCCAATGTAACCCCACTTTTTAAAAAAGGAGGGAGAGAGAAAACAGGGAATTATAGACCAGTCAGCCTGACATCGGTAGTGGATAAAATGATGGAATCAATTATTAAGGATGTCGTAGCAGCGCATTTGGAAAGAGGTGACATGATAGGTCCAAGTCAGCATGGATTTGTGAAAGGGAAATCATGCTTGACAAATCTTCTGCAATTTTTTGAGGATGTTTCCAGAAGAGTGGACAAGGGAGAACCAGTTGATGTAGCGTATTTGGACTTTCAGAAGGCTTTCGACAAGGTCCCACACAAGAGATTAATGTGCAAAGTTAAAGCACACGGGATTGGGGTTAGTGTGCTGACATGGATTGAGAACTGGTTGGCAGACAGGAAGCAAAGAATAGGAGTAAATGGGTACTTTTCCAAATGGCAGGCAGTGACTAGTGGGATACCGCAAGGTTCTGTGCTGGGGCCCCAGCTGTTTACATTGCACATTAATGATTTAGACGAGGGGATTAAATTTGCAGATGATACTAAGTTGGGTGGCAGTGTGAGCTGCGAGGAGGATGCTATGAGGTTGCAGAGTGACTTGGATAGGTTAGGTGAGTGGGCAAATGCATGGTAGATGAAGTATAATGTGGATAAATGTGAGGTTATCCACTTTGGTGGTAAAAACAGAGACAGACTATTATCTGAATGGTGACAGATTAGGAAAAGGGGAGGTGCAATGAGACCTGGGTGTCATGGTACATCAGTCATTGAAGGTTGGCATGCAGGTACAGCAGGCGGTTAAGAAAGCAAAAGGCATGTTGGCTTTCATAGCGAGGGGATTTGAGTACAGGGGCAGGAGGTGTTACTACAGTTGTACAGGGCCTTGGTGAGGCCACACCTGGAGTATTGTGTACAGTTTTGGTCTCCTAACCTGAGGAAGGACATTCTTGCTATTGAGGGAGTGCAGCGAAGGTTCACCAGACTGATTCCCGGGATGGCGGGACTGACCTCTCAAGAAAGACTGGATCAACTGGGCTTGTAATCACTGGAGTTCAGCAGAATGAGAGGGGATCTCATAGAAAGGTTTAAAATTCTGACGGGTTTAGACAGATTAGATGCAGGAAGAATGTTCCCAATGTTGGAGAAGTCCAGAACCAGGGGTCACAGTCTAAGGATAAGGGGTAAGCCACTTAGGACCGAGGTGAGGAAAAACTTCTTCACCCAGAGAGTGGTGAACCTGTGGAATTCTCTACCACAGGAAGTTGTTGAGGCCAATTCACTAAATATATTCAAAAAGGAGTTAGATGTAGTCCTTACTACTAGGGGGATCAAGGGGTATGGTGAGAAAGCAGGAATGGGGTACTGAAGTTGCATGTTCAGCCATGAACTCATTGAATGGCGGTGCAGGTTCGAAGGGTCGATTGGCCTACTCCTGCACCTATTTTCTATGTTTCTATTGGCGAACAGTTTTGGTCTCCGTATTTACGAAAGGATATGCTTGCTTTGGAGGCTGTTCAGAGAAGGTTTGCTAGGTTGATTCCGGGGATGAGGGGGTGACTTATGAGGAAAAGTTGAGTAGCTTGGGCCTCTACTTATTGGAATTCAGAAGAATGAGAGGTGATCTTATCGAATTATATAAGATTATGAGGGGGCTTGACAAGGTGGTTGCAGAGCGGATGTTTCCACTGATGGGGGAGACTAGAACTCGGGGGCATAACCTTAGAATAATGGACCACCCATTTAAAACTGTGATGAGGAGGAATTTCTTTTCTCAGAGGGTTGTAAATGTGTGGAACTTGCTGCCTCAGAGAGCTGTGGAAGCTGGGTCATTGATTCAATTTAAGACAGAGATAAACAGTTTTTTAACCGATAAGGGAATACGGGGTTATGGGGAGCGGGCGGGGAAGTGGAGCTGAGTCCATGGTCTGATCAGCCATGATCTTATTAAATGGCGAAGCAGGCTTGAGGGACCGTATGGCTGACTTCTGCTTCTATTTCTTATGTTCTAAATGGTCTCCTTTTGTGCTTTGTAAGGTTCTCTTGTACTAGTCCAGGATCATCCTGGAAGGTAAGGACAACCAACTGACCCCTTAAATGCCAAGTACAAGGAACTTCTGGATTCTTTACCCCTCAAAAAGCAAGATTATCCAGGTGGCTTCCTCTACCTTTGCTGCGTTCATCTCATCGTGCGCCCCTCCCCCATCCTGAAGCCTCCTCAAGCCTTTCCCCAGTCTGACCTCGCGTCCCTCTGTAGCTTCTCCACTATTAAACCAGGTTTACCATCTGCGAGACCCACCTTCTGGTCTCTCTATCTCGTCCACACCTGCATTTTTACTCCACCACCGTATCTTGCTGAAATGGTTCATGTTTCCCTTTGTATGTGCACAATTCCCCTCATGTTCAAAACTGCTGTCATTATCTCCCCCCTCAAAAGCCTCCCCCTGACTCCTATATCGAACCTCCCCTTCCCTCTAAAGTTTCTAAATGTATTGTCATCCCTCAGCTCTATGCTAACCTCTTCTAAATTTCACTTCAGTCTGGTTTCTACCCTACTCTCAGCAATGAGATAACCTTGGTGAAAGCTGTCAGTGGCAACCCCTGTGACTGCAACAATGGTATTCCGGTCCAGCGTGGTAGATTGGACTATCCTCCTCTACTGCCTCTCCTTCATTTCAGCCGTAGCTCAGTGCAGTACTGAGGGAGCGCTTCACTGTCAGAGGTGCCATATTTCAGATGATGTGCAGCGAGTGACCGAGGCGAAGGAGCGATGGGGGATCGTGGCGGAGGAACGGCCAGAGAGCGTGGCGGAGGCACAGTGAATGAGGGCACGGGGCCCAGAAGAGCCAAGGGCCCAGGGGCAGCACGGATCTGCCCACACTGCGATATGTGTGCACACTAGGTCCGTGCAGCAGAGCAGATCTCTAGTCGTCCTGGTTAACCCTTGCCGCTGGCTAAAGGCCTAGCTCTGTCAAGCCCGTGTGGTGGCTGATGTGCAACGGTCACCACATGTCAAATAAAATCCACACGCAGGCATCTTTCACCCCTTCGATTGGAGTTCAGGAATGGAACATCGGGTCCTTCATTGAAACATCTGTGAACTCGTCCCTTTTGGTGTGGAAGCAAGTCATCCTCGTTCGAGGGACCACCTATGATGATGATTTCAGGTGAGAGGTTAAACCGAGGCCCTGTCTGTCCTCTCAGGTGGACGTAACAGATCCCATGGCACTATTTTGAAGACGAGCAAGGGAGTTATGCCCCATGTCCTGGCCAATATTTATCCCTCAATCAACATTACTAAGAATAGATTATCACATTGCTATTTGTGGGACAAATTGGCTGCCGCGTTTCCTACTTTATGACTTCCTCAACTTGCTGGAGATATATCACCAATGATGTCTCCGCATGAACCTGCAAATCCCCTGGGAGGACAGGCGCGCCAACATCAGTGTCCTCGAACAGGCTAACATCCCCAGTATTGAAGCACTGACCACACTCGATCAGCTTCGCTGGGCAGGCCACATAGTTCGCATGCCAGACACGAGACTCCCAAAGCAAATGCTTTATGCGGAGCTCCTTCATGGTAAACGAGCCAAATGAGGACAGCGGAAACATTATAAGGACACCCTCAAAGCCTCCCTGGTAAAGTGCGACATCACCACTGACACCTGGGAGACCCTGGCCGCAGACCACCCGAGGTGGAGAAAGTGCATCCGGGAGAACGTTGAGCTCTTTGAGGCTCGACGCAAGGAGCATGAAGAGGCCAGGAGCAGGCAGCGGAAGGAGCGCGCAGCAAACCAGCCCTACCGACCCCTTCCACGACGAATGTCTGTCCCACCTGTAACAGGGTCTGTGGCTCTCGTATCGGACTGTTCAGCCATCAAAGAACTCACTTTGGGAGTGGAAGCAAGTCCTCCTCGATTCCGAGGGACTGCCTATGATGATGATGATGATGATTTATGACTTCACTTCAAAAAGTGCTTCATTGGCTGTAAAGTGCTTTGCGATGTCCTGAGATCATGAAAGGCGCTATATAAATGCAAGTCCTTCCCTTTTCTGTTTTCTTTCACAGTAGGAATGTTACTCCTTGTGGCTATTGATGGAGGCCTACTAGTTAACTTTTGTAATTAGCTACGGTTTGATTGATGGCGCTTTTGAGGAAACACCAGTTGTTGATGTTGTGAACGACTCTTTCTCTTCCCAGCTCTGTTCAACCTGATTCCTGTGGGACTGCGGGTGGTGGCGATTCAAGGCGTGAAATCCGGCCTCTACGTGGCCATGAATGGAGAGGGTCTCCTCTACAACTCGGTGAGTGCAGCCTCTTCATTATCTGCCTCTTCAGAAACAAAGTCGTGTTTCATCTCGAACCTGTATTGGGACTCTCTGTTCAAGACCCAGAGCTGCTCACTATCCACTCGGGGGGGTGGTGGGGGGGTGGGGGTCGCTGGGGGCGAACCTGGCATGCTCTACAGGTGACTGACGGCAACAGTGCCCAGGAGCAATTTGATGAGTTGGGAAGGTTTTGTCCGGTTGAGCTCAATTTGGGAATTTATTTTATGGAGGCAATGATCAAGTTGAATTCTGAATTTGGAAAGCTTAATCATCGTAACTATTGTTTGGAATAAAGACTTTGATTAAACAAAAGTTTCTGAATCTCTCTTGTCAGCACTGTACCTCTTGCCCCTTCCCTGCTCCAGATGAGGGCTGAGGTTTGAAGTGGAGTGGTTTGGATTTGGCCTGTTATCACGTTGGGCCTTTCCCCCTCTGGTCTTTATAGGTGTTGGCCATGTGGTTGTGGGTTTGAGCCCCACTAAAGACGATGGTTCCTTCTCTCCCCGTCTCCCTCATCCTCCCACCCCCACCCCATCCCCAACCATCCTCCATTAGTGGTGGAATAAAAAAGTTCAAGATGACGTTCTATCTCGTAGCGGGGTGGACGTGGGGTGGGTGTTGCACTTAACCCTGTCTCGGGCTTGTTGGCGCATGTGTACGTGGGCAGTTTTGAGAGCAGTGTGAGGTCTGTTTATAGGTGCATAGCAAATGGTTCACAACCCAATGTGTTTGCTATTCCAGAGCCAGTATTAGTGACCCCACTGATACTCATAATTGATTATTGACTCCATAAGCACTGTTGTAAATCATCTGTGTGTTAATGCCTCCAGTGAGTGTTTGAACAGCTCGGTCCCAAAATTAGATTGGTTACTTACTCTTTCTATTTTTGCACCAATTTCTGCTCTAACCCCTTCCTCTCCTAAAGGTGTTGATTCCCTTGTTGCTCTCCACTGACTCTTCCAGATGGCCACTCCTCATGCACGAGTGTCTCCAGGATATTTCACCAAAGGTGGTTATCATAGCTGAACCCAATACTGTCCTCGCCCATTGTGTGTCTGTGTGTGTGAGGCTGAACTCCAGGACATAATCGACGTATTTACTGAGGCATATGAAAGCATAGGCCTTACTCTAAACATCCATAAGACAAAAGTCCTCCACCAGCCTGTCCTCGCGACACAGCACTGCCCTCCAGTCATCAAGATCCACGGCACGGCCCTGGACAACGTAGACCATTTCCCACACCTCGGGAGCCTCTTATCAACAAGAGCAGACATTGATGACGAGATTCAACACCGCCTCCAGTGCGCCAGTGCAGCCTTCGGCCATCTGAGGAAGAGAGTGTTCAAAGTACAGGCTCTCAAATTCGCCACCAAGCTCATGGTCTGCAGGGCTGTAGTACTACCTGCCCTCCTGTATGGCCCAGAGACATGGACCATGTACAGTAGACACCTCAAATCTACTGGAGAAATACCACCAACGATGTCTCCGCAAGATCCTACAAATCCCCTGGGAGGACAGACGCACCAATGTTAGCGTCCTCGACCAGGCCAACATCCCTAGCATTGAAACACTGACCACACTTGATCAGCTCCGCTGGGCAGGCCGCATTGTCCGCCAGATACGAGACACCCAAAGCAAGCGCTCTACTAGGAACTCCTTCACGGTAAATGAGCCAAAGGTTGGGCAGAGGAAATGTTACAAGGACACCCTCAAAACCTCCCTGATAAAGTGCAACATCCCCACCAACACCTGGGAGTCCCTGGCCAAAGACCGCCCTAAATGGAGGAAGTGCATCCGGGAGGGCGCTGAGCACCTTGAGTCTCATCGCCGAGAGCATGCAGAAATCAAGCGCAGGCAGCGGAAAGAGCGTGCGGCAAACCAGTCTCACCCACCCTTACCCTCAATGACTGTCTGTCCCACCTGTGACAGAGACTGTGGTTCTCGTTTTGGACTGTTCAGCCACCTAAGGACTCATTTTAAGAGTGGAAGCAAGTCTTCCTCGATTCTGAGGGACTGCCTATGATGATGTGTGTGTGTGAGTGTGGGTGTGCGTGGATGTGTGCATGCGTGGGGGTGTGTGTGGATGTGTGGGTGTGAGAGAGTGCGTACACGGGTGCAGAAACCCTGCCGAGTTCCCCATCCCTAATTGAACACAGACTGAAGATCAAATCTAGGATCTTCCTGAGCCAATTGACTCAGATACTCGCTGGATAAACTCCTTGAACTCCAATTGTTCTTTCTCGTTATCTGGTTCTTGGGTGATGAATGTCTGTCGATGTTGAATTCAAGTTAACATTTACACAGTGTCTGGATGATGCACTTATTCCTAATGTGTCCTGGTATTATAAATCTCAAATATTAATAGATGCAAGTCATCCCCCAGAACTTGCTCAAGGGATCATTGCTGCCCTTTAAAGGCTTGGCAGAGGGGCAGCATCTGTGCTTTATTAGGGGATGACTGCTCCTTGTGGTTGCAATGGTTGCACACACAATGTTTCTTCCTCGCTACCTACTCCCATCATTTGGATTGGCTTCACGCCTGACAGCCTGAAATTCTCCTCACTCCATCCTGCATACGTAAAATGTCAACATTTCATTTTTCCTTGGTTACAGCCATATCTGGATAAACTCATTCTCCCGGCATTGACGCAATGTTTCCATCTGAGCTCAAAAAAAAAATGATTTCAACCTTTTGTGTCGCCTTCCAGATGAGACGTTAAGCTGAGGGCCCCGTCTGCCATCTCAAGTGGACGTAATAGATCCCTTGGCACTATTTCGAGGAGGGCCATGGGGAGTTCGCTTGGTGTCCAGGACAAGGCAACCAAAAACAGATTATCTAGTCCTTCACCTCATTGCTATTTGTGGGAGCTTGCTGTGCGCAAATTGACTGCCGTCTTTTCTTACTTAACAGTGATTGCACTTCGAGAGTAATTAATTGGCTTTGAAGTGCCTCAGAATGTCTTGTAGACCTGATATTAAGCTGTGGCTCAGAAGGTTGTGGGTTCAATCCCACTCCAGGGACTTGAGCACATAAATCTAGGCTGACACTCCAGTACAGTGCTGAGGGAGTGCTACAGTGTCGGAGGTGCTGTCTTTTGGAGGAGACCCTGTCTGCTCTCTCAGGTGGATGTAAAAGATCCCATGGCAATATTTTGACGAAGAGCTGGGGGAGTTATCCCTAGTGTCCTGGGCAAATATTTATCCCTCAAACAACATCACAAAAACAGTTTATCTGGTCATTATCACGTTGATGTTTGTGGGAGCTTGCTGTGCGCAAGTTGGCTGCCATGTTCCCCACATTACAACAGTGACTGCACTCCAAAAGTACTTCATTGGCTGTAAAGCGCTTTGAGACGTCCGGTGGTCGTGAAAAGCACTATATAAATGTCTTTCATTTTCTTTTGATATGAAAATTCAACTACTTTTCCTTCGCTCTCTATATGCAATTTGTTCTTTGACTTTCTCTTTACTTCCCCCAAAGTGTATACGGGTCATCAGTGAAGCCGGTCCCATGGAGAGAGGATGGGTGGGTGAGGTGAGGCTGAAGGTCTCTCTGGGAATAGGTCCATGCAGGGTGGGGGTGGGAAGAGAGAATCATAGAATCATGTAGCACAGAAGCAGGTCTGGGGAGATTTACTAGAAGTGTTCAAAATATTGACTGGCTTTGATAGAGTAGATGAGGAGAAAGTGTCTCCATTGGCAGAAGGGTCGGTAACCAGAGGACACCGATTGATGATAATTGGCAAAAGAAACAGAGGGGAGGTGAGGACACTTGTTTTAATGGCCATCGGGAACGCGCTGACTGACAGGGCGGTGGCAGCAGGTTCAATATTAACTTTCAAAAGTGAATTGGATAAATACTTGCACAGGAAAAACTTGCAGGGCTGTGGGGAAAGAGCAGGGGGAGTGGGACTAATTGGATCGCTCTTTCAAAGAGTCGGCAGAGGCACGATGGGCCGAATGGCCTCATGTGTCGAAGTATAGAAGAATTTCACATTATCAATGTGCACTTTAGGTTTGACTGGGCTGCTTGTTAGTGGTTCTTTGAGGGCTGGGGGTGGGTTGGCCAGGGGAGGGTTGAGGGAGGGGAGGGGGGCGGGTGGGGAGGGGTGCGAGTGGGAGGCCAGGGGAGGGTGGGTGTGGGGGAGGGAGGCCTGGCGGGGGTTCTCTGCAGCCGAGAGCGTGAGTCCCGAAGGCTGTGTTGCCTGCCTGGTGCCAGGGTTAAGGACATCTCCTCTGGGTTGGAGAGGAACTTGGAGTGGGAGTTGTCATGGTCCACGTGGGTAACAACGACATAGATAGGACAAACAAAGAGGTTCTGCTGAGGGATTATGAGCAGCTAGGGGCCAAATTAAAAAGCAGAACCACAAAGGTAATAATCTCTGATTATTTCCACGAGCAACTGTGCATAGGGTAAATAAGATCAGAGAGTTAAACACGTGGCTCAAAGACTGGTGTGGGAGAAATGGGTTTTGGTTCGTGGGACTGGCACCAGTACTGGGGTAAGAGGGAGCTGTTCCGTTGGGACGGGCTCCACTTAGACCGTGCTGGGATTAGGTCCTGGTAAATCAAATAACCAGGGCTGTAGAGAGGGCTTTAAACTACATAATGAGGAGGGGAGGGTTCAGGTGAGCGGAAATTTAAAAAGTCAAAGAACAAGGAGAGAGTAATAGAGCAGGATAGCACTAGGGGAAATGAAAACTAGAGTGTGACAGGAAGGGACAGAATCTATAAACGTAAAGGTGAATCAGAAAGTCTGGTCAAAGCAGGAAAAAATGGTTAAAAAAACAAATTGAAAAGCTCTTTATCTGAATGCATGCTGAGTTGAAGGCACAAATAGATACAAATGGGTATGATCTGATAGCCATTACAGAGACGTGGTTGCAAGATGACCAAGGCTGGGACCTAAATATTCAGGGGTATTTGACAATTTGGAAAGACAGACAGAAAGGAAAAGGAGGTGGGGTAGCTCTGTTAGTAAAGGATGAGATCAGTGCAGTGAGAAACGATATTGGCTCAGAAGATCAAGATGTTGAATCAGTTTGGGTGGAGATAAGGAATAAGAAGAGGAAAAAGTCACTGGTGGGCATAGTCTAAGGGCCTCTAACAGTAGCTACACTGTTGGATGGAGTATAAATTTAAAAATAATAGAGGCTTGTAAAAAAGGAACGTCAATAATCATGGGCAATTTTAACCTTCATATTGATTGGACAAAGCAAATTGGCCAGGGTAGCCTTGAGGAAGAATTCATAGAGTGTATCCGGGATAGTTTCCTTGAACAGTATGTTACAGAACCAACCAGGGAGCAGGCTATCTTAGATCTGATGCTGTGTAATGAGACAGGATTAATAAATTATCTCCTAGTTAAGTATCCTCTAGGAAAGAGTGATCATAGCAGAGTTGAATTTTAAAATCAGTTGGAGGGTGAGAAAGTTGGATCTCACACCAGTGTCCTAAGCTGAAATAAAGGAGACTACAAAGGTATGACGGCAGAGTTGGCTAAAGTGGACTGGGAAAATAGATTGAAGAATGGGACAGTTAATGGGCAGTGGTAGACATTTAAGGAGATATTTCATAACTCTCAACAAAAATATATCCCAATGAGAAGGAAGGATTTTACAAGAAGGGATAACCATCCATTGCTAACGAAGGAAATAAGGGATGGTATCAAATTGAAAACAACGACATACAAAGTGGGCAAAACTAGTGGAAGACCAGAGGATTGGGAAACTTAAAAGCCAGCAAAGAACGACTAAAAAAATAATAAGGAAAAGGAAGATAGATTTTGAAAGTAAACTAGCACGAAATATAAAAACAGCCATGATCATATTGAATGGTGGTGCAGGCGTCTGCGACAGGTAGATTGGTGAGGACGAGGTCAAGTAGGTTTTTCCCCTCGTCTTGGTTCTCTTACCACCTGCCGCAGGCCCAGTCTGACAGCTATGTCCTTCAGGACTCAGCCAACTCGGTGAGAAGTGGTGCTACCGAACCACTCTTGGTGATGGACGTTGAAGTCCCTCACCCAGAGTACATTCTGGACTGGGTGTGCCATTGTCATGTCCGTACTCGGTGCTGAGGTCGATGCCGAGTGATTTGTCTGTTTGTTTTTAATTCTTATTGCTTTTCTTAGCGTTTTTTTTAGGACTGAGCGTCTCGCTGGGCCATTTCAGAGTCAACCACATTGCTGGAGTCACACATAGGACATAGAAACATAGAAAATAGGTGCAGGAGTAGGCCATTCAGCCCTTCTAGCCTGCACCGCCATTCAATGAGTTCATGGCTGAACATGAAACTTCAGTACCCCCTTCCTGCTTTCTCGCCATACCCCTTGATCCCCCGAGTAGTAAGGACTTCATCTAACTCCCAGACTGGGTAAGGACAGCAGATTTCCTTCCCTAAAGGACAATACTGAACCAGATGGGTTTTTACAACAATCCACTAGTGGTCACCATTACTGACACAAGCTTTTTATTCCAGATTTATTTAATTAACTGAATTTAAATTCCCCAGCTGCCATGGTGGGATTTGAACTCGGGTCTCTGGATCATTGGTCCAGTGAGATTACCACTAAGCTTCCGAAGCCCTCCCTTTCCTGTGCTATATGTATTTAGATGGACCCCCGGGGGCTGAACACAAGCATGTTTCTGTATAACAATGAGTTATACAATTAAACATGTATGTTTGTTTATTTTTGTTTTACTTGCTTAATGTGAAACTTGTAGCTGGTGCTAAGCAACAATTCTGTGCAGGTGGCTCTGACCAACACGCGCACAAATAAAGAGAAAACGTATCGTAACCCTTTCAGCATGTAATAATCACGGGCCATCAAGGGATGGACATCAATGCCACCTTGCCCACAAGAATCAAAATATATATTAAAGATATCCCAGTCCTCACCCCAATGATGAGTAAAGCATGATAGCCTAACCCCAAATATAAAGAAAGACTTGCATTTATATAGCGCCTTTCATGACCATTGCATGTCTCAAAGCACTTTACAGCCAATGAAGTACTTTCGGAGTGTAGTCACTGTTGTAATGTAGGAAACACAACAGCCAATTTGCGCTCAGCAAGCTCCCACAAACAGCAATGTGATAATGACCAGATAATCTGTTTTTGTTATGTTGATTGAGGGATAAATATTGGCCAGGACACCGGGGATAATTCCCCTGCTCTTCTTCGGGAGTGTCAGCCTAGAATTATTTGTGCTCAAGTCCCTGGATTGGGGCTTGAACCCACAACCTTCTGACTCCAAGGCGAGAGTGCTACCCACTGAGCCACGGCTGACACTGTCAAATGGGCAAGCATGTCATTAGATATACAAGGAGGATGAGCAAAGTATCAGATACCCCACCCACTTATGAAGAAATGTTGCCTGCTCTTCCTGTAGATGTCAACGGACCTGTTTTCCACAATGTGTCCTGTCGCAATAATTTGCTTTTTTACCCCCCTATGAAGGGGACGCTTTGATACGTTACATTGTGAACCTGCACCACACCAGTTCTAAGGAGGTCATGTGTGTGAATTGCCAGGTCCGCCATCCTGCCTCTCGGGTTATTGGCGCGGCAACCTACAGATGACCAAATAGCGATCCCAGCACAGCCGGAGTCTGGGCGGGACAGGCAGAGCCTGTGGCAGAGGCTGCATCTGTGGGGGGGCAGAGGGGAGGGCGAGGGCCAGGGTGCCACTCCGGTTAACCGTCAACATTATCCACGACCCCCCCCAGAGGGAAACAGGGACTTACCGAGAAGTTGCGGACTCCAGGTGCGTTGTGTGGTCTATCCCACGTGCCGTGGTCTGTGTCCAGGTGCGTTGCTGGGTCTATCCCACGTGTGCCGTGGTCTGTCTCCAGGTGCGTTGTGTGGTCTATCCCACGTGTGCCGTGGTCTGTCTCCAGGTGCGTTGTGTGGTCTATCCCACGTGCCGTGGTCTGTGTCCAGGTGCGTTGCTGGGTCTATCCCACGTGTGCCGTGGTCTGTCTCCAGGTGCGTTGTGTGGTCTATCCCACGTGTGCCGTGGTCTGTCTCCAGGTGCGTTGTGTGGTCTATCCCACGTGTGCCGTTGTCTGTCTCCAGGTGCGTTGTGTGGTCTATCCCACGTGTGCCGTGGTCTGTGTCCAGGTGCATTGTGTGGTCTATCCCACGTGCCGTGGTCTGTCTCCAGGTGCGTTGTGTGGTCTATCCCACGTGTGCCGTGGTCTGTCTCCAGGTGTGTTGTGTGGTCTATCCCACGTGTGCCGTGGTCTGTGTCCAGGTGCGTTGCTGGGTCTATCCCACGTGCCGTGGTCTGTCTCCAGGTGCGTTGCTGGGTCTATCCCACGTGTGCCGTGGTCTGTCTCCAGGTGCGTTGTGTGGTCTATCCCACGTGTGCCGTGGTCTGTGTCCAGGTGCATTGTGTGGTCTATCCCACGTGCCGTGGTCTGTCTCCAGGTGCGTTGTGTGGTCTATCCCACGTGTGCCGTGGTCTGTCTCCAGGTGCGTTGTGTGGTCTATCCCACGTGTGCCGTGGTCTGTCTCCAGGTGCGTTGTGTGGTCTATCCCACGTGTGCCGTGGTCTGTCTCCAGGTGCGTTGTGTGGTCTATCCCACGTGTGCCGTGGTCTGTCTCCAGGTGCGTTGCTGGGTCTATCCCACGTGTGCCGTGGTCTGTCTCCAGGTGCGTTGTGTGGTCTATCCCACGTGCCGTGGTCTGTCTCCAGGTGCGTTGTGTGGTCTATCCCACGTGTGCCGTGGTCTGTCTCCAGGTGCGTTGTGTGGTCTATCCCACGTGCCGTGGTCTGTCTCCAGGTGCGTTGTGTGGTCTATCCCACGTGTGCCGTGGTCTGTCTCCAGGTGCGTTGTGTGGTCTATCCCACGTGCCGTGGTCTGTCTCCAGGTGCGTTGTGTGGTCTATCCCACGTGTGCCGTGGTCTGTCTCCAGGTGCGTTGTGTGGTCTATCCCACGTGCCGTGGTCTGTGTCCAGGTGCGTTGCTGGGTCTATCCCACGTGCCGTGGTCTGTCTCCAGGTGCGTTGTGTGGTCTATCCCACGTGCCGTGGTCTGTGTCCAGGTGCGTTGCTGGGTCTATCCCACGTGCCGTGGTCTGTCTCCAGGTGCGTTGTGTGGTCTATCCCACGTGCCGTGGTCTGTCTCCAGGTGCATTGTGTGGTCTATCCCACGTGCCGTGGTCTGTCTCCAGGTGCGTTGCTGGGTCTATCCCACGTGCCGTGGTCTGTGTCCAGGTGCGTTGTGTGGTCTATCCCACGTGCCGTGGTCTGTCTCCAGGTGCATTGTGTGGTCTATCCCACGTGTGCCGTGGTCTGTCTCCAGGTGCGTTGTGTGGTCTATCCCACGTGCCGTGGTCTGTGTCCAGGTGCGTTGCTGGGTCTATCCCACGTGTGCCGTGGTCTGTCTCCAGGTGCGTTGTGTGGTCTATCCCACGTGCCGTGGTCTGTCTCCAGGTGCGTTGTGTGGTCTATCCCACGTGCCGTGGTCTGTCTCCAGGTGCATTGTGTGGTCTATCCCACGTGCCGTGGTCTGTGTCCAGGTGCGTTGCTGGGTCTATCCCACGTGTGCCGTGGTCTGTCTCCAGGTGCGTTGTGTGGTCTATCCCACGTGCCGTGGTCTGTCTCCAGGTGCGTTGTGTGGTCTATCCCACGTGTGCCGTGGTCTGTCTCCAGGTGCGTTGCTGGGTCTATCCCACGTGTGCCGTGGTCTGTCTCCAGGTGCGTTGTGTGGTCTATCCCACGTGCCGTGGTCTGTCTCCAGGTGCGTTGTGTGGTCTATCCCACGTGCCGTGGTCTGTCTCCAGGTGCGTTGCTGGGTCTATCCCATGTGTGCCGTGGTCTGTCTCCAGGTGCGTTGTGTGGTCTATCCCACGTGCCGTGGTCTGTCTCCAGGTGCGTTGTGTGGTCTATCCCACGTGCCGTGGTCTGTCTCCAGGTGCGTTGTGTGGTCTATCCCATGTGTGCCGTGGTCTGTCTCCAGGTGCGTTGCTGGGTCTATCCCACGTGTGCCGTGGTCTGTCTCCAGGTGCGTTGTGTGGTCTATCCCACGTGCCGTGGTCTGTCTCCAGGTGCGTTGTGTGGTCTATCCCACGTGCCGTGGTCTGTCTCCAGGTGCGTTGTGTGGTCTATCCCACGTGTGCCGTGGTCTGTCTCCAGGTGCGTTGTGTGGTCTATCCCACGTGTGCCGTGGTCTGTCTCCAGGTGCGTTGCTGGGTCTATCCCACGTGTGCCGTTGTCTGTCTCCAGGTGCGTTGTGTGGTCTATCCCACGTGTGCCGTGGTCTGTCTCCAGGTGCGTTGTGTGGTCTATCCCACGTGCCGTGGTCTGTCTCCAGGTGCGTTGTGTGGTCTATCCCACGTGCCGTGGTCTGTCTCCAGGTGCGTTGTGTGGTCTATCCCACGTGCCGTGGTCTGTCTCCAGGTGTGTCCTTCACCGCCGCACGCTGCTTCATGATAACTCGTCTTTTTCAAACATCACGCTGCTGTTGATAGCTTCCAGTCGCTGCCCATGTTCCAGTGACCTCGCTATCCTACACGCACACTGTAGGGCTGTGCTGATTTGAGAATAAGTGCTGCCATTAGGGCAAATAAAAAGGTATTACTGCAAACCCCCGGTTGAGAACCCCTGAAATAAGGAATTCAATAAAACATCTTTACCCAGAGAGTGGTGAGAATGTGGAACTCACTGCCGTAGGGAGTGGTTGAGGCCGTGAAATAGAAATGCAAGTTCTTTCTTTCTTGGGTAGACTAGAGGTAGACTCTGTGCAGGAAGCTTGGCTGGGGTGGGGCTTGTGTATATTGTGATACACAAGGCATCACAATTGTGTGGGACAGGTTGGGTGGACCAGGGGGTCTTTATCTGACCATCATTGTCTGTAACTGGAACACCGGTGCAAATGGCCCGTGTCTGAACTGAGAAATTCTGTGATTTACATGTTTTATCGACTCTTGAGTCCCCGTCAGCAAGAATTGAGCTTCACAGAACTTGTTCGTTACAATTCGGATAGGAGATCCCCTGTTGAAAACGCCACACAACAGCTAATGCTGAATAAGCAGAGACCATCTGCTGGGAAAAGGCAGTGAGGAATTAACCTCTGAGAAATAGTCACTGCAGGAAAATCGCAAAAATAAATGATCGTAATTATAAATTAAAGAGAGAGAGGATTTGAAACAATTTAGCATATCTCCCATTGCCATCCATTCCCAGGTAATTGGCTTTTGTTCATCACTGCGATATCTCTGAATGAAGCACTAATTTGGAATTTTATTTGTGCTCAGCAAGGGAAATGGTGACAGTTCTAGCATCCAGTGTCCCATCAAACACTCCCAGGGCAGATACAGCACGAGTTACATACAGAGTAAAGATCCCTCTACACTGTCCCATCAAACACTCCCAGGGCAGGTACAGCACGGGTTAGATACAGAGTAAAGCTCCCTCTACACTGTCCCATCAAACACTCCCAGGGCAGGTACAGCACAGGTTAGATACAGAGTAAAGCTCCCTCTACACTGTCCCATCAAATACTCCCAGGGCAGGTACAGCACAGGTTAGAGTGAGAGATCGAGAGAGACACAGAAAGCGGGGGAGAGAACCTATTTTTAATGACCAATGCGGTGCAAAAATCGAAGACTGGAGATGTGGATGAGCACTTGGGGAAAGTTTGTGCCTCTAGCCGCACTTTGATCATACACAGGCTATCTGTTCCAATTGACAGTCCTTTAATCAGCGCGGCCTGGAAACTACATCCGCCAGCATTCATGGGAGAGGTCTCCAGCCTATGATTGCATTATTCTGGGGAGCACATTCAGCTAGCTTTTCATTTCTCCAGCGCCAGACCGCACCCCCCCCCCGCCATCATTTAAGCAAACTGTCTGCCCGATGATCTCAGAACTCAATTAAACGAGAAACGTTTCCCACAGGGCTTTGTGTGAGAGCACCCAGCTCCATTTGAGCGAAATAAGATTGGGCCCAACCCCCATCCGATCCTCCCCGCCGACCCTCCCCTCCTCCCCCAACCCCCTCCCCCCTCCGACCCCCTGCCCCCCCGCTCCGACCCCCGACCCCCTACTTTGAGCGGGCACCTCATCCACCTACCGAACCCTGCAGATTAAAATCAGAGTGGGGTGGAAAGGGGCGAGTATGTAAGCAGTTTGTTTTTAATTGGAGTACTGTGCACATTTCGTGTCTCCATATTATAAGAAGGATAGCGAGGCACTGGAGAAGGTGCAATAAAGATTCCCAAGGATGGTGGCAGAACTGAGAGGTTGTAACTATCAGGAAAGACTGCACAGGCAGAGGCTCCTTTCTCTCGAACAGAATAGACTGAGTGGTGACCTGATAAAGGTCTTTAAAATGATGACGGAGTTTGATGGGGTAGATATAGAGAAGATGTAGGGGAGTCCAAAACTAGGGGTCGTAAATATAAGACAGTCACCAATAAATCCAAGAGGAATTCAGGAGAAACTTCTTTACCCAGAGTGTGGTTAGAATGTGGAACTCACTACCACAGGGAGTGGTTGTGGTGAATAACATTAGATGCATTTGAGGGGAAGTTAAATAAACACATGAGGGAGAAAGGAATAGAAGGATATGCTTATGGGATGAGATGAAGAGGGGTGGGAGGAGGCTCGTGTGGAGCAGTTGGACCCAGTGGCCTGTTTCAGTGCTGTACGTTCTATGTACTTCCCACCTGTCACTGCTTTACACTGGGTGGGTAAGGTTATAATCCACTCCTACACCTGGAATATCCTGTAAATATTGACACGCTCCTGGGAATGTCCTGTGAATATTGACACACTCCTGAGAATATGCTGCGTATATTGACACACTCCTGGAATGTCCTGTAAGTAATGTCCTGGGAACCCTGTGAAAGTATCGACTCGCTTCTGGAAACATTGATCAAGTATTGACACAATTCTGAGGAGCCCCCATCATCTCTGTGCAAATGTTGAAACACACCTGGGAACCAACATGCAAATATTGAAATACTTCCAGCACCTTTCTCTCGCCACCCCCACCCACATCCGTGCAAATATTGGCACAGTCCCGGGGACGCCCTCCAAATATTAACACACTCTCACAGACCCTTCGCAAATACTGACACACTCCTGGGTGATTAAGTTCCCAAAGACAGCATCAGCTACCCAAAGGGTAACAGCGCCTTCAGTAGAAAATGTCTTGTTTTTTTGTATTCAGAAATAACTGTTGAAATCACAAATGCAGGGGAAAAAAATTCCAACTCTCAGGGCACCAGCCCCTGGGACATGACATGCCTGGACCTACATGCACAGAAATCTGATCAATTAGAGGACCCTCTGAGAATGGGCGACACCAGTCGGAACGGTTTTGATGCAGCTCACTGAGCTCAGGCACTGCGGAATTAATCTTCTGACCTCGATTTGTTTCATTACATGGATGGTCGGAATTGCATGTTAGTTTTTCGAAGGAGCACTGTTTGCTCATCAGTGTGAATTAGTTCTGCTAAAGTTAGGTTTATGTTTGGAGGAACGATTGTGTGGGTGAAGGTTTGCGGCACCTGTCAATGATTCAGAATACCTTCAGATATTTAATCTTGTAAAACGGGAGTATCCCGCAAAGTGTAAATGACTGGAATGAATGAATGTCTGCCCTTGACGCAGCCACTGAACCAGCTAACTGTTATCAGCTCTTCGAAAGAGCCGGCGCAGACTCGATGGGCTGAATGGTCTCCTCCTATGCTGTGCGAATCTATGATTCTAGTGCATCTACTAACCGCACCTGGCCCATAAGGATTTCCCACTTGGAAAACTTCTAGTTTCACAGCGTTTGCCACCATTAATCCTCTCGGTGAGATATTCATTAATGTAAGGCACCCTTTTCTTCTACAGAGGATTAGGATTTGGTTTCATCATGTATGACTATGGTTTTTGCTTTCTCACTTATAAATTAGCTTGTAGATTTGTACTGCAGCTCGAAGTAATAAAATGGTTGCGCTGCTCATTGTTCCGGGTATGGATGAGATTTAACAAGAAAAAGCTTTGTCAGCAAAGGAGATCTTTTCTGAGCAAAGAATGCTAAATTGAGGGGTCAGTGGTCTCATCAAGGACAGAGAGGCTGTCAGTTCCCGCTGGAAGGAGCACTTCAAAGATCTCGTTAACCGAGACTCTCTCTTCGACGTGAGTGTCCTTGACTTTATCCCGCAGCATGCTACCCGCCACCACCTCAGCACAACCCCAGCCCGGCATGAGGTTGAAAAGGCCATCCGACAACTGAAGAACAATAAAGCCTCAGGACCAGATGGAATCCCCACTGAAGCACTAAAGCATGGCAAAGAAGTATTATTGGCGCAAATCCATGAACTTATTTCTCTTATTTGGAAGGAGGAGAGTATGCCAGAGGATCTCAGAGATGCTATAATCATGGCCATCTCCAACAGGGTGACAAGTCCGATTGCAGTAATTACAGAGGAGTTTCACTGCTGTTGGCCACAGTGAAAGTCATCGCAAGAATCCTCCTCAATCGCCTTCTTCCTGTGGCTGAAGAGCTCCTCCCAGAGTCGCTATGCGGGATTCTGCCCTAAGGGGTACAACGGAAATGATCTTCATTGCCCATCAAATTCAAGAGAAATGCAGGGAACAGCACCAACCTCTGTACATGGCCTTCTTTGACTTCACAAAGACCTTTGACACTGTCAACCGTGAGGGATTATGGAATGTCCTCAAATTCGGCTGCCTCAGAAGTTTGTCACCTGCTTCACGATGACATGTAAGCCGTGATCCTGACCAACAGATCCATCACAGACAATACACGTGCAGACCGGGGTCAAGCAAGGCTGTGTCATCGCACCAACGCTCTTCTCGATCGTCCTTGCTGTAATGCTCCATCTCACCCTCAATAAGCTCCCCGCTGGAGTGGAGCAAATCTACAGATCAAACGGGAAACTGTTCAACCTCCGCTGCCACCAGGCCAGATCCAATGTCGTCCCATCCTCTGTCATTGAATTACAGTACACCGGCAACGCTTGCGTCTGCACACACTTGGAGATCGAACTCCAAACCATCGTCAGCACCTTCACCGAAGTGTATGAGAGAATGGACCTTACATTAAACATCCGTAAGACAAAGGTTCTCTACCAACCTGTCCCTGCCACACAGTACTGCCCCCTGATTATCAAGATTCATGACGAGGCCCTGGACAAGGTGGATCATTTTCCATACCTCGGGAGCCTACTGTCAACAAGGGCAGATATCGACGATGAGGTCCAACACAGCCTTCAGTGTGCCAGTGCAGCCTTCGGTCGCCTGAGGAAAAGAGTGGAGATCAGGATCTCAAACCCGGCACCAAGCTCATGGTCTACAGAGCAGTAGTGATACCCACCCTCCTATATGGCTCAGAGACGTGGACTATGTACAGCAGGCACCTCAAAGCACTGGAGAAGTACCACCAATGCTACCTCTGCAAGATCCTGCAAATCCACTGGGAGGATAGGCACACCAACGTCCGTGTTTGTCGCTCAGGCCAATATCCCCAGCATCGAAGCATTGACCACGCTCGATCAGCTCCAATGGACGGGCCACATCGTCTGCTTGCCCCATACTAGATTCCCAAAACAAGCGCTCTACTCGGAGCTCTGACATGGCAGGCGAGTCCCAAGTGGGCAGGGGTGCTTCAAGGACACTCTCAAAGCCTCCTTGAAAAAGTGCAACATCCCCACCGCCACCTGGGAATCCTTGGCTGCTCACAGTGGAGGAGTAGCATCCAGAAGGCGCCAAACACCTCGAGCCTTTTACCAGGAGGAGCGCACGACAACCCAAGCACCCCACCCACCCGTCCCTCTGACCACTGTCTGCCCCACCTGTGACAGAGGTGTAGGTTCCGCATTGGACTCATCAGTCACCTGAGAACTCATATTATTGTGGAAGCAAGTCATCCTCGACTACGAGGGACCGCCTAAGAAGAAGATAAAGATTTTAAGCTCTCCTTTACAATTTGTAGAGTGAGACAAGATGAAAGAATCGACGAAGGGTACGTTCTCTATCCAGAGCAAAAGTGGGTAATATCATTTATTTCTCTGACTTGCTTAAGACATTGAGTGTATCAAGACTTGATCGAATTCAATAAAGATTATTTGAAACCAAAACTGGTGTCCAGGAAAAGAACCTTACCCCGAGGTTAAATATTGCCCAGGTCACCCAGTAATTCTTCCCCCTCCCTCCTTCCATTAGTGGGATCTTTTACATCCACCTGAGAGAGCAGGCGGGACTTCAGTTCAACGTCTCATCCAAAAGGCTGCACTGCACTGGGAGTGTCCTAGATTTTGTGCTCAAGTCTGGACTGGCACTCCAGCGAAAGCAGAGTATTCACGAGGCACCATGGTCTCCCATCAGAACAAGGACACTTCGATGTCACGGTGCTGTGAATTTGAACATTGGCTCACTCAGATACTGCACCGACCCAGCTCTCCTCTAAATGCTCCTCTGTTCCCACTGCAATCAAATACAACTCGGATGTTTCATTGTTAGGTGGAATGGAAGCCTCCAGCCTGATAACTTAAGAGCTTGGCAGTCCCAGTGCACAGACATACAAAGCAGAAAATTGCCTCCATACATTTACAGTAATTGGCACAAAATATCACTGAAGTGTAGGAACACGAAGAGGGCAGATGGAAGTGGAAGGGAATTGGGTATTGGTAAATTAACAGCACTGAGGCACACATGATGCTATTTGTAGTGCTGGCATCTAATATTTCTCTTTTTTTGACCTTCAGATTTATCCTTTTTCCAATTAAAGCAGCCACACTCGCTGGGACAAGGCGTGATTGCCTCTAATTGCCGCAGCGAGTGTTGTGATTGCAGCTGCCCCTTGCTCTGCCGTTGGAGCAGGTTAATATTCAGCTGAATGGTTGCTGGAATTCAGGTGGGATTTTTGTAGCAGTTCTAATTTGAGAGAGAGAGAGAGAGAGAGCGACTATAGAATGGATGCTGGATGAGTTCATTTGAGCTGGTGCCGTATCCCGTACCCTTGGGAGAAGCTGGGGGAATTACCTCAAGGTCGAACGCAGAATCGATTCCTCTTGCTCCCCGCCGATGCAGTGCATTGACTGGGTGGTTTGAAACACCTCACTGGTGCTCTCACGCAAAGCCCTGCGGGCGAGGTTTTTCCTCGTTTAATTGGGTTCTGAGGTCATCGAGCGGCCAGTTTGGTTTCATGAGAGGGGCGGGGTGGGTCCGGAGCCAGAGAAATGAAACGGGAGCTGCAGGTCCTCCCCCGAATCTGGCGATCGGTAATTCAGACAGAGGCTGGAGACCTCTGTGATGAATGTTGGCGGATGTCGATTCCAGGCAGCGCTGATCAAAGGACTGTAAGTTAGAACAAAGAGCCCGTAGCTGATCAAAGCAAGGCGAAAGGCATCAAGCTTTCCCCAAAAGCTCATCCACATCTCCTGGCTCCGTTTTTGCACCGAAATGAAGTCATTGAAAACATGTTCTCTTTCCCCGCTCTCTCTGTGTATGTGTCTCTCTCTTTCTTCCCCTCTCAGTCTCTCTCTCGAACCCGTGCAGTACCTGCTCTGGGAGTGTTTGATGGGACAGTGTAGAGGGAGCTTTACTCTGTATCTAACCCGTGCAGTACCTGCTCTGGGAGTGTTTGATGGGACAGTGTAGAGGGAGCTTTACTCTGTATCTAACCCGTGCAGTACCTGCCCTGGGAATATTTGATGGGACAGTGTAGAGGGAGCTTTACTCTGTATCTAACCCGTGCAGTACCTGCCCTGGGCGTGTTTGATGGGACAGTGTAGAGGGAGCTTTACTCTGTATCTAACCCGTGCAGTACCTGCCCTGGGCGTGTTTGATGGGACAGTGTAGAGGGAGCTTTACTCTGTATCTAACCTGTGCAGTACCTGCCCTGGGAATGTTTGATGGGACAGTGTAGAGGGAGCTTTACTCTGTATCTAACCTGTGCTGTACCTACCCTGGGAATGTTTGATGGGACAGTGTAGAGGGAGCTTTACTCTGTATCTAACCTGTGCTGTACCTACCCTGGGAATGTTTGATGGGACAGTGTAGAGGGAGCTTTACTCTGTATCTAACCCGTGCTGTACCTGCCCTGGGAGTGTTTGATGGGACAGTGTAGAGGGAGCTTTACTCTGTATCTAACCCGTGCTGTACCTGCCCTGGGAGTGTTTGATGGGACAGTGTAGAAGGAGCTTTACTCTGTATCTAACCTGTGCTGTACCTGCCCTGGGAATGTTTGATGGGACAGTGTAGAGGGAGCTTTACTCTGTATCTAACCCGTGCTGTACCTGCCCTGGGAATGTTTGATGGGACAGTGTAGAGGGAGCTTTACTCTGTATCTAACCTGTGCTGTACCTGCCCTGGGAATGTTTGATGGGACAGTGTAGTCAATGAAGTCATGTGCAAACACGACTGACTCAACCCCTGGAGCAGGCTCGTGCTGTACAACCCATTCCATCGGCTTCACTCGTTATGTTTTCCCTCTTGTGCCTCTCGATCTGTTTGCCTCACTTCGCCTCTCTGCGTTTTTGACTCTTGTGTTTTTCTGTCCACACGTCTCTCTCTGTTTTTAATGTTCCTTTGTCTCTCTTGTCTCTCTTTCTCCTCATTCTGGGCTGAAAATTGCGGTCAGAGGCTTCCCGCAGGCCAAGGCCCCCGAACCGCAGCTCAACACCGCACCTACCTGGTGCCTCCGGACCTTCGGGCTCTTGCAGTCCTGGGCCCACGGGCATACACCTGGGTAAAGGCCCACGTACCCTGGGGAGGCAGGTGGTTCACCAGCATCCCTGGGATCACATGGGCTGGCCTAACCAATCCCAAAGGGGGATTCCCGTTATGTTTATGGAGGTTCCATTTATGTACGGAATCTCCATAAACATAATGGGAATCTCCGAAAAAATACATTTCACAGCACTGAAATAAAAATAAATCATCACCTCAGAGTCAAAATTAATTAAAATACAACTTAATTCAACATTTAAAACAAAAATGTAGTTAATTGAAAAAAAAATGTAAACATTTTTCAGGGGACCAAAGCTAACCGAAGTTAATTTGAATGTTTTTTTGTATGGTTAAATCATTAAAAATATATATTTTAATATTGCTATAAACCCTTGCACTGGTAAAAGAGGACCTCACACCTGCTTTTACCAAGTATAAGGGTTTTGTGGGCACTCACTGGGCAGTAATTGGGCAAATAGCCCAACTCTCCTCCAGTCGTGTCCATTTCCCTGGGATGGGTTCGAGCTGCCAAGCTGAAACTTGACCGATCGCAACTTCTGGGGTTTTGTGTACGCGCATTCCGCAGGGTAACCCGGAACTTCCGAAAAGTCCGGGCTGTCTTTTCTCGTTCTTTTTCTCTCCCTCCCTGTTTCCTTCTGTCCTCCTGCAGCTCTATGCCTTTCTCTCTCTCTCTCTTTATCTCTCCTAATTCTGTCTTTCTCGTTCTCTCTCGCCTCATTCTCTCTCGTTTTTCTGTCCTTGCCCCTGTCCTTCTGTTCTTATGCCAGCCGTGGCTCCGTGGGCAGCACTCTTGCCTCTGAGTCAGAAGGTTGTGAGTTCATGTCCGCATTCCAGAGACTTCACAAAATTGCAATCGTGCCCAGATCCTTCAACCTCCCCTCCCCCCCCCCCCCCCCCACTTGACTGCCATTAAAACCATAGCTCTGTCTGCCCTCTCAGGCGGACATAAAAGATCCCACTGCCACTATTTCTAAGAAGAGCAGGGGAGTCCTCCACGGTGTCCTGGGCTAATATTTATCCCTCAACCAACATCACAAAAAAAAAACCCAGATTATCTGAACAATATCACATTGCTGTTTGTGGGAGCTTGCTGAGCACAAATTGGCTGCTGCGTTTCCTACATTACATCAGTGACTACACTTCAAAAGTATTTCATTGGCTGTAAAGCGCTTTGGGACGTCCTGAGGCTGTGAAAGGCCCTATATAAATGCAAGGGGACTCTATACGGGAATCTGAGATAGATGTCCTGCACCAATTGCATGAGAATTTCTTCAAATCTACTGCAGCTAAAAGATTAATTTATTGTTTGGGAGCTGGAGTCGAGGTCACAGTGTTAGTGTGCTGTTTATTGAACAGATATCTTCCTATATATTTGCATATTCGTGATGTATTACATCTAGTTGAAAGCATTGGGAAACATACAAACAGAGGCCTCTGCAAATCAAAGCAGTGAGGTAGAAAATGGGATTTGGTAGCACAGTGGTTATGTTACAGGACTAGTAATCCTGAGGCCTGGACTAATGATCCAGAAACACGTAAGTTCAAATCCCACCATGGCAGCTGGGGAATTTAAATTCAGTTAATTATTTAAATAAATCTGGAATAAAAAGCTAGCAGCAGTTGATCATGAAACTGATCCTTTTTTTAAGAAGCTAGTTTCAGTAATGGTAACCATGAAACTACCGGATTGTCGTTAAAAACCCAACTGGTTCACTAATGTCCTTTAGGGAAGGAAATCTGCCGTCTTTACCCGGTCTGGGCCTATATGTGACTCCAGACCCACAGCAATATGGTAGACTCTTAACTTCCATCTGAAACATCCCAGCGAGATACTCACTATATAGGGATGGGCAATAAATACATTCACATGAAAAATAAAAAAAGATTTAGGAGTTGAAATTGGTTATGGCCATTTTTGAGGTGGTGTCAGCGCCCGAGTGCTGATCTTACCGCCGGGCGTTGGGTGTCGCCTCAAACTGCCATGTTGAGTTTTTACGGCCAAAGAAGAGGGAGCAGCGCTAAAAGATGGCATTGCGCTCTCATCCTCGGGGGCCTACGGGGCGGGTACTCAGAAGGCCGACTCAATCTCCCGACGATACGCTGCCGACATGTCAATTGGAAAACCCGGGAGAAAAAAAACCTCAAACTTCCCCGACCCACACACACACTTCCCGCAATGGGACAACTAGTAAATAATCATCATCATAGGCAGTCCCTCGAAATCGAGAAAGACTTGCTTCCACTGTAAAAAGTGAGTTCTCAGGTGGCTGTACAGTCGAATACGGGAATTACAGTCTCTGTCACAGGTGGGACAGACAGTGGTTGAAGGAAAGGCTGGGTGGGACTGGTTGTTGCACGCTCTTTCCGCTGCCTGCACTTGCTTTCTGCATGCTCTCGGCGACGAGACTCAAAGTGCTCAGCACCCTCCCGGATGCTCTTCCTCCACTTTGGGCGGCCTTTGGCCAGGGACTCCCAGGTGTCAGTGGGGATGTTGTACTTTATCAAGGCGGCTTTGAGGGTGTCCTTGAAACGTTTCCTCTGCTCATCCCTGGGGATCACTTGCAATGTAGGAGTTCCGAATAGAACGCTTGCTTTGGGAGTCATGTGTCAGACATGCAAACAATGTTGCCCGCCCAACGGAGCTGGTCGAGTGTGGTCAGTGCTTCGATGCTGGGGATGTTGGCTTGGTTATGGAAGCTAATGTTGGTGCGTCTGTCCTCCCAGGGGATTTTCAGGATCTTGCGGAGGCATCATTGGTGGTATTTCTCCAGCGATTTGAGGTGTCTACTGTATATGGTCCACGTCTCTGAGCCATATAGGAGAGCGGTATATGATGAAATTGAACAAAGAAAAAAACTTCCCAAGCCCTCTGGGCGATTCCGCCCGAGATCCCCGATGTTCCCATCACTTTTTGCTGGCTGTACGGACACCTGCCGGTGAGGCCACCGGAGAAATGCAAACATCGCAGGAGCGGCGCCAAGGGGGCGTTGCACGCTGGATGATGTCACCGCGCGGGCAGCGTTAGAGGGCGCAGCATTACCTCATTGCTCCTCCACCACGAATAACTCAATATGCAGGGAGGCGTGGACACAGCTCACCGTCGACGGTCGGCCTTTGACGCCTGTTAGCCACCCATTGGCGGTGTTAACCGGCGCAGTTACCAAGCACACTTCGGCCTCTTCCTTTTCTATCCTGCACTGAACTCCTCCTGGTCTCACTTCTTTCATTCTCTACCATCACAAGAAGATGGTGTTAGCTGCACAGTTTGTGGGGGAGGGGGAGAAGGTGACTGTAATTGTTTGGATTACTTGCTATTACAAAATCCAGGTCCAATATTTGGAAAGAAAATTTGCGACCCTGTGATCCGGGTCTTGAATCCAGCCGAATTATGACTCCTGGGATCCGGTTTCCAGTCCCGACCAAACTGATGGGAGGTTTTAAACCGCCTCAGTCCAATTCTCAGTGTGCGGGAACACACTCGGAGAAATCTCCCGGCTTCAGACTAAATATTAAACTCACTCAAAGCTGCAAACAAGATGGATGTGGTGGGATATGAAAGATGCAAGTGTGGTTTCACTGTTCAAGCTGGGACAGTGTAGAGGGCAAACACTCCCAGGGCAGGTACAGCATGGGTTAGATACAGCATAAAGCTCCCTCTACACTGTCCCATCAAACACTCCCAGGGCAGGTACAACACGGGTTAGATACAGAGTAAAGCTCCCTCTACACTATCCCATCAAACACTCCCAGGGCAGGTACAGCACGGGTTAGATACAGAGTAAAGCTCCCTCTACACTGTCCCATCAAACACTCCCGGGGCAGGTACAGCACGGGTTAGATACATCCATGTCCCACTCTAGATATTGAACGGATAATCCAGGCCGACTCTCCCAGTGCCAGTACTGAGGGAGTGCTGCATTTTTCGAGGAGCCGTCTTTTGCATGAGACATTAAACCGAGGCCACGTCTGCTCTCTCAGGTGGACTTAAAAGTTCATGGCACTAATCAAGGAAGAGCAGAGGAGTTATAAGAACATAAGAAATAAGAGCAGGAGTAGGCCATGCGGCCCCTCGAGCCTGTTTGGCCATTTAATACGATCATGGCTGATCCAATCATGGATTCAGCTCCACTTCACTGCCAGCTCCCCATAACCCCTTATTCCCTTATCAGTTAAGAAACTGTCTATCTCTGTCTTAAATGTATTCAATGTGCCAGCTTCCACAGCTCTCTGAGGCAGCGAATTCCACAGATCCACAACCCTCTGAGAGAAGAAATTCCTCCTCATCTCAGTTTTAAATGGGCGGTCCCCTTATTCTAAGATTATGCCCCCTACTTCTCGTCTCCCCTATCAATGGAAACATCCTCTCTGCATCCACCTTGTCTAGCCCCTCATAATCTTATACATTTCGATAAGATCATCTCTCATTCTTCTGAATTCCAATGAGTAGAAGCCCAACCTCCTCAACCTTTCCTCATAAGTCAACTCCCTCATCTCCAGAATCAGGCTAGTGAACCTTCTCTGAACTGCCTCCAAAGCAAGTATATCCTTCCTTAAATATGGAAACCAAAACTGCACGCATTATTCCAGGTGTGGCCTCATGAATACCCTGATTTTATACTCCATCCCCTTTGCAATAAAGGCCAAGATTCCATTGGCCCTCCTGATCACTTGCTGTACCTGTGTTTCATGCACAAGTACGCCCAGGTCCCGCTGTACTGCAGCACTTTGCAATTTTCTCCATTTAAATAATAACTTGCTCTTTGATTTTTTTTCTGCCGAAGTGCATAACCTCACACTTTCCAACATTATACTCCATCTGCCAAATTTTTGCCCACTCACTTCGCCTGTCTGTGTCCTTTTGCAAGTTGTTTGTGTCCTCCTCACACATTGCTTTTCCTCCCATCTTTGTATCGTCAGCAAACTTGGCAATGTTACACTCGGTCCCTTCATTCAAGTCGTTAATATAGATTGTAAATAGGTGGGATCCCAGCACTGAACCCTGTGGCACCGCACCAGTTACTGATTGCCAACCCGAGAATGCACCATTTATCCCTACTCTCTGTTTTCTGTTATTTAGCCAATCCTCTATCCATGCTAATATATTACTCCCAACCCCGTGAACCTTTATCTTATGCAGTAACCTTTTATGTGGCACCTTATCGAATGCCTTCCAAATACGCCACATCCATTGGTTCCCCTTTATCGACCCTGCTCGTTACATCCTCAAAGAATTCCAGAAAATTTGTCAAACATGACTTCCCCTTCATAAATCCATGCTGACTCTGCCTGACTGCAGTGTGCTTTTCCAATCCTGCTACTGCTTCTTTAATAATGGACTCCAACATTTTCCCAACCACAAATGTTAGGCTAACTGGTCTATAGTTATCTGCTTTTTGTCTGTCTCCTTTTTTAAATAGGGGCATTATATTTGCAGTTTTCCAATCTGCTGGGACCTCCTCAGAATCCAGAGAATTTGGGTAAATTGCAACCAATGCATCCACTATCCCTGCTGCTACTTCCCTTAAGACCCTATGATGCAAGCCATGAGGTACAGGGGATTTATCTGCTTTTAGTCCCATTATCGTACTGAGTACCATCTCCTTATGATTGTGATTGTGTTAAGTTCCTTCCCCCCTATAGCCCCTTGACTATCCACTGTTGGGATATTTTTAGCGTCCTCTACTGTAAAGTTCTACGCAGTGCCCAGACAAATATTTATCCCACATCATTAAAACAGATTATCTGGTCATTATTTCATTGCTGTTTGTGGGAGCTTGCTGTGCACAAATTGGCTGCCGCGTTTCTTACATTACAACAGTGACTAAACATCAAAAACATTTAATTTGCTGTAAAGCACTTTGCGATGTCCTGAAGGGTCTGAAAGGTGCTATATAAATGCAGGTCTTTTCGTTCTATGATGTCGATTTTCTGCGGTTCAATAATCTTTGAACGATGCCATAATGTCTTCATCGCGCATAATAACAGCCAGATGGGATCTCTGGTTCATGTCCCAACCTGAGGAATGCCACTTGTACTGTCACACCTTGACTCCCGAGTTCAAGTCCTGGCCCAGTCAGGCAAAGATCTGCATTTGGGTGATCATCCTGTTAACGTCGCAGTCTGGATCAGCAGCCAGTACGCCAGCGATTGTCAGAGGATAACGCTGCATTGTGCCGCATGCGGGTCCCTCACCATCGCAGCTTTCTGTGCACGGCTCCCGACATTAGGAACTTCGCTCTAATACCTGAGGGAGCGCCGCACAGTCAGAGGTGCCGTCTTTCGGCTGAGAGGTTAAACCGAGGCCCCGCCTGCTCTCTCAGGTGGATGTAAAGGATCGCATGGCCCAACTTGAAGAAGAGCAGGGAAGTTATCCCTGGTGTCGTGGGCCAATATTTATCCCTCAATCAACATCACTAAAAAACAGATTATCTGGTCATTATAATATTTTGTGGGAGCTTGCTGTGCACAAATTGGCTGCCACGTTTCCTACATTACAACAGTGACTACACTCCAAAGGTACTTCATTGCCCGTGAGGCACATTGGGACATGCGCTGGTCGTGATAGGCGCTCTATAAATGCAAGTCTTTTTAAAGCAAGAAAGCGCTGTGGCGCCCTGCTTTGCACATGCTCAGTAAGTTGTCATTTCACCAGTCCCACACTGACAGGGTGAGCCTCCTCTGTCTGCTCACTGGAGGACTCCAGTGATGAATGAGATCCGCCAATCTCCACCCAGTTCTCCATAGCAGACAATTCATTGATTAACAAGGGAGTCCAGGGTTATGGGGAGCGGACGGGGAAGCGGAGTTCAGGCCAAGATCAGATCAGCCATGATCTGATCGAATGGCAGAGCAGGCTCGAGGGGCCAAATAGCTGACTCCTGCTCTTATTTCTTATGTTATCACAAATCTCCTCACAATTCACAGCTAAACTGACAACCTCCAGGAGACGGCTTAGATGGGAAAAGGAAATCTCAGATTGACATAGTAGATGATATGTATCGAACCTGTGCTGTTCCTGCCCTGGGAGTGTTTGGTGGGACAGTGTAGAGGGAGCTTTACTCTGTATCTAACCCGTGCTGTGCCTGCCCTGGGAGTGTTTGGTGGGACAGTGTAGAGGGAGCTTTACTCTGTATCTAACCCGTGCTGTGCCTGCCCTGGGAGTGTTTGATGGGACAGTGTAGAGGGAGCTTTACTCTGTATCTAACCCGTGCTGTACCTGCCCTGGGAGTGTTTGATGGGACAGTGTAGAGGAAGCTTTACTCTGTATCTAACCCCGTGCTGTGCCTGCCCTGGGAGTGTTTGATGGGACAGTGTAGAGGGAGCTTTACTCTGTATCTAACCCGTGCTGTGCCTGCCCTGGGAGTGTTTGATGGGACAGTGTAGAGGGAGCTTTACTCTGTATCTAACCCGTGCTCTATCTGCCCTGGGAGTGTTTGATGGGACAGTGTAGAGGAAGCTTTACTCTGTATCTAACCCGTGCTCTCTCTGCCCTGGGAGTGTTTGATGGGACAGTGTAGAGGAAGCTTTACACTATATCTCTCTTTCAGTGCTGCATTCGACCAGTGCCTGTTCTGGATGCCAGGGAGCATTAATGGAAAGTATACCATTCCTCAGCCCAATATCTATCATAAAATGATCAGCATTACTGGAGACAGTTGTCCCTGCTGCAATGAGAAGTGTTTGCTCACACTGTGTTGTTTAATGTATCCCTGTGAGCACTCTTGACTTGGCCCTTTCTGTTTCATATCTCACTTGTTCCTCTCTCCATTTGCACTGATGCTGTGGATTAATCTGCAAACGGCCCTTTTACGGGCAGGTTTGGAATGAATTGGTCTGTTTCGATTCAGATGCAATCTATCGAATGCTCGCCAGCTGCCAGCCCTTGGACGTGCCTGAGCAATCACCGTACGATGCGATTACAGCACTGGATAACAACATGCTGCTGCTGCGATCACAGCCGATCCACGGCAAGCTGCGTGTGTCCCCAAACCTACCACCCCCTCCCAAAGAACCGGAAAGAAGGCTGTCCTAATGTCAGTGTTGGCTCAGTGGGTCGCACTCTCGCCTTGCAGTCAGCAGGTTGCGGTTTCAAGTCCTGAGCACATAATCCAGGCTGACTCAGTGCCAGTACCGAGGCAGTGCCGCACTGTTGGAGGGGCAATGCTGAGGGAGTGCCGCACTGTCGGAGGGGCGGTACTGAGGGAGCACTACACTGTCGGAGAGGCAGTACTGAGGGCGCGCTGCACAGTTGGAGGGGCAGTACTGAGGGAGTGCTGCACTATCGGAGGGGCAGTACTGAGGGAGTGCTGCACTATCGGAGGGGCAGTACCGAGGGAGCGCTGCACTGTCGGAGATGCTGGCTTTCGGATGTGACGTTAAAACAAGGCCCTGGAGTGTCAGCCTGGATTTGGAACTCAAGTCTCTGGAGTGGGACTTGATCCCACGGCCTTCTAACTCCGAGGCGCGAGTGCTACGTTAACTTAACTTGACCGATGGGGAAATTGAGCGATCAGCCCAACCGCCCCTTTTACACGCCACTCGAGTTTATTTTCCATTGACTTTAGTTGCCCGTCTGGTGGGTTTGGATAAAGTGACCCCTCCTGTTTGTCGGTGCTGTGACCGGGCAAGGTCTGGATATCGGCCCTGCAATCACCCTCGCTGTCAGAACACGGCATAAGCGTGCGATGGCAGTGTAGGAGTGTGTCAGTGTGAGGGAATGTGCATTTACTGGTGCTGCGTTCCAGTCAGTGCTGTGTTGCTCCCTGATGTTGGAGTCCACACTGATTGATTGCTGTTTTATTGCAGCTTGCAATAAAGGGCCTAAATTGTCATTTTAAACTGCACAGTCCATTACACTTAATGTCAGTTCCTACAGCGTGTGTGAGCAGGCAATATGTAAGAGGCTGTTGTGAAAGATGGTGGTATTCCCCCGCAAGCCAGCACTTTACATGTGATAACTCGAGAAAGAAAGACGAATGAAAGACTTGCATTTATATAGCGCCTTTCACAACCACCGGACATCTCAAAGTGCTTTACAGCCAATGAAGTACTTTCTGAAGTGCAGTCGCTGTTGCAAAGTTGGAAACACGGCAGCCAATTTTGGCACAGCAAGCTCCCACAAACAGCAGTATGATAATGAGCAGCTAATCTGTTTTGTTATGTTGATTGAGAGATGAATATTAGGCTGGGCAGTGTCAAAATGCTTCTCCAATATCCAACTCTTTTATTAAACAAGTGCTCGCTAGTCTCCGGTGCCCACCTGAAAGAGCTGACTCCTCGACCACACACACTTGATCAGACAGGCTTTTGACAAGGTCCCACACGACAGGCTGTTCAAAAAAGAAAAAGCCCATGAGATCCAAGGGAGAGTGGCAAGCTGGATCCAAAATGGGCTCAGTGGCAGGAAGCAGAGGGTAATGGTTGACGGGTGTTTTTGTGACTGGAAGGCTGTTTCCAGTGGGGTTCCATAGGGCTCAACACTCAATCCCTTGCTTTTTGTGGTAAAAATTAATGATTTAGACTTAGATGTAGGGGATATGATAAAGAAGTTTGCAGTTGATACAAAAATTGGCCGTGTGGTTGACAGTGAGGAGGAAAGTTGTAGACTGCAGGAAGATATCAATGGACTGGTCAGTTGGGCAGAAAAGTGGAAAATGGAATTCAATCTGGAAAAGTGTGAGGTAATGCATTTGGGGAGGGGTAACAAGGCAAGGGAATACACAATAAATGGGAGGATATTCTGAGCTGTGGAGGAACAGAGGGACCTTGATGTGTATGTCCACAGATCCTTAAAGGTAGCAGGACAGGTTGATAAGGTAGTTAAGAATGCTTTCTTTTATTAGCCGAGGCAAGGATTATAAGAGCAGTATAAAACACTGGTTAGGCCACAGCTGGAGTACTGCGTGCAGTTCTGGTCACCACATTACAGGATTGCACTGGAGAGGGTACAGAGGAGATTTACGAGGATGTTGCCAGGACTGGAGAATTTTAGCTATGAGGACAGATTGGGTAGGCTGGGGTTGTTTTCCTTGGAACAGAGGAGGCTGAGGGGAGACCTTGAGGTCGGATTTTCAGATTTCGGGGTTTTCCGGCGAAAGCGGTAGCGATACATGAAACTTACCGTTTTTGCTGTGCTACCGTTTTTCGGCCGAACTTTTGGCCTTTACATCTGGTAAGCAGGGCGTTGCACGAGGGTTCACGGTGCAATTCGCGAGTTTCGGCATCTTTGGTCCGGGGCTGGGAGCGCGGCGAGAGAGGCCTTGGGAGAGGGAAAGAAAATTCCAAAACTTATTCCCAAAAACATTTACAAAACCCTTTACTATCTAATCGTTGCAAAAAAATAAAAACATTAAAACTTTAACTTGCCTTTTTTGGAGGTCATCATACTTACCCCTACAGGCAGGGCTGCACCGACAGGTTTGACCCTGTCGCTATTCTGGGCGCAGCATATGGGTCGGGAGAGTGCTGAAAGTCGGTTGCAAACGTAATCATTGCACATCGCCGCACCTCTCCCCAGCGGTATTTGAAAGTGCTGCCGCAAACAGGTGCCCGAGGATCCCGCCTGGGCTTTGCGACCGGGTTATCACCGCGGAGAGTCAAATCCCGGCAAAAACCCGGTTGCAAAGCTCGAAAATCAGGCACTAAATTGAGGTGTATAAAATTATGAGGGTTCGTCGACAGAGCGGCTCGGAAGGACCTATTTCCCTTAGCAGAGGGGGTCAATAACCAGGGGGCATAGATTTAAAGTAGTTGGTAGAAAGATTAGAGGGGATTTTAGAGAAAAAAGTTTCACCCAGAGGGTGGTGGGGGTCTGGAACTCACTGCCTGAAAGGGCGGTAGAGGCAGAAACCCTCACCACATTTAAAAAATATTCAGATGTGCACTTGAAGTGCCGTAACGTAGAAACATGGAAATTTACAGAGCAGTAGGAGACCATTCCGGGCCCATCGTGTCCGCGCCTACGGACCAAGTGCTGGAAGGTGGGATTAGGCCGGGTAGCTCTTTTTCGACCGGCACAGACACGATGGGCCGAATGGCCTCCTTCGTATCGTTAATTGTTCTGTAATTCTATTCTATACTTCACCTCTGTACGTATGTCCTTCCTTCACTTTTGAGCCAAGACAGTGAAGATCGGCCAGTCATCCAACTGTGGGGAGGGTATGGGTTATGGCAGCCTAGCCCACTCCTGTCCCTACCTGCCAGCCATGGGCATACACCGGTGGGTCTCTGTACTACGAGCGAAAACCCAGGCACCTTTCTCTACCTCTCTCAGCGGTGCTGAGACCAATCGTAATTCTGCACTGACCGAGGGATCAGAACATTAACGCGCAGGTACAACAAGCAATTAGGAGGCAAATGGTATGTTAGCCTTTATTGCAAGGGGGTTGGTGTACAAGAGTAAGGAAGTCGAGCTGCAATTGTACAGGGCTATGGTGAGGCCACACCTGGAGGACTGTGCACAGTTCTGGTCTCCTTATCTGAGGAAGGATATACTTGCCTTAGAGGCGGCGCAACAAAGGTTTACTATCTGATTCCTGGGATGAGAGGGCTGACCTATGAGGAGAGATTGAGTAGATTGAGCCTGTACTCTCTGGAGTTTAGAGGAATGAGAGGTGATCTCATTGAAGCATACAAGATTCTGAGGGGGATTGACAGGGTATATGCTGAGAGGCTGTTTGCCCCTGGCTGGAGTGTCTAGAACCAAGGGGCACAGTCTCAGGATAAGGGGTCAGCCATTTAGGACCGAGTAGAAATTTCTTCACTCAGTGTAGTAAATCTTTGTATATTCAAGTCTGAGATCGATAGATGTGTGGACTCTTGGGGAATCCAGGAATATGGGGATCGGACAGGAAAGTTGATTTGAGGTTGTAGATCAGCCATGATCTTATTGAATGGCGGAGCAGGCTCAAGGGGCCATATGGCCTATTCCTGCACCTATTTCTGATGATCTTATGAACTTTAGTCAGGGCCTTGCTGGTTTGTGTGGCTCAGTATCACGCTGGGTGTGTGTACCACATAAAGCAGGGTTGGTGGAGTGTCGTTTGTTTCTATCCATTTTAGTTCAGGTGAAAATTACATTTGAAATGTTCTTGCCAGCAGAATGCCATTGCCTTTTCAAACACGCCGATGCCCCCTCCTTTGCGAGAGGACCGCAGTGATAAGATGTGGCCCCCGTCGGCTCTCTCAGGTGGATGTAAAAGATCCCATGGGTGCTATTTTGAAGAAGAGCAAGGGGGGGGAGTTCTCCCCGGTGTCCTGGGGCCAATATTTATCCCTCAACCCACATCACTAAAAAGACATAAAAATTAGGAACAGGAGTAGGCCATCTAGCTCCTCGAGCCTGCTCCGCCACTCAACAAGATCATGGCTGATCTGGCCGTGGACTCAGCTCCACTTACCCGCCCGCTCCCCATAACCCTTAATTCCCTTATTGGTTAAAAATCTATCTATTTGTGATTTGAATACATTCAATGAGCTAGCCTCAACTGCTTCCTTGGGCAGAGAATTCCACAGATTCACAACCCTCTGGGAGAAGAAATTCCTTCTCAACTCGGTTTTAAATTGGCTTCCCAGTATTTTGAGGCTGTGCCCCCTAGTTCTAGTCTCCCCGACCAGTGGAAACAAACTCTCTGCCTCTATCTTGTCTATCCCTTTCATTATTTTAAATGTTTCTATAAGATCACCCCTCATCCTTCTGAACTCCAACGAGTAAAGATCCAGTCTACTCAATCTATCATCATAAGGTGACCCCCTCATCTCCGGAATCAGCCTCGTGAATCGTCTCTGTACCCCCTCCAAAGCTAGTATATGAAATGACCAGATTATCTGGTCATTTGTCTCATTTGCTGTTTGTGGGAGCTTGCTTTGCGCAAATTGGTTGTCTGGGTTTCCTACATTAGTAAATTTCCTCTTCACCCCCTCCAAATCCTTGACTTCCTTCAGGGGAAAATTCTGTATGAACACCTCCTGGGATCTTGCTGTACAACTGAGGTCAATTTTGGAGTGCCTTGCATTATTCATTGTCGTCGCCGCACTTTCACCGCACCCTGTGCCGTCGTCTCTTGTTTGCAGCTCAGAAAGGTTGCCGTAGTGCTGGGACAGAATGAGCTTCATGTGCTAAAATTCACAGCGGCAGAATTCACATCCCCGCACGTCAATGCCAGTCCCAATCCGCACCACGTTCACAGAGCTCTGTTCACAGTCCTGCAATATGCTCGACCCACTGCACCATTAGCACTCTAGTCACCAAGGTTCCTGTCTCGGGTAGCAGGCAGCGAGAGCGCTGGGTATGAAGGCAGTTTAATACTATTGCTCTATCTGTCTCTGATAGTGTCGCAGAACAGAGGTGCCAAAAGCTGGAATTGGAATCTGCTGCTTTATCTGAGCTGATGCGCAGTGTAGTCCAAACTATTAGAATTTCTGCTCCTTTACCAAGACTCTGCTTGGTTTTGTGTTCTGTGACCCAATTCACGTTGCCTGTGTTCCCATTGCCCACTAATCATGATTTGGCATTCCAGTTCACTTTAAAGGAGGTAAGAACACTGCCTTTATTAAGAAAAAAGTACCAGACGTCCCAAAGCGCTTTACAGCCAATGAAGTATTTTTGAAGTGTAGCCACTGTTGTAATGTAGGAAATGCGGCGGCCAATGTGCGCACAGCAAGCTCCCACAAACAGCCAATGAGATAATGACCAGATTATCTGATTTTCTTTTTGGTTGAGGGATAATTATTTGGCCTAAGACACCAGGGGGAGAACTCCCCTGCTCGTCTTCAAAATAGTGGCCGTGGGATCTTTAACTTCCACCTGAGAGGGCAGATGGGGCCTCGGTTTAACGTGTCGTCCAAAAGACAGCACCTCTGACAGTGCGGCGCTCCCTCAGCACTGGGCTGTAATGACAGCTTGTATTTTTGTGCTCAAGTCTGCTGGAGTAGGACGCGAACCCACACCCTTCTGACTGACTCACAAGCGAGAGTGCGACCCACTGAGCCACATCTGACACTAGACTGACAACTGGCAGGCTAGAGCATGGAATGCTTTTTGGCAATTGCGCATTGACATCATTTAAAAAGGAATGACTTGAAGAATGATATGAGAAATAATATAAAGTTGTGCAGAGAAAGGATAGGGAAATGGGATTAGAGTAGGTATCTCCAGATGTAAAGCTAGCACTGACATAGTCTTGATGCCTCCTTGCTATAACTTAGAATCATACAGTCATTGGTGGGCATAGTCTATAGGCCTCCTAACAGTAGCTACACTGCTGGACGGAGTATAAATCAAGAAATAATGGAGGCTTGTAAAAAAGGAACGGCAATAATCATGGACGATTTCAACCTTCATATTGATTGAACAAAGCAAATTGGCCAGGGTAGACTTGAGGAAGAGTTCATAGAGTGTATCCGGGATAGTTTCCTTGTGGAACCAACCAGGGAGCAGGCTATCTTAGATCTGCTACTGTGTAATAAGACAGGATTAATAAATGATTGAGTAAAGGATCCTCTAGGAATGAGTGAACATAACATGGTTGAATTTCAAATTCAGTTGGAGGGTGAGAAAGTTAGTTCTCAAACCAGGGTCCTAAGCTTAAATAAAGGAGACTACAAAGGTATGAGGGCAGAGTTGGCTAAAGTGGGCTGGGAAAATAGATTAAAGTATGGGACGGTTGATGAGCAGTGGCAAACATTTAAGGAGATATTTCATAACTCGCAACAAAAATATATCCTAATGAGAAGGAAAGACTGTAAGAAGGGATACCATCCATGGCTAACTAAGGAAATAAGGGATGGTGTCAAATTGAAAACAAGGGCATGCAAAGTGACTAAGATTAGTGGGAGGCCAGAGGATTGGGAAACTTTTAAAAGCCAGCAAAGAACGACTAAAAAAATGATAAATTAAGGCGGAGGTAGACAGATTTTTGAACGATAAGGGAGTAAAGGGTTATGGGGAGCGGGCAGGGAAATTGAGCTGAGTCCATGATCAGATCAGCCATGATCTTATTGAATGGCGGAGCAGGCTCGAGGGACCAAATGGCCGGCTCCTGCTCCTATTTCTTATGTAGCATGGAGGCGGGCCAGTGGTGCCTGTGCCCGCTCTTTGAAAGAGCGATCCAATTAGTCCCACTACCCTGCTCTTTCCCCACAGCCCCGCAACTTTTTCATTTTCAAGTAAATATCCAATTGCCTTTTGAAAGAAGCTTCTATTATTCTGCCCTGTCCAAGAAATAACTGATTTTTCTTTGAAGCTGTTAAGATTCTGAAGGTAATGGTTTACAGGGGAAGTGTAGAGCGGGCAGGGCAAGTGATTCTCAAAGGCATTTCAGTGCACGCACTCTAATTTGCTGCCTAATTTTACATGAGAGTGAAAATGGTGCTTTAATAGAAACATAGAAAATAGGTGCAGGAGTAGGCCATTCGGCCCTTCGAGCCTGCACCGCCATTCAATGAGTTCATGGCTGAACATGCAACCTCAGTACCCCATTCCTGCTTTCTCGCCATACCCCTTGATCCCCCTAGTAGTAAGGACTATATCTAACTCCTTTTGAATATATTTAGTGAATTGGCCTCAACAACTTTCTGTGGTAGAGAATTCCACAGGTTCACCACTCTCTGGGTGAAGAAGTTTCTCCTCATCTCAGTCCTAAATGGCTTACCCCTTATCCTTATCCTTATAGAATTTAAAACTAGTTGGTCTCCTGGATTGATGACTCAGGGTGTGCTGGGCCATGAGGCCTAAGATGTTGTTGGGATACAATTCTGCTGCTGCCAATGACCCTCAGAACCTCATGGATGCCCTGTATTGGCCAGATCTGTTCTTAATTTGTCATGCTTTGCAATATAGCAGTGCCACAATAGAGAGTCTCCACATTATGGAGATAAAACTCCAAAAGGACTGTGCCGGCGGTCATACTAGTGTGGACAGGTTGGTTTGGTGAGGATGAGGTCCAGCAGATTCATTGCTTGTGCTGGTTCCCTGAACATCTGATGCAGGCCCAGTCTGGCAGCTATGCCCTTCCAGATCTGGCCAGCTAGGTAGTGTGACTGAACCATTCTTGGCGGACATTGAACACTTCCCCCTAGAGCACATTCTTTACCCTTTGCCTCCCACAGTTCCTCCACCAAGTGGTGTTACATATGGAGGAGAATGGACTCGTCAGTTGAGGGTAGGCTATCCACAATCGGTGAGCAGCTGGAGGCACGCTTTGTTTTGTTTCACCTGAAGCCACGAGATGTCATGGGGTCTGGAGTCAATGTTGAGGACCCCCCAGGGCCACTCCCATACCACTGTGCTGCCACCTGCGGAGGTCTGTCCTGCCAGTGGGACAACGCAACACAGCAATGGTGATGGAGGGAGCCTGGGGTGTTGGCTCAAACTTTCATCAGCCATTTCCTCCAAACTGAACTCTTAATTTTTATATTATTCCAGCAAAGCATCAAGTTTAAAAAAAAAAGAGAAAAGTTTGCGATTCAGCTGGAGAGATGCCCCTGTGGTTTGTTGCGCAGGACTCCACGGGAATGAGGCTCTCGGGTGTAGGTTACTATGGAGCAGGAATGGCCTGTATCGCCACCTAGAGGATCCTGCATCGTTGAAAGCTGAGGACTTGCGAGGTTCTTGAGAGATGAAAAGAAAATTCTAAAGTGGATTGTTACACGAAAAGGTCCCAAGCTGCTCAGTTGCTGAAGTGCAAATAAATGTCAAAACTACTGCGAACAGTGAAAAATAAAGTCAGACAGGAGGTAAAGGCTAGCTATGCCTCTGGTGTCTCACTGCTGGTCCCCAGGGCTCCCTCAGTCGCCTGATTCTAACACTGGATCAGCGATTGGCAGCTGGCATTTGTGATGAACAGGGGCTGTGCTGGAAGTGGCTTGAAGCCAGTTTCTTTTGAGAATTTCAGATTTGCTGGCAGATTTGAGAAGGTTGTGGGACTGTCTCTCTCCTCGCTCACACCCATGCATGTGTTTTTACTGTTTGGGCTCACGCAAGCACAGAAATTGAAGAGATTTTGTGCTTTCCTACATTTGGTTGGAAGAGGCAGAGTCGGAGATCGCTGATTAGGATGCCAGGCGGAAGGCCAGCGAGCCCTTGGCCCTGGCAAAAAGGCCGGCTGGTGACTTCTGCCACTGACCCCGTCAAAGTAGGTGGGGTCAGGGGAGGTCAATTCTTCTCAATTCTGAGTGTTGGTTGCCCTTCTGGGTGTGTAATGTATGCATTTGTGAGCATGCTCACAGGTTTGTAGAGCTGTTGCATTGTGAGTGGCTTAGCCAGTCATGTGATGTCCACAAGACTCAATAAAACCCCAGTCAGTTGGGTTTAGGTCATCCACGATGAGGTATGCAGTTGTGAGCCTAGTGGATGAACTGGTAATGTGTAGTGTGATTGTTAAACCTTTGTTAATAAACCAACTAGTTCTTAATAGCAATGTGTTGCTATGAATTCTTAAGTAAGGAACCCATGAAACAAATACATTACAGGGTGCATCAAGGGAAGTTGGAGAGGGAGGGAGTGCCTAGAAATATCTTCATGGTTTACCCATCATCAACAAGAACTTGCAGCGCTTTTAATATAGTGAAACGTCCCAAGTGTTCAAAATGGAGAACGGATTCGTCAGTTGAGTGTAGGTTATACATAATCGGTGAGCAGCTGGAGGCACGCTTTGTTTTGTTTCACCTGGAGCCAGGAGACGCCATGGGGTCTGGAGTCAATGTTGAGGATTCCCAGGGGCCACTCCCACACCACTGTATAGCACCTTGCTCCCACTTGCATGGTTCGATCCTGCTGGTGGGACAACACCAACCCAGGGATGGTGATGGAATTTGACACCGAGCCACATAAGGAGAAAGTGACCAAACGCTTGGACAAAGAAGTAGGTTTTAAGGAGCGTCTTCAAGGAAGAGAGAGAGAGGTGGAGTGTTTTAGGGAGGGAATTCCAGAGCTGAGGGCCCAGGCAGCTGAAGGTACGGCCGCCAATGTTGGAGCAAGAGACCAGAATTGGAGGACGCAGAGATCTGGGAGGGGTGTAGTGCTGGAGGAGGTTCCATCATCTTCCTTTATGAGGGGGCAGGCAGACTGTTGAGATATTTCCCAAGACTTTGGGGAGCGGCATAGCCCAGACCTAGACTTGCGGGTGGGCCCTAAGTTCTTCCACCTCGGCACTGGTGCACTGGCTCGCTGGTGGATTCTCAAGCCAGTGGTGTTCCCCAGGGGTAGGTTCCAGGACCACTGCTTTTCTTGATATATATTAATGACTTGGATATGGGTGTACAGGGCACAATTTCAACATTTACAGATGAAACAAAACGTGGAAGTATAGCGAGCAGTGAGGAGGATAGTGATAGACTTCAAGAGGACATAGACAGGCTGTTGAAATAGGCGGACACATGGGCAGATGAAATTTAATGCAGAAAAGTGCAAAGTGATACATTTCAGTAGAAAGAATGAGGATAGGACATATAAACTAAATGGCACAATCCTAAAGGGGGTGCACGGACAGAGAGACCTGGGGGTGTGTGTACAAAATTCGTTGAAGGTGGCAGGGCAGGTTGAGAAAGCAGTTAAAAAAGCATTCGGGATCCTGGGCTTCATAAATAGAGGTATAGAGTACAAAAGCGTGGAAATTATAATAAACCTGTATAAAACTGTGGTTCAGCCCCAACTAGAGCATTGTGTCCAATTATGGGCACCACACTTTAGGAAGGATGTGAAGACTTTAGAGAAGATGCAGAAAAGATTTCCAGGAATGGTTCCAGGGATGGGGGACTTCAGTTACGTGGATGGACTGGAGAAGCTGAGGTTGTTTTCCTTGGAGCAGAGAAGGTTGAGAGGAGATTTGATAGAGGTGTTCAAAATCATGAGGGGTCTGGACAGAGTAGATAGCGGGAAGCTGTTCCCATTGGTGGAAGGGTCGAGAATCAGAGGACACAGATTTAAGGCGATTGGTAAAAGAACCATAAGAAAAATCCTTTTTACGCAGCGAGTGGTTAGGATCTGGAATGCACTGCCTAAAAGAGTGGTGGAGGCAGATTCAAACATGGTTTTCAAAAGGGAATTGGATAAGTACATATAAGGAAAAAAAATTGCAGGGCTACGGGGAAAGGATGGGGAAGTGGGACTGGCTGAGGTGCTCTTGCAGAGAGCCAGCACGGGCTCGACGGGCCGAATAGCCTCCTTCCATGCTGTAACCGTTCTATGGTTCTAACATCATGGTCTGGGAAACTCTGACTTCCTAACCCCCCTCCCCACCACACCCACTCCTACACCTGACCTTGTTTGGTTGGGTAAAGGCTGGGCTCTCAACACAGCCCTGTGGAAAGACCTGGGGGTGAGTCGGGACCTGGCGTATCCGTGTCCGGGCCTAATTCACAGCCCCATGGCCTTTCTGCTGACCTCCAACCCAGCGTATGGGGGGAATGCACTGGAATCGCTGTGGCTTTTTGGCCATAAAGTGTTGTAATGTGAGACGTTTAAAGATGAACCTTGATCTCGAGCTTGTTTGGTCTTTAGGTCAAACTAACCCTTTCTGTTTTCCTGTTGTGCGTTGTGACCTCTTAACTCCTCACCGAGCTCAGCCAAAACTGCTCTTGAGCTAGCTGCTAAGACTTATCCACAAGCAGTGCACATCACTGGTATTTGGTGATTTCACCTTCATTCCAATAGCTTAGAGGTAGAAAGAGTGAACCTGCATTTATATAGAAACATAGAAACATAGAAAGTAGGTGCAAGAGTAGGCCATTCAGCCCTTCGAGCCTACATCACCATTCAGTATGATCATGCAACTTCAGTACCCCATTCCTGCTTTCTCTCCATACCCCTTGATCCCTTTAGCCATAAGGGCCACATCCAACTCCCTTTTGAATATATCTAACGAACTGGCCTCAACAACTTTCTGTGGTACAGAATTCCACAGGTTCACAATTCTCTGAGTGAAGAAGTTTCTCCTCATCTCAGTCCTAAATGGCTTACCCCTTATCCTTAGACTGTGACCACTGGTTCTGGACTTCCCCAAAATCGAGAATATTCTTCCTGCATCTAACCTGTCCAATCCCGTCAGAATTTTATATGTTTCTATGAGATCTCCTCTCATTCTTCTAAATTCCAGTGAATATAAGCCTAGTCGATCTAGTCTTTCTTCATATGTCAGTCCTGCCAACCCGGGAATCAGTCTGGTGAATCTTCACTGCATTCCTTTATAGCAAGAATGTCTTTCCTCAGATTAGGAGACAAAACTGCACACAATACTCAAGGTATGGTCTCACCAAGGGCCTGTACAACTGCAGTAAGACCTCCCTGCTCCTATATTCAAATCCCCTCGCTATGAAGGCCATTTATCTTTTTTACTGCCTGCTGTACCTGCAAGCCAACTTTCAATGAATGATGTACCATGATACCCAGGTCTCATTGCAACTCCCCTTTTTCTAATCTGTCACCATTCAGATAATAATCTGCCTTCCTGTTTTTGCAAACAAAGTGGATAACCTCACACTTATTCACATTATATGCATTTGCCCATTCACCTAACCTGTCCAAGTCACCTTGCAGCCTCCTACCATCCTCCTCACAGCTCACACTGTCACTCAGCTTCGTGTCATCTGCAAACTTGGAGATATTACATTCAATTCCTTCATCTAAATCATTAATGTATATTGTAAATAGCTGGGGTCCCCGCACTGAACCCTGCAGTACCCCAGTAGTCACTGCCTGCCATTCTGAAGAGGACCCATTTATTCCCACTCTTTGCTTCCTGTCTGCCAACCAGTTCTCTATCCACATCAGTACATTACCCCCAATACAATGTGCCTTAATTTTGCACACTAATCTCTTGTGTGGGACCTTGTCAAAAGTCTTCTGAAAATCCAAATACACCACATCCACTGGTTCTCCCTTATCCACTCTACTAGTTGCACCCTCAAAAAATTCTAGATTTGTCGAGCATGATTTCCCTTTCATAAATCCATGCTGACTTGCATCGAACCTGTCACTGCTTTTCAAATGCGCTGCTATTACATCCTTAATAATTGATTCCAACATTTTCCCCACTACCGATGTCAGGCTAACTGGTCTATAATTCCCTGTTTTCTCTCGCCCTCCTTTTTTAAAAAGTGGGGTTACATTAGCTACCCTCCAATCGATAGGAACTGAACCAGAATCTATAGAATGTTGGAAAATGACTACCAATGCATCCACTATATCTAGGGCCACTTCCTTAAGTACTCTGGGATGCAGACTATCAGGCCCTGGGGATTTATCAGCCTTCAGTCCCTTCAATTTCCCTAACACCATTTCCTGACTAATAAGGATTTCCCTCAGTTCCCCCTTCTCGCTAGACCCTCGGTCCCCTAGTATTTTCGGGAGGTTATTCGTGTCTTCCTTAGTGAAGACAGATCCAAAGTATTTGTTCAATTGGTCTGCCATTTCCTTGTTCCCCATTATGAATTCCCCTGATTCTGACTGCAAGGGACCTACATTAGTCTTCACTAATCTTATTCTCTTCACATATCTATAGAAGCTTTTGCAGTCAGTTTTTATGTTCCCTGCAAGCTTACTCTCGTACTCTATTTTCCCCCTGCTAATTAAACCGTTAGTCCTCCTGCTGAATTCTAAATTTATCTCAGTCCTCAGGTTTGCTGCTTTTTCTGGCCAATTTATATGCCTCTTCCTTGGATTTAACACTTTCCCTAATTTCCCTTGTTCGCCATGTTTGAGCCACCTTCCCTTTTTTATTCTTAGGCCACACAGGGATGTACAATTGTTGTAGTTCACCCATGTGATATTTAAATGTCTGCCATTGCCTATCCACCGTCAACCCTTTAAGTATCTTTCTCCAGTCTATCCTAACCAATTCACATCTCATACCGTTGAAATTTCCTTTCTTTAAGTTCAGGACCCTAGTCTCTGAATTAACTGTGTCACTTTCCACCTTATTGAAGAATTCTACCATATTATGACCACTCTTCCCCAAGGGGCCCCGCGCGACCAGATTGCTAATTAATCCTTTCACAACCACAGAACACCCCAAAGCGCTTTACAACCAATGAAATACATCTGAAGTGTGTTCACTGTTGTAATGTAGGAAACGCGGCAGCCAATTTGCGCACAGCAAACTCCCACAAACAGCAATGTGATAATGACCAGACCATCTGATTTTGTGATGTTGGTTGAGGGATAAATATTGGACAGGACACCAGAGAGAACGCTCCTGACTGGCTGTGGGGGTAAGTACTTGCACTCAATGCCTTTCCTTCCTTTTTCTTCCCTTTGGTGACCCAGCATCGATTGCAAACTCAACATGTAGCAGGGTGTATAAGATCCCACGGAAGAGACAGAAAAGCCAAGTCTGTACCTCCAGACAAGCCAGGGCTGGAGAGGGCAGAGATTCAGGGTGATAAAGGACAAGGTTAGGAGAGAAATCTGAATTCTCAAGACACTGTGTTGTGGTGTGCGCAACACCAGGCAGACAGTAATCCGATGATGTTGCAGAACCCTTCAGTTTGAAAACTATGGGATAGATCGAGACAATTAATATTCCGTGAAGAGCACTATCTATGCCGGGACCATGAAACGAAGCAGGATAAGGTTGAATAATGAAGGCGAGATTGTAGATATATATAACAACAACAACTTGTATTTATATAGCGCCTTTAACATAATGAAACGTCCTAAGGCACTTCACAGGAGTATTATGAGATAAAACAATTTGGCACCGAGCCGCATAAGTAGAAATTAGCACAGGTGACCAAAAGTTTGGTCAAAAAGGAAGGTTTTAAGGAGTGTCTTGAAGAGGTAGAGAGGCGGAGAGGTTTAGGCAGGGAATTCCAGAGCTTGGGGCCCAGGCAACAGAAGGCATAGCCGCCAATGGTGGAGCGATTATAATCAGGGATGCTCAAGAGGGCAGAATTAGAGGAGCGCAGATATCTTGGGGCGGTGGGGGGGCGGATTGTGGTGCTGGAGGAGATTACAGAGATAGGGAGGGGGCGAGGCCATGGAGGGATTGGTAACCAAGGATTAGAATTTTGAAATTGAGGCATTGCTTAACCGGAAGCCAATGTAGGTCAGCGAGCACAGGGGGTGATGGGTGAGCGGGACTTGGTGCGAGTTAGAACATGGACAGCCAAGTTTTGGATCACCTCTAGTTTACGTAGGGTAGAATGTGGGAGGCCGGCCAGGAGTGTGTTGGAATAGTCAAGTCTAGAGGTAACAAAGGCATGGACAAGGGAAGAATTGCTTGATTATGGGGAATCAAGGAAAAATGAGCAAACTTTTCCTCTGCGAAGTGAAATAGGTTAGGCAGAGTCAATGATGGGCAAAATTGTACAAGGTCTGTGATACACCAAATTAAATGGTTATGCCATCAATGGCACCCTGAAATGTGGGAATCCTGCTGTGAGAAAAACCTTTATTTTTGTTGCTTTATGTTGTTCTTGTGGAACGTGATGTACCTGCTTGCTCTGGGAAACAATGCATCAGTCACCTGCTTTATGCATTGATATGCTGCAGACTGACTGATGTTACTGAAGGCAGTGTTGGACTTCGTTGTCAATGTCTACACTTGATGACTGTATGCTTCCGAGGTATGGAAAATGGTCCAACACCGCCTTCAGTGCGCCAGCTCAGCCTTTGGTCACCTGAGGAAGAGTGTTTGAAGAACAGGACCTCAAATCCGGCAGCAAGCTCATGGTCTACAGGGCAGTAGTGATACCTGCTCTTCTATATGGCTCAGAGACGTGGACCGTATATAGCAGACACCTCAAAACACAAGAAGTACCCCACCAGTGCTGCCTCCGCAAGATCCTGCAAATCCATTGGCAGGACAGACGCACCAACATCAGTGTTCTCACTCAGGCCAACATCCCTAGCATCGAAGAATTGACCACACACGATCAGTTCCATTCGGCGAGCCACATGGTTCACATGCCTGACAGGAGACTCCCAAAGCAAGCGCTCTACTCAGAGCTTTGACACCGCAAGCGAGCCCCAGGTGGGCCGAGGAAACGTTTCAAGGACACCCTCAAAGCCTCCTTGACAAAGTGCAACATCCCCACCAACTCCTAGGAATCCCTGGCCCAAGACCGCCAAAAGTGGATGAGCATCCGGGAAGGCGCTGAGCACCTCGAGTCCCATCGTCCAGAACAAGCAGAAACCAAATGTAGACAGCGGAAGGAGCGTGCGTTAACACAGGTTTCTCACCCACCCTTTCCTTCAACCGCTGTGTGTCGAACCTGTGACAGAGACTGTAATTCCCGCATTGGACTCCTCAGTCACCTGAGAACTCACTTTTAGAGTGGAAGCAAGTCATCCTTGACTCCGAGGGACTGACGATGATGATGGTGATGTTACTGAAGTCCATACTGTCCCCCTGGAAAGAGCCTGAGGTGCTGATAGTGCTGCACTAACCTAGTGTTAAGCTGTTGCTCCTCCTGCCGACTGTTGCATAACTCTGTCACTACCTCTCTGGTGACTCGTAGCAGTCCAGGCACGTGGACGATCCAGCAGAGGGCCATTGGTTAGTGATCTTCCTCATCCCCAGCCCAATGACAACTTGCATTTATACAGCACCTTTAATGTCATTAAATGTCCCATGGTGCTTCACAGGAGCGTTATCAGACAAAATTGGACACACGAGATATTAGGACCGGTGACCCAAAGCTTGGCCAAAGAGATAGGTTTTAAGGAGCGTCTTAAGAGAGGCGGAGAGATTTAGGAAGGGAATTCCTGAGCTTGGAGCCGAGGCAGCTGAAGGCACGGCCGCCGAAGGAGAGGTGAAAGAAATCAGGGATGCGCAAAAGGACAAAGTTGGCGGATGCAGAGATCACGGAGCCTTGTAGGGCTGGAGCAGGTTACAGAGATAGGGAGGGGACATGGCCATGGAGGGATTTGTTTGGGTTCATGATGGGGTTGATTGTACACATAGTCTGCAATGCCCCCAAAACTAAATGGATTAGGCAAGGCCCATGATGGGAACGGTTGTACCCGGTGTGTGGTAGGTATGTCTGTAATGTACTTATGAATGACTCCACGAGACAATGTGTTGTACTCAAACTGTAATGACCTTGGTCCTTTACTCCAAATTCCAGAGTGAGGCAGCCGCATGGTGGCTCCCCTTTTATACAGCCCCTGCCACCAGGGCAGGAAACCCCGGTCTCCACCAGTTGCACCCTCTAGTGGTGCCAGCATAGTATATACACAGTGTAAACCTTATTGACAGTACATCAGGTAAACAAGTCTCCATCTTATGCAACTATTCAGTGACTACACAGAGAGTATATCTATAGTCTGCATATATAACATCACTCTTCCCCCAAATCCTTTGTGTCAATTACCTTTGCACTATGTGCTCTGGCTTAGCTCTCCCCAGATTTAAGTGCCAATAGCCCTTGCACATTGGCTGTGCTTTGTCTTGGCTCTCTCCCTGTTAACCCCCATGTCCTTTTGCCACAACATTGGGTAGTGGTTACCACTTTGGATGGTTCGATGATGCAGTGAAGGTTCCAGTGGGTTCTGGGTGTGATCCAAGTGTGTTTCCATGGCTACATACATCCATTTCCCGCCCCCTCCCCCCCCCCCAACAGCAAAATCATGCAGCTGGCCTGTCACATTAACACACAGGATCAGACACAGTGCAAGTACAAAGAAAGGAAGAAAAACAATTTTTTTTTACAGTTTATATCATGACACCTTGGTTCAGTGACTTACACTTGTTACATTTTACGGTCGTACGCCAGGATTGGGTAGATTGCTTGAGCAGTGGTGCAGCAGGGAGGGATTCAAATTCCTGGGGCATTGCAACTGGTTCTGGGGGAGGTGGGACCAGTACAAACCGGACAGCCTGCACCTGGGTAGGCAGGATAAATGTGAGGTTATCCACTTTGGTGGTAAAAACAGAGAGACAGACTATTATCTGAATGGTGACAGATTAGGAAAAGGGAAGGTGCAACGAGACCTGGGTGTCATGGTACATCAGTCATTGAAGGTTAGCATGCAGGTACAGCAGGCGGTTAAGAAAGCAAATGGCATGTTGGCCTTCATAGCGAGGGGATTTGAATACAGGGGCAGGGAGGTGTTGCTACAGTTGTACAGGGCCTTGGTGAGGCCACACCTGGAGTATTGTGTCCAGTTTTGGTCTCCTAACTTGAGGAAGGACATTCTTGCTATTGAGGGAGTGCAGCGAAGATTCACCAGACTGATTCCTGGGATGGTGGGACTGACCTATCAAGAAAGACTGGATCAACTGGGCTTGTATTCACTGGAGTTCAGAAGAATGAGAGGGGACCTCATGGAAACGTTTAAAATTCTGACAGGTTTAGACAGGTTAGATGCAGGAAGAATGTTCCCAATGTTGGGGAAGTCCAGAACCAGGGGTCACAGTCTGAAGATAAGGGGTAAGCCATTTAGGACCGAGATGAGGAGAAACTTCTTCACCCAGAGAGTGGTGAACTTGTGGAATTCTCTACCACAGAAAGTAGTTGAGGCCAATTCACTAAATATATTCAAAAGGGAGTTAGATGAAGTCCTTACTACTCGGGGGATCAAGGGTTATGGCGAGAAAGCAGGAAGGGGGTACTGAAGTTTCATGTTCAGCCATGAACTCATTGAATGGTGGTGCAGGCTAGGAGGGCTGAATGGCCTACTCCTGCACCTATTTTCTATGTTTCAATGTTTCTATGGTTCAGTTATGGTCAGTATTGAGGTAGCAGTACAGGTATGCAAGGACGCTAGTTCCAGAGCAACCGGACGGGGTCCTAGTCATCTGATGGTGGCGCTGTACCCTCTGCTAGCGGGATGGGCTTCGTTTGCTCACCTTGCCAGGACTCGGGGCCTTTGCCATTGCTTAATGGTGGGCAGAGCCACAGATGTGTGTGGCCTCCCTGTCCTCCTTTGAGGACTGCAGAATCTTCTGCCTGCTCTCTAACGGTGTTGGGAAACAGGCTGTTACAGGTCCCATTTGGGGAACTCGTTGGGTCTGACCTTTCGCTCCGGGACATGGCCGATGTAGCGACTGGGTCTGGGGGCTGTGCCGACTCCATCCAGGTGGTGGGCAATGGCGGCCGACTGCACGTATTGGCGCCGTTTTCGTTTCCAGGTCCATGGCGAATAGTGCCATCGGGTGCCTGCAGCGTGGGATAGACCTGGGGCAGGGTACCAGGATCAGTGCCTTCACCCTCCTGAGGTCGCTGGCTTGCTACTTTTGGGGACATTCTATTCCCGACATCTCGCAACATTTTGTTTTTTACATTCTTACTCGGTTCGTTACATTGATTGCCATGCATACAATGTCTCTTTAAGTTCAGTTGGTTGCAGGTTTCCTTTAAGAGAACCCTGCTACAGCATGCTGCATCTCGTTGCAGCAGGGACGCCATCTTGCCTCTGTCCTCGAGATCGACTGCCTTGATCCTTCTCACCCGCGATTCTGCCACAAAAGCTGGAAGAGTGCCTGTGAATTCGATCTTCCTCCCCAGGAGTCCTGCCACTGGAGCCGGGAAGGTACTTTTAGGTCGTTCCAGTCGGATCATTGCCACGCAGTCATGATGGACGGTCTGTGCCTCAGGTGCTGCACTGGTCTGTTCTCTGATGCCTAGCCCAAGCGAGGTTTTGCTCTGCCTCTGAGCACAGGGGACATCGATTGCTGGAGTGAAGAGGTCTTCCCATTTCCACTGGATCTTCCCCATCCACCTTCTTCCTAATAGCGTTGGACCATCACCTGCAACAATCCACAGAGGTAACATGTGCACCACGCCATTATGGATTCCACTTACATCCACACTGCCAAGGACTGGGATCAGCTCCTTGATGTAGGTGCGCAACTTTTCCTGTACAGGAACTAGCTCGGGTTGTTTTTCGTTCCATAGCCTCTCAAAGGCATCCTGGCTCATCACTAACTGGCTCGCTCCCGTGTCCACTTCCATGAAGACTGGAACGCCGTTTATCTCGACTTCCACCTTCACTGGAGGACAATCGGTGGTGCAGGTATACACTCCATACACTTCTTCTTGGGGCTGAGCTGCCTCTCTGGCTAAATCGTCATCTACCGACTCCTCTGCTAGACTGTGAGTCGTATTTCTTTTACACAAACACTGGAGATGTTACAGGCTTTGCATACGTACTCAGCAAACCGACATTGGTGAGCCCTATGGTTCCCTCCGCAACGGCAGCATGGTGCTACTCGATTAGCACCCCTCGGTGGACGCTGAGTTGTGGAACCCTGAGGTCTGTGCTCTCTGCCCTGGGCAGAGCCACGTTCTACAGTCTTGCCTGTGAAAGGCACCATTCTGTTTGAGTCCACAAGCTGAATAATTTGCTTGGTGCTGCAGGTCGAGGTCATGAACGCCTGACTGATGCTGATGGCCTTCTGTGGTATTGGCAGATAATAGCTTGTGAAGGAGGCCCTCGTGGCCAATTCCTATAACGAAGATGTCTCACAATGCTTCGTTGAGGTGCGTGCCAAAATCACACGATGCCGCAAGTCTCCTGAGGTCGGCAGCATATTTTGCAATCTCCTGGCCCTCAGGTCTGCGGTGAGTGTAGAATCTGTGCCTGGCCGTGAGGATGCTCTATTTTGGTTTTAGTTGGTCTCGAATTAGTTAGTCAGCTCATCATATGTCTTATCCTTGGCCTTCGTGGGTGCCAGCAAGTCCCTGATGAGGTGATAGACCTCGGGCCCACAAGTAGTCAGCAATATAACCTTGCGCTTCTCCGCCAATGTGTCCATCTCCCCTGCCAGGTCGTTTGCCACGAAATATTGCATGAGCCTTTCCGTGAAGGCATTCCAATCATCACCCTCTGTGAAATCTTTTAATGCGCCAAAGGTAGCCATAATCGCGTGAAAGTCCGTATTCTCGTCGCCAGTTATTATGTCTGTAATGTACTTATGAATGACTCCAAGAGGCATTGTGTTGTACTTAAATGTCCTTTACTCCAAACTCTGCATGATGGCTCCCCTTTTATACAGCCTCTGCCACCAGGGCAGGAAACCCCGGTCTCCACCAGTTGCACCCTCTAGTGGTGTAAGCATAGTATATACACAGTGTAAACCTTACTGATAGTACATCAGGTAAACAAGTCTCCATCTTATGCAACTATACAGTGACTACACAGTGACTCTATAGCCGTATATATAACAGAAGGACTCTTTGGACTGGGCTTTTCCTTGTGTTCTTTTGTCTTGAGGCGATCTCCAGCTCCTTAAGAAGTGAACTGCAGGCGAGATAAAGTGAATGACAAATTTCTAATGGCAATTATAGCAAGCCAGGCTTCCAGTAATGCCACATTATACACAGAACAAGTCAATTACCAACATGTCCACTGCAGGACCGACTGGCCAGGTGCACGGCAACAAGTGCAATTTTAATTTCATTCAATTAAAACAATTAACGCGCCCATTCAAGCGTGAATTCAATTCATTTGCATGTTAATCTCCATCATTGGTGTAATTCCCTGCCTCTAATAGCGCCGACAGTTTGCTATGTTATACAGTGTGCAGCAGGTCACTACTCCACGTTCTACTAAGAACATAAGAATTGGGAGCAGGAGTCAGCCATTCGGCCCCTTGAGCCGGCTCCACCATTCAATAAGATCATGGCTGATCATCAAGCTCAAATCCATTTTCCGGCCCGATCTTCATATCCCTCGATTCCCCTAGACTCCAACAATCTATCATAAGAACATAAGAAATAGGAGCAGGAGTAGGCACATTCGGCCCCTCGAGCCTGCTGCACCCTTTAATACGATCATGGCTGATCTGATCATGGACTCAGGTCCACTTCCCTGCCCGCTCCCCATAACCCCTTATTCCCCTATCGATCTCAGCCTTGAATATATTCAGAGACTCAACATCCACAGCCCTATGGGGCAGAGAATTCCAAAAATTTCCAGAGAATGCCAAAGATTCACAGCCCTCTGTGTGAAGAATTTCCTCCACATCTCAGTCCTAAATGGCCGACCCCTTATCCTGAGACTGTGCCCCCTAGTTCCAGAAACTCCAGCCAGGGGGAAACAGCCTCTCAGCATCTACCCTGTCAATCCCCCTCAGAATCTTGCATGTTTCAATGAGATCACTGCTCATTCTTCTCAACTCCAGAGAGTATAGAATCATTCTACTCAATCTCTCCTCATAGGACAGCCCTCTCATCCCAGGAATCAATCTGATGAGCTTCCGTTGCAACGCCTCCAAGGCAAGTACATCCATCCGTTCTGCTCTACCTGTGCTGAGGATGTTGACTTCTGCCCAACATAGATGCCTTCCGGGAGCTCAGCCAAGTCACCATTGCCCTTGTGTCGTCCTTGATGGTGAATGCCCGTGGGATATCTGACGACGGAGGGCACTAAAGCTGAGCCCAATTATCTCGGCGCCCGACATCTAGGCAAGTGGACTTTCCAGCGGAGGGCCATTGGTTGGTGATCAAGAACCTTGGCTGATTTCCTCATCCCTAGCCAAACAACAACTTGCATTTATATAGCACCTTTCACCTAGTAAAACATCCCAAGGCACTTCACAAGAGCGACGATCAAAAAAGAAAAAAGGAAAGTCTTGCATTTATATAGCGCCTTTCATGACCATCGGATGTCTCAAAGCGCATTATAGCCACTGAAGCACTGTCATCACAGTTGTAATGTAGGAAACGTGGCAGCCAATTTGCACACAGCAAGCTCCCACAAATAGCAATGTGATAATGACCAGATAATCTGTTTTTTGTGGTGTTGATTGTGGGATAAATATTGGCCCCAGGACACCGGGGCTAACTCCCCTGTTCTTCTTCAAAATATCGCCATGGGATCTTTTCCGTCCACCTGAGAGAACAGATGGGGCCTCGGTTTAACGTCTCATCCAAAAGACGGCACCTCCGACAGTGCAGCACTCCTTCAGCATTGCACTGGACTGGAGTGTCAGCTTAGATTTTAGTGCTCAAGTCCCTGGAGTGGGACTTGAACCCAGAATCTTCTGACTCGGAGGCGAGAATGCTACCTACTAAGCCACAGCTGACATTATTCAAACATTATTTTGATACCGAGCCACATAAGAAGATATTGGGGGAGGTGACCAAAAGCTTGGCCAAAGAGGTAGGTTTTAAGGAACGTCTTAAAGGAGGTGAGAGTGGTAGAGAGGCGGAGAGGTTTAGGGAGGGAGTTACAGAGCTTAGGGGCCCAGGCGGCTGAAGGTACAGCCTCTGGTGGTGGAGCCATGGAAATTGGGAAGGCACAAGAGGCCAGAATTGGAGGAACGCAGAGATCTTGGAGGGTTGTAGGGCTGGAGAATGTTACTAAGATTGGCAGAGGCACTGGATCGAATGTGGAATCTTCCTAGCCTTATTCTGCACCTGGCAGTGCACTTAACTAAGTGAGCCTTCGGAGAAGCCCGTCCGGATTTCGAGATGACCTTGAGCAAGGTCCTGCACAGAGCCTGGTTGGTGGGTGAGGGGAATAGGCCAATGCAGGATGGAAGGGGAGATAGTTAGGGGACGTGAGGGTTCAGAGAGATGCCGAGTCTGATCATTTCTTCACAATGTTGTGTGATCTTTGTGAGTCTCATCTCATCACCTGGATGCATTCTCCTACAAAAGGAGAACCATTCCTGAATAAATCTGAGGGTGCAACTAACGCTTGTGCACTCAGAACGGACGCAGGAAGAAATCTAATTTGGATTGCCCTGTTAATGTCTTGACTCCCAAGGATGTAATGAGACAGGACGCTTACTTGAGTATTAGAATTTCATCTCAATTTTCATATGTAATTTAGAGACCTTCCCTTAATCGTTATCTGATGGTCTACTAACTGAGCAGCTGGTTAGCTTCGGACTGCATAAGCCATTAGTTTGAAGGATGGACTTTGTAAGGTAACTGAAGATGTCGTGCCAAACTTTAATATTCCTTACAGCCGTACATTTCCTGTTCAAGGTTAGCTTTGATTGAACCCTAAAATTCGCTCACCCTAACAACATTACGAAGGTCTTTGACATCTGTTGTTTGAAAAAGAAAAAAAAGACTTGCATTTATATAGCGCCTTTCACTACCACCGGACACCTCAAAGCACTTTACAGCCTTTGGAATGTAGTCACTGTTGTAATGTAGGAAACGCGGCTGCCAATTTGCGCACAGCAAGCTCCCACAAACAGCAATGTGATAATGACCAGATAATCTGTTTTTAGTGATGTTGATTGAGGGATAAATATTGATCCAGGACACTGGGAAGAACTCCCCTTGCTCTTCTTCAAAATATTGCTATGGGATCTTTTACGCCCACCTGAGAGAGCAGACAGAGCCTCGGTTCAATGTCTTATCTGAAAGAGGGCAGCTCCGACAGTGCAGTACTCCCTCAGCACTGCACTGGAGTGTCAGTCTAGATTTATGTGCTCAAGTCCCTGGAGTGGGACTTGAACCCACAACTTCCTGACTTCAGGGGAGAGTGTGTTACCCACTGACCCACAGCTAAAATGCTGTGATTGAGTAAGTAAAAGACTTGAGACGGTAGCATGTGGAGGGCATGATACAGTGTGCATGGAAGGGCATATTGAGCGGCTGTGTGGCTCAGTGGGTCAGATGCTGGCATTTTAGCTCTTGAATCTGGTTTGGAATTTAGCCCAGGGATGGGGAGTGAACATCTCCTCTGTCTGGTGGCTAGAAGGCTTCGTTGTGAAATGAGTTCGGGACTGTCGCAAACTAGTTCCCAGTGGGCATGAGCCCACTGCACAAAATCGTCCTTAACTTGGCTTCGCTCTTCACATCTAACCTGTGTTGTACAACAACTTCCATTTGTACAGCGACTTTAACTCAATACAGTATCCCAAGGCATGAGGGGTCTGGACAGGGTAGATGGAGAGAAACTGCTCCCAGACGGGTCAAGAACCAGAGGATGCAGATTTAAGGTGATTGGCAAAAGAACCAAAGGCGACATGAGAGAAAACTTTTTTACACAGCGAGTGGTTATGATCTGGAATGCACTGCCTGAAAGGATGGTGGAGGCAGTCTCAATTTTATCTTTCAGAAGGGAGTTGGATAAGTATCTGAAGGAAACAAAATTGCAGGGCTACGGGGAAAGGGCGGGGGAGTGGGACTGGCTGAAGTGCTCTTGCAGAGAGCCGGCACAGGCTCGACGGGCCGAATGGCCTCCTTCTGTGCTGTAACCATTCTATGGTTCTATGATTCTAAGGTGCTTCACAGGTGCAGAGTCAGACAAGAGTTGCCACCCAGCCACATAAGGAGATTTTGGGAAAGGTGGCCAAAAGCTTGGTTTTAAGGAGCCTCTTAAAGGAAGAGCGAAAGAGGGAGAGGTCTAGGGAGGGAATTCTGGAGGTTAGGTCTTCGACAGTTGAAGGCACGGCCTGCATTGGTGGGGTATGAACATTGAAGCTTCACAAGAGGCCAGAATTAGAGGAGCGCAGATATCTCGGGGGTGGGGTGGAGGTTGGGGGTGGGAGTTGGATTTGTAGGGCTGGTGGAGGTTATAGAGATAGGGAGTGGCGAGGCCATGGAAGGATTTGAAAACAAGGATGAGAATTTTTAAATCGAGGCGTTGCCGAAACGGGAGCCGATGTGGGTCAGTGAGCACAGGGGGTGAAGGGTCAATGGGACTGGGTCAGCGAGCACAGGGGGTGAAGGGTCAATGGGACTGGGTCAGTGAGCACAGGGGTGAAGGGTCAATGGGACACGGTCAGTGAGCACAGGGGGTGAAGGGTCAATGGGACTGGGTCAGCGAGCACAGGGGGTGAAGGGTCAATGGGACACGGTCAGTGAGCACAGGGGGTGAAGGGTCAATGGGACTCGGTCAGTGAGCACAGGGGTGAAGGGTCAATGGGACTCGGTCAGTGAGCACAGGGGGTGAAGGGTCAATGGGACACGGTCAGCGAGCACAGGGGGTGAAGGGTCAATGGGACTCGGTCAGTGAGCACAGGGGGTGAAGGGTCAATGGGACACGGTCAGTGAGCGCTGGTGGTGAAGGGTCAATGGGACTCGGTCAGTGAGCACAGGGGTTGATGGGTCAATGGGACTCGGTCAGTGAGCACAGGGGGTGAAGGGTCAATGGGACTCGGTCAGGGGGTGAAGGGTCAATGGGACTGGGTCAGTGAGCACAGGGGGTGATGGGTCAATGGGACACGGTCAGCGAGCACAGGGGGTGAAGGGTCAATGGGACTCGGTCAGTGAGCACAGGGGGTGATGGGTCAATGGGACACGGTCAGCGAGCACAGGGGGTGAAGGGTCAATGGGACTCGGTCAGTGAGCACAGGGGGTGAAGGGTCAATGGGACTGGGTCAGTGAGCACAGGGGGTGATGGGTGAGTGGGACTCGGTGTGAGTTAGGACACGGTCAGCGAGCACAGGGGGTGATGGGTGAGTGGGACTCGGTGTGAGTTAGGACACGGTCAGCGAGCACAGGGGGTGATGGGTGAGTGGGACTCAGTGTGAGATAGGACACGGTCAGCGAGCACAGGGGGTGATGGGTCAATGGGACTCGGTCAGTGAGCACAGGGGGTGATGGGTGAGTGGAACACGGTCAGCGAGCACAGGGGGTGATGGGTGAGTGGGACTGGGTCAGTGAGCACAGGGGGTGATGGGTGAGTGGGACTGGGTCAGTGAGCACAGGGGGTGATGGGTGAGCGGGACTGGGTCAGTGAGCACACGGGGTGATGGGTAAGTGGGACTCGGTCAGCGAGCACAGGGGGTGATGGGTGAGTGGGACTCGGTGTGAGTTAGGACACGGTCAGCGAGCACAGGGGGTGAAGGGTCAATGGGACACGGTCAGTGAGCACAGGGGGTGATGGGTGAGCGGGACTCGGTCAGTGAGCACATGGGGTGATGGGTGAGCGGGATTGGGTGCGAGTTAGGACACGGTCAGCGAGCACAGGGGGTGATGGGTGAGCGGGACCCGGTCAGTGAGCACAGGGGGTGATGGGTGAGCGGGACTGTGTGCGAGTTAGGACACGGGCAGCGAGCACAGGGGGTGATGGGTGAGCGGGACTCGGTGCGAGTTAGGACACGGGCAGTGAGCACAGGGGGTGATGGGTGAGTGGGACTGGGTGTGAGATAGGACACGGGTCAGCGAGCACAGGTGGTGATGGGTGAGCGGGACTCGGTGCGAGTTAGGACACAGTCAGCGAGCACAGGGGGTGATGGGTGAGCGGGACTGGGTGTTCGTTAGGACACGGGTCAGCGAGCACAGGGGGTGATGGGTGAGCGGGACTGGGTGTGAGTTAGGACACGGTCAGCGAGCACAGGGGGGTGATGGGTGAGCGGGACTGGGTGTGAGTTAGGACACGGGTCAGCGAGCACAGGGGGTGATGGGTGAGCGGGACTCGGTGTGAGTTAGGACACGGGTCAGCGAGCACAGGGGGTGATGGGTGAGCGAGACTGGGTGCGAGTTAGGACTCGGTCAGCGAGCACAGGGGGGTGATGAGTGAGCGGGACTCGGTGCGAGTTAGGACACGGGCAGCGAGCACAGGGGGTGATGGGTGAGCGGGACTCGGTGCGAGTTAGGACACGGGCAGTGAGCACAGGGGGTGATGGGTGAGTGGGACTGGGTGCGAGTTAGGATACGGGCAGTGAGCACAGGGGGTGATGGGTGAGCGGGACTCGGTGCGAGTTAGGACACGGGGCAGTGAGCACAGGGGGTGATGGGTGAGCGGGACTGGGTGTGAGTTAGGACACGGGGCAGTGAGCACAGGGGGTGATGGGTGAGCGGGACTGGGTGTGAGTTAGGACACGGGCAGTGAGCACAGTGGGTGATGGGTGAGCGGGACTCGGTGCGAGTTAGGACACGGGCAGCGAGCACAGTGGGTGATGGGTGAGTGGGACTGGGTGTGAGTTAGGATAAGGGGCAGCGAGCACAGGGGATGATGGGTGAGTGGGACTGGGTGTGCGTCAGGATACGGGGCAGCGAACACAGGGGGTGATGGGTGAGCAGGACTGGGTGTGAGTTAGGACACGGTCAGCGAGCACAGGGGGTGATGGGTGAGAGGGACTGGGTGTGCGTCAGGATACGGGGCAGCAGAGATTGGGATGAGCTAAAGTTTATGGAGGGGTGCGACGGGGGGAGCTGTAAATGAAGACATGCGCGACAGCCTGGCATGTGTATAGAGGGGCTGTGCATTGCTGCACTGTGCTCTTACAGAGCAGCACTGTTCTGGGCTCTGCAAGAATGTAGTTTGAGGCAAGCGATAACTCTGATTTTCCGAGCTAACGGCAACTGCGACACCAAGAAATATGGCCAAAGATCAGTGCGTCGGATTCCAAATCGTTTATTATGCGCGGTGAGCTGTCGGAATACAAAACAAGAAACACCACTAGATTTCTTGTAGTACACCATCCGGGAACAATACAATAATCCCAGAACAAAGCAGTAATAAAGAGAAATGACTTAATTAGCTGTGGTTCTGGAGGGGTCACATTAACAGAGGTCCAATTCCTAACTAACAATAAGCTAAAGTTTATCAGCAAAATGTCTGACTGCCATGGTTGTATCTTCACCATTCTGTTCTCGCGGATCCGAAGGGCTTCACCCTGTGGCGGGAAACGGTAAAACACAATACAGTGTCTCTGAGATGTCAGAAAGTGTCTCAGACCATCACAAGCACTTAAAGACTGAGCCCTCGGGGAATGCCTCCGAAAGCAGCATTCCGGCCCGACCTGTTTGGCCCTCGAAGCTCAGAAAACTATGGGCCGAAAATTGTGGCTCCGGTGTACGATGTGCGCACGGACCCCGTGATGCCCATGCGCCGAGAACCGGCTTTTGCAATCTGTTAAAATTTCCAACACATCCCCACAGGAAGGACATCCACGGGGGGCAGAGATTTGTGCCATTTGCCCAACTCTTGCCCAGCGAATGTCCTTCAAACTCTTACACCCGATAAAAGCAGGTGCATAGCTTACTTTTACCAGCATAAGAGTTTTAAAACATGGAAACATTTAATTTAATCATTCATTTTTATATTAAAAACCCTGCCCATTAGGGTAAGTTTATTTTTAAGCCTATTAAAACACGTTTTAAAAAAAAAAAATTCCAAAAAATAAAAAAAATCCTAAAGCATTTAATTACTTTCAATTTCAATTAATTTTAAATATGTGAGGTGCTTTTTTTTATTATTATGTTGTGTTTCTTGTTTTAGGGGGGTATTCTCATTGATAGTCATCCTCGATTTCGAGGGACTGCCTATGATGATGAAGACCTGCTTCCACTCGAAAAGTGAGTTCTCAGGTGACTGTACAGTCCAATCCGGGAATTACAGTCTCTGTCACAGGTGGGACAGACAGTGGTTGAAGGAAAGGGTGGGTGGGACTGGTTTGCCGCTCGCTCCTTCCGCTGCCTGCGCTTGTTTGCTCTTGGCGACGAGGTTCGAGGTGCTCAGCGCCCTCCTGGATGCTCTTCCTTGATAGTACTGTAATGGGAGCCTGTACCAAAGCAGTTCCTATTATTATCACTGAGAATAGTGACTGGTGGTCCAAGCCCACGTGATCCCAGGATATGCATACGTACCTGGAGGACATGCTCCCCATGTGCTGCGCAGCGAATGGAGGCCTCCGACTGGAATGCTACGTTCCTCCGGGACCAGGTATTTTCGTTAAAAAAAAATTTGGGTCGGAGGTGTTTGCCCGAAGGAAGCCTCCGACCGCAATTTCCACCCACCACCCCCCCCCGCCCACATATCTCATTCGCAGTTGGTCCTGTTTGGGGAATGGGCTGTTCTTGGCCTTGTTGGTGGATAAATCCTAAATGGGAACGCCAAAGTGTGTTCCTGTTGGCAGCCTGGGCTATTTGCGAATGTGTGAGATTGTGAACACGTGCCCCCCCCTCCCCAGGCTCTGTGCGACTGTCAGAGACTGAAGCGTGTGCAGCCTTGCCTCGGCGGAGAGCATCTAACCGCAGCATCGCAACAGCTGTGCTGCCAGGCTCATTACTCCGCACACATCAAGAGGCCCTCACGATGATCTACCAACTCTCAACATGAATGCATAAAGCGAAGAGAATGTTTTATGCCACGCAGCGAGTTGTTGTGATCTGCAGTGCGCTGCCTGAAAGGGCGGTGGGAGCAGATTCAACAGTAACTTTCCAAAGGGAACCAGATAAATACTTGAAAAGGAAAAATTTGCAGGGCTACGGGGAAACAGCAGGGGGAGGAGGGGGAGTGGGACTAATCGGATCGCTCTTTCAAAGAGCCGGCACAGGCACGACGGGCCGAATGGCCTCCTCCTGCGCTGTAAGATTCTATGAATTACCTCGAATATTTCAGCACAGTAACAGCCACTTTTTGTTACTCATTCACAGTACGTGAGCATCGCTGGCAAGCCCAGCTTTTATTGCCCATCCCTAACTGGTCCATACCGGTGTTTACACTTCATACGAGCCTCCTCCCTACCTACATCATAGAAACATAGAAACATTGAAAATAGGCGCAGGAGTAGGCCACTCGATCCTTCGAACCTGCACCCCCATTCAATATGATCAAGGCTGATCATTCACCTCAGTACCCCATTCCTGCTTTCTCTCCATACCCCTTGATCCCTTTAGCCGTAAGGGCCATATCCAACTCCCTTTTGAATATATCTAACGAACTGGCCTCAACAACTTTCTGTGGTAGAAAATTCCACAGGTTCACAATTCTTACATAGGGATATAAGGATTTTAGTATTTAAAAAAAATCTAAATCCTATCAGCATATCCTGCTGTTCCTTGCTCCCTCATGTACTTACCTTGCTAGTCCTTAAATGCATCTTTGCTATTCTTCTCACCTGGTGTCAGCCGTGGCTCAGTGGGTAGCACACTTGCCTCTTGAGTCAAGTCCCACTCCAGGAACTTGAGCACATAAATCTAGCCTGACACTGCAGTGCAGTACTGAGGGAGCACGGCACTATCGGAGGTGCTGTCTTTTGGATGAGACATTAAACCGAGGCTCCGTCTGCCCTCTCTCAGGTGGACGTAAAAGATCCCATGGCACTATTTTGAAGAAGAGCATGGAAGTTATCCCCAGTGTCCTGGGGCCAATATTTATCTCTCAATGAACATAACAAAAACAGATGATCTAGTCATTATCACATCGCTATTTGTGGGAGCTTGCCTGTGTGCAAGTTGGCTGCTGCATTTCCCACATTACAATAGTGTCTGCACTCCAAAAGTACTTCATTGACTGTAAAGCGCTTTGAGACGTCCGGTGCTCACGAGAGGCGCATGTAAATGTAAGTCTATCTTTTTTCTTTCAACCACTCCATGTGGCAGTGAGTTCCACATTCTCACTCCTCTCTGAGTAGCTCGTGAAATAAGGAAGGATTCGGGGCCCCGATGGTCTGATACGGGGGTGTTGTGATTGTGTTACTGAACCAATAATCCAGAGAACGTGATTTCAAATTCCACCATGGCAGTTTGAGAAATTGAAATGACGGTTAAAAAAAAACCTGGTATCGGTAAAAGTATCATGAAGCTGTTGGATTGTCATAAAAACCCAACTGATGTTCACTAGCATTCTTTTAGGGAAGGAAATCTGCCATCCTTGACCGCAGGCCTATCTGTGGCTCCTGTCCCACACCAACATTATTGACTCTTATACTGCCCTCTGAAATGGCCAAGTGAGCCACTCAGCTGTATCAAGCTGCTGTCAATGGTTCAAGTAGATGGCCCACTACCACCTTCTCAAGAGGCAAACCAGTGATGGGCAATAAATGCCGGCCTTGCCAACGACGCCCACATCCTGAGAATGAACATGAAAAAACACTTTCTGCCAGGCTACTACTTGAAATTTTACAAGAAAAATAATTTATTCATTCTTGGGATGTGGGCGTCGCTGGCAAGGCCGGCATTTATTGCCCGTCCCTAATTGCCCCTGGAGAAGGTGGTGGTGAGCCGCCGCCTTGAACCGCTGCAGTCCGTGGGGTGAAGGTACTCCCACAGTGCTGTCGGGGAGGGAGTTCCAGGATTTAGACCCAGCGACGATGAAGGAACGGCCGATATATTTCCAAGTCAGGACGGTGCACGGGAGAGGTTTTCATTGTGACATCTTTGAACGGCTTGCAATTTATGTCAGGCTGTGGAGGGATCGCCCTCCATTACACAGCAGACCGGCGCACAGCTAAATGTCTTCGTCGAGGTGACAGTCACGTCTCAGTGGGCAGCACTCTCGCTTTTGAGTCAGAAGGTCGTGGGTTCAAGCACTGCTCCAGAGATTTCACCATTGTCTGACACTTCTTAGTTTCATGATGAATGTCCAGGGACAAAGAGAGGACTCGCATTTATATAGCGGCTTTCACAACCTCAGGACGTCCCAAAGCACCTAACAAGCGCTGAATTACTTTTTGAAATGTAGTCACTGTTGTAATGTAGGAAACACAGCAGTCACTTAGCGCACAGTAAGCTCCCACAAAGAGCAATAAGAACATAAGAATTAGGAACAGGAGTAGGCCATCTAGCCCCTCGAGCCTGCTCCGCTATTCAACAAGATCATGGCTGATCTGGCCATGGACTCAGTTCCACTTACCCGTCCGCTCCCCGTAACCCTTAATTCCCTGATTGGTTAAAAATCTATCTATTTGTGATTTGAATACATTCAATGAGCTAGCCTCAACTGCTTCCTTGGGCAGAGAATTCCACAGATTCACAACCCTCTGGGAGAAGAAATTCCTTCTCAACTCGGTTTTAAATTGGCTCCCCAGTATTTTGAGGCTGTGCCCCCTAGTTCTAGTCTCCCCGACCAGTGGAAACATCCTCTCTGCCTCAATCTTGTCTATCCCTTTCATTATTTTAAATGTTTCTATAAGATCACCCCTCATCCTTCTGAACTCCAACGATTAAAGACCTAGTCTACTCAATCTATCATCATAAGGTAACCCCCTCATCTCCGGAATCAGCCAAGTGAATCGTCTCTGTACCCTTTCCAAAGCTAGTATATCCTTCCTTAAGTAAGGTGACCAAAACTGCACGCAGTACTCCAGGTGCGGCCTCACCAATACCCTGTACAGTTGCAGCAGGACCTCCCTGCTTTTGTACTCCATCCCTCTCGCAATGAAGGCCAACATTCCATTCGCCTTCCTGATTACCTGATGCACCTGCAAACTAACTTTTTGGGATTCCAAAAAGAGTTTCATGCACAAGGACCCCCAGGTCCCTCTGCACCGCAGCATGTTGTAATTTCTCCCCATTCAAATAATATTTCCTTTTACTGTTTTTTTTTTCCAAGGTGGATGACCTCACATTTTCCGACATTGTATTCCATCTGCCAAACCTTGGCCCATTCGCTTAACCTATCTAAATCTCTTTGCAGCCTCTCTGTGTCCTCTACACAACCCGCTTTCCCACTAATCTTTGTGTCATCTGTAAATTTTTTTACACTACACTCTGTCCCCTCTTCCAGGTCATCTATGTATATTGTAAACAGTTGTGGTCCCAGCACCGATCCCTGTGGCACACCACTAACCACCGATTTCCAACCCGAAAAGGACCCATTTATCCCGACTCTGCTTTCTGTTAGCCAGCCAATTCTCTATCCATGCTAATACATTTCCTCTGACTCCGCGTACCTTTATCTTCTGCAGTATTCTTTTGTGTGGCACCTTATCGAATGCCTTTTGGAAATCTAAATACACCATATCCATTGGTACACCTCTGTTCACCATGCTCGTTATATCCTCAAAGAATTCCAGTAAATTAGTTAAACGTGATTTCCCCTTCATGAATCCATGTTGCATCTGCTTGATTGCACTATTCCTATCTAGATGTCCCGCTATTTCTTCCTTAATGATAGCTTCAAGCATTTTCCCCACTACAGATGTTAAACTAACCGGCCTATAGTTACCTGCCTTTTGTCTGCCCCTTTTTTAAACAGAAGCGTTACATTAGCTGCTTTCCAATCCGCTGGTACCTCCCCAGAGTCCAGAGAATTTTGGTCGATTATAACGAATGCATCTGCTATAACTTCCGCCATCTCTTTTAATACCCTGGGATGCATTTCATCAGGACCAGGGGACTTGTCTACTTTCAGTCCTATTAGCCTGTCCAGCACTACCCCCCTAGTGATAGTGATTATCTCAAGGTCCTCCCTTCCCACATTCCCATGACCAGCAATTTTTGGCATGTTTTTTGTGTCTTCCACTGTGAAGACCGAAGCAAAATAATTGTTTAAGGTCTCAGCCATTTCCACATTTCCCATTATTAAAACCCCCTTCTCATCTTCTAAGGGACCAACATTTACTTTAGTCACTCTTTTCCGTTTTATATATCTGTAAAAGCTTTTACTATCTGTTTTTATGTTTTGCGCAAGTTTACTTTCGTAATCTATCTTTCCTTTCTTTATTGTTTTCTTAGTCATTCTTTGCTGTCGTTTAAAATTTTTCTAATCTGCTAGTTTCCCACTAACCTTGGCCACCTTATACGCATTAGTTTTTAATTTGATACTCTCCTTTATTTCCTTGGTTATCTACGGCTGGTTATCCCTTCTCTTACCGCCCTTCTTTTTCACTGGAATATATTTTTGTTGAGCACTATGAAAGAGCTCCTTAAAAGTCCTCCACTGTTCCTCAATTGTGCCACCGTTTAGTCTGTGTTTCCAGTCTACTTTAGCCAACTCTGCCCTCATCCCATTGTAGTCCCCTTTGTTTGAGCATAGTACGCTCGTTTGAGACACTACTTCCTCACCCTCAATCTGTATTACAAATTCAACCATACTGTGATCACTCATTCCGTGAGGATCTTTTACTTGGAGATTGTTTATTTTTCCTGTCTCATTACACAGGACTAGATCTAAAATAGCTTGCTCCCTTGTAGGTTCTGTAACATACTCTAACATGTTCTAAGAAACAATCCCATATGCATTCTATGAATTCCTCCTCAAGGCTACCTGGTGCGATTTGATTTGACCAATCGATATGTAGGTTAAAATCCCCCATGATTACTGCTGTTCCTTTTTCACATGCCTCCATTATTCCCTTGATTATTGCCCGCCCCACCATGAAGTTATTATTTGGGGGCCTATAAACTACGCCCACCAGTGACTTTTTCCCCTTACTATCTCTAACCTCCACCCACAATGATTCAACATTTTGTTCATTAGAGCCAATGTCGTCTCTCACAACTGCCCTGATATCATCCTTTATTAACAGAGCTACCCCACCTCCTTTCCCTTCTTGTCTATCTTTCTGAATTGTCAGATACCCCTGTATGTTTAATTCCCAGTCTTGGCCCCCCCTGCAACCACGTTTCTGTAATGGCCACCAAATCATACCCATTTGTAATGATTTGTGCCGTCAACTCATTTACTTTATTTCGAATGCTGCGTACGTTTAGGTAGAGTGTTTTAATACTAGTTTTTAAACCATGATTTTTAGTTTTGACCTCTACTGCAGCCTCTTTATATTCACACATATTGTCCCTTCCTATCACCTTGTGGTTTACACTTACCCCTGTGCTACTCTGCTCTGTTGCCTCCTGCCTTTTGCATTCTTTCTTGTGACAAATGACCAGGCAATCTGTTTTTAATGATGTTGGTCGAGGGATAAATACCGGCCCCCCACCCCCGTCCCCTGCTATTCTTTGAATATTGGCGGTGGGTTATTTTTACGTCCACCTGCAAAGGTTTGACACTCAATTCCCCGGAAAGCGATCTGCTTCAGTTTTTCCTCGGCATATTGGAGATCCGGAACCTTTCCATTTGCGCGTTGCCCGTCTTGCCCCGCGATTGGCGCCAGCCCGGCTGCCACCAGCCCGCCTCGGAGGGAATATAACAAGCAACGCAGCCCAGCTGAAGCAGTGCGGCTCTGTGAGGGCTCTGCGAAAGGGTACTGGGCTGCAGTCCTCGGGCTCTGCCACTTCCCATCACTCTGAGTAATGTGTGCGCTTTGCACACTGTGCTCACGTGCCGCTCTGTGCTGAAGCACAGATTGAGATCCTAACCCGGGGGCTTCGAGACAATTTGTCTGCGGTATTCATTACGCTCTGCAATCCTGGATGTGGGTGAGAGAGACAGAGATACAGGGACTGCAGAATGGCAAAAAAAACCACACGACTTATTTTACAGTGTTGTTAAATTGTTAAAGGACAATGATGCACAGTAAGGTCATTATAGCAACGGTGTTAGCTATCCCTTACTTTCCACGCCTCATTAAAGATTACTAAAATATTGAGGTATTCACTGACAAATCCACTGCAGCATGTCTGAAACTCTTGAACGGCAAAGGTAATTGAACAACAGAGAGGCCGAGTTTTCGTTTGAAGCATGTGGGTTGCTCAGTTTTTCGTGACCCAAAGCTTACATATTTTTGGTAAAGAGAGTGAGGAGAGTGGTTCAGAGAAACATCTGTACTAGGAAGGCTGTTGGAGCGTGGAATGAGTTGCCACAGGCAATGGGTGAGGGAGAGAACATTGCATCTTCGAAGGCATAATTGGATAAAGATTTGAGGAAGATGGAGAGCTATGGGGAGAGAGTGGTGCAAAGGGGATTAGTTTTGCATTACCCTAGCAAACAGCCAGCACACACATACCAATGGCTTCTGGCTATACAAGGTGCCTTTATTATCTCTGGACTCGACTACTCCAATGTCCTCCTGACTGACCTCCGACCTCACACCCTCCGTAAACTTGAGCTCATCCAAAACTCTGCTGCCCCCGTGTCCTAACTCGCATCAAGTCCTGTTCACCCATCACCCCAGACCCACGATAGATCCCGGTCTGGCGACGCCTCGATTTTGAAATTCTCATCCTTGTTTTCAAATCCCTCCCTATCGCTGTAACATCCAAAAGCCCTCCAATCCCCCGAGATCTCTGCGCTCCTCCAATTCAGGCCTCTTGAGCATCCCCTGTTTAAGTCGCTCCACCATCGGCGGCCGTGCCTTCAGCTGCCCGGGCCATAAGCTCTGGAATTCTCTCCCTAAACCTCTCCGCCTCTTGTTCCTCCTTTAAGATGTTCCTTAAAACCTGCCTCTTTGGCCAAGCTTTTGGTCACCTGTCCTACTATCTCCTTATGTGGCTCGGTGTCAAATTTTTTGTTTGATAATCGCTCCTGTGAAGTTTCTTGTGACGTTTTACTACATTAAGGGTGCTATCTAAATGCAAGTTGTGACTGTGGGGTACAGTGGGTGATTGGTGATGGGGTACGGTGGTGGGGTATGACTGCCGATTACTAACTGGTAAGTGCCAGGGACTAGGAGAGTGACTTGTGCAAATATTGCCTTTGCTGAAGATTTAATGTTATGTAGATTTAATTACAGCTCTGAGATCTGTCATTCCTGAAGGAAGGACGCGATAATTAATTTAAGCTGCAACGCTCAGCAACATTAAAAGCTGCAGGGATCATTGCAAAGTGTTTGTGAGTTGCACAGCGGTTTACGTAAGTAAACAAATTCTAGCACAATCACACTTAACACACAAGCAAAATACTGCGGATGCTGGAAATCTGAAAATGCTGGAAACACTCAGCGGGTCAGGCAGTATCTGTGGAGCGAGAAACCGAGGTAATGTTTCGGGTCGATGACCCTTCGTCAGAACTGGAAAATGATAGGGATGCGACAGGTTTTAAGCAAGTGTAGGAGCAGGGGGAGGGGAGGAAAGAACAGGAAGGAGGGTCTGTGATAGGGCGGAAGGCAGGAGAGCTTGAACGACAAAAGGGATGGTGGTGCGAGGCAAAAGGAGATGGTAATGGGACAAGTAAAGAAACAAAAGGTGGGTCTAGAGGAGATGCGAGTGGCAATGGCACAATCATCAATTGATGTCCGATAAAGTGGGTGCAGAGGTTATGATCTGTCATGTTGAACTCAATGTTGAGTTTGGAAGGCTGTAAAGTGCCTAATCAAACGTGGCCGCGCTTCCGGTTGCCTGTCACTTTAATTCCCCGCTCACTCCCACTCTGACCTCTCCGTCCTCGGCCTCCTTCACTGTTCCAGTGAAGCTCAACGTAAGCTCGAGGACTAGCACCTCATCTTTAGTTTAGGCACTTTACATCCTTCTGGACTCAACATCGAGTTCAACACTTTGTTGGGCATCAGGTGCTAAGCACGCATGCACTTTACAGCAAAGGGGCTCACTTGATAGCAATTGGGAGCAGGAACCCTGGCTCAGATCCCCCTGGCACTGGAAAGGGTGCGGAGGAGATGTTGCCGGGACTGGAGAATTTTGGCTATGAGGAAAGATTGGAGATGCTGGATCTGTTTTCTTTGGAACAGAGGAGGCTGAGGGGAGACCTGATTGAGGTGTATAAAATTATGAGGATCCTGGATAGAGTGGATAGGAAGGACCTGTTTCCCTTAGCAGAGGGGTCAACAACCATGGGGCATAGATTTGAAGTAATTGAGGGGAGGTTTAGAGGGGATTTGAGGAGAACTTTTTCACCCAGGGGTTAGTGAGGGTCTGGGACTCACTGCCTGAAAGGGTGGTAGAGGCAGAAACCCTCACCACATTGAAAAGATACTTGGATGTGCACTTAAAGTGCCGTAACCTACAGGGCTACGCACCAAGAGCTGGAAAGTGAGATTAGGCTGGACATGATGGGCCGAAATGGCCTCCTTCTGTGCTGTAAATTTCTATGATTCTGTGACCAATTGTGGCGCCCTCTAGTGGTGACCCAACTGAGTTCAACTAAGTCAACACAAACCAGGGGTCCACCCGGTTCAGTATCAGGGTGTGTCTCCACCCGCTGCGTTATTGGAGGAGCTTACGGTTTTGTTAGAACCATAGAATAGAATCATACAGCACTGAGGGAGGACATTCGTCCCATCGTGCTTGTGCTCCTCCCTATCTCTGTAACCTCCTCCAACCTTACAACCCTCCCTATCTCTGTAACCTCCTCCAGCCCCTATAACCCTCCCTATCTCTGTAACCTCCTCCAGCCCTACACCCCTCCCTATCTCCGTAACCTCCTCCAGCCCCTATAACCCTCCCTGTCTCTGTAACTCCTCCAGCCCCTATAACCCTCCCTATCTCTGTAACCTCCTCCAGCCCCTATAACCCTCCCTATCTCTGTAACCTCCTCCAGCCCCTATAACCCTCCCTATCTCTGTAACCTCCTCCAGCCCCTATAACCCCGTCCCTATCTCTTTAACCTCCTCCAGCCCTACACCCCTCCCTATCTCCGTAACCTCCTCCAGTCCTAGAACGATCCCTATCTCTGTAACCTCCTCCAGCCCTACAACCCTCCGAGATCTCTGCGTTCGTTCACTTTCGGCCTCTTGCGCATCCCCCGATTTCCATCACCCCACCATTGGCGGCCGTGTCTTCAGCTGCCTGGGCCCCAAGCTCTGGCTTTCCCTCCCTGAACCCCTCTCTCTCTCCTTCTTTAAGGCACTACTTAAAACCGATCTCTTTGTCCTAATGTTTCCTTATGTGGCTCGGTATCAAAGTTTGTTTGACGCTGCTGTGAAGCGCCTTGGGACGTTTTACTACATTAAAGGCGCTATATAAATCGGAGCTGTTGTTGTTGTTGCCAGGGCGAGAACCTTGGTATTTTTGCGGCAGAAATCTCGCAGATTTTGAGTTTGCACATGGGCTACTGCCTTTGTGACACCGAGGTTGATGTGAGGAGTTGGGGTTTTGAAGAGCCAGGTCAGAAGTGGGCGTACTGTGTGTTATTGATCTTGGCTGTGAGGATATGATCCACCTCTCAGCTATTCCCTTCAGCAGCCGTGCTCTTAATGCAAGTACAAGAAAAGTAGTTAGCTGGCATTGCAGCGACTACCACCTCGGGATGTACAGTCAATGAAGCACTTGCTGAAGTGTAGTCACTGCTGTACTCTGGAGAAGTGTGTCAATCAACTCGCGCACAGCAAGCTCCCACAAATTGCAATGCGCTTTCGAATTTGTTTCGGGCCTGATCAACCCGTGTACTGATCTCGGAACTGTAATGTGTTTGAGTCTTCCGGCTAAAACCCATAGGCTTTTTTGCTTCCGATGTGATAATGGCGGTGGGGCGGTAAAGTTAGCGGGCGGGAATAGTTTGCGCTTTAGGAGGTAAATTTGGGCATCTGGGCACTGCGACAGGGGGTGCAGCGCTAAGGGGGGGTGCAAGGATGGGAAACTCCCGAGTTAAAGAGCCGAGCCGGGAGCGCTCCGAGAGACGACGGGGCGGGGGGAACCTATAAAACCCCACAAAAACATTCCCAAAAACATTGGCCACACCGCAGCACAAACCGCACCAAAAATCAAACAAACAACACTGGCCCCTACTTTCGGAGTCCATTACCTCCCTCCCCGCCGCCAGGATCGCTGGACCGCCCTGATTTCCCAGACGGTCATTACAGGCGCACTTCCAGGCGGACTGTTCGGGCAAAAGTCCAAACTCGCGCCGTTATCGCAACCAGGGGCGTTGCACAGCAGGATCAGTTCTTCCCCGCGGTGCTGCTCCGCGCCATCGCAAGACCCGATCCGAGGATTGCAACGGGGCGCTGGAAACCTCGCCAGGGCGGAACCGAGAGCGCAGAGGACGGGAAAATCCAGCCCGTAACGTTTTGTCATGAGTGAATGCTTAATTATTGTACGCTTAATAAATCTGTGACATTGGGCATTCAGTGTTGGGAACCCGAATCATTTGAAGAGTAGATTATCAACAAGAACGCACATCTCCGCTACCAAAACTCATTTCTTACCACTCACCAATAACACTGGTTCTTTTACATAACAGAATACGGTGATCTTGGCTTGAAAAGAGCAGCCTGCACTTACAGTCGAATCTTTGTTTACACTTGCCGTGTTGTCCTAGATCTGTCTTGCGTTCTCCTGGAAACCTGGTGTCTGTGTGAGCTCGAAGGCAGCCCAGAGTCTCGCCTCCTATATTTAGATTTGAAAGCGGCTAACCAGGTCAGGTAGTTCCATCAAATACCATGGGGATTAGGGCCGTTACAGAAGGGATGCGTGGGATGGAGACACACTGAGCATAGGAGGAAGTGCAAGAAGACTTCATTTCCCCATGTACCAAGGAAGAAACTAAAGTGGACCATGTTATTTGCAGCTTTGAAAAAACAAAGCAGGAAAGTTGTGTGGACTACTGATCATCCCAGTGATGCCCAGTCCGGCAACAACTCGATTTCAACATTCTCATCCTTTTCAGAACTCTCCGTGGCCTCGCACCTCCCTATCTCTGTAATCTCCTCCAGCCCTACACCCCTCCCTATCTCTGTAACCTCCTCCAGCCCTGTAATCCTCCCTATCTCTGTAATCTCCTCCAGCCCTACACCTCTCTCTATTTCTGTAACCTCCCACAAACCTCCCTATCGCTGTAACCTCCTCCAGCCCTACAACGCTCCCTATCTCTGTAACCTCCTCCAGCCCTACAACGCTCCCTATCTCTGTAACCTCCTCCAGCCCTGCAATCCTCCCTATCTCTGTAATCTCCTCCAGCCCTACACATCTCCCTATCGCTGTAACCTACCACAAACCTCCCGATCGCTGTAACCTCCTCCAGTGCTACAACCTTCCCTATCTCTGCAACCTCCTCCAGCCCTACATCCCTCCCTATCTCTGTAACCTCCTGCAGCCCTACATCCCTCCCTATCTCTGTAACCTCCTCCAGCCCTTCAGCTCTCCCTATCGCTGTAACCTCCTCCAGCCCTACAACCCTCCTATCTCTGTAACCTCCTCCAACCCTACAACCCTCCCTATCTCTGTAACCTCCTCCCACCCTACACCCCTCCCTATCTCTGTAATCTCCTCCAGCCCTACAACCCTCCCTATCTCTGTAAACTCCTCCAGCCCTACAACCCTCTCTATCTCTGTAACCTCCTCCAGCCCTACAACCCTCCCTATCTCTGTAAACTCCTCCAGCCCTACAACCCTCTCTATCTCTGTAACCTCCTCCAGCCCTACAACCCTCCCTATCTCTGTAACCTCCTCCAGCCCTACAACCCTCCCTATCTCTGTAACCTCCTCCAGCCCTACAACCCTCCCTATCTCTGTAACCTCCTCCAGCGCTAAAAACATAAGAAGATAAGAAATAGGAGCACGAGTAGTCCATTTGGCCCCTCGAGCCTGCTCCGCCATTTAATAAGGTCACGGCTGATCTGATCATGGACTCAGCTCCACTTCCCTACCCGCTCCCCATAACCCTTTACTCCCGTATCGCTCAAAAATCTGTCAATCGTCGCCTTAAATATATTCAATGACCCAGCCTCCACAGCTCTCTGGGGGAGAGAATTCCATAGCTTTGCAACCTTCTGAGAGAAGAAATTTCTCCTCATCTCAGTTTTAAATGGGTAGCTCCTTATTCTAAGACTATGTCCCCTAGTTTTAGTTTCCCCTATGAGTGGAAATATCCTCTCTGCATCCACCTTGTCGAGCCCTCTCATTATCTTATATGTTTCAATAAGATCACCTCTCATTCTTCTGAACTCCACTGTGTATAGGCCCAACTTACTCAACCTATCCTCTTAAGTCAACCCCCTCATCTCTGGAATCAACCAAGTGAACCTTCTCTGAACATCCTCCAATGCAAGTATATCCTTCCTTAAATGCAGAGACCAAAACTGTACGCAGTACTCCAGGTGTGGCCTCACCAATACCCTGTACAGTTGTAGCAGGATTTCTCTGCTTTTATACTCTCTCCCCCTTGCAATAAAGGCCAACATTCCATTTGCCTTCCTGATTACTTGCTGTACCTGCATACTAACTTTTTGTGTTTCATGCACAAGGATCCCCAGGTCCTTCTGTACTGCAGCACTTTGCAATTTTTCTCCATTTAAATTATAATTTTCTTTACTATGATTTCTGCCAAAGCGGATAACCTCAAATTTTCTCTAATTTCAACTTAAGAACTGATCTAGCATCAATTGCCATTTGCGGAAGGGCGTTCCAAACAACTTCTTTGTGTGTAGAATGTTTTCCTAATTTCACTCCTGGAAGGTCTGGCTCCAATGTTTAGACTCTGCCCCCTAGTCCTAGACTCCCCAACCAGCGGCAATAGTTTCTCTCGATCTACCCTATCTGTTCCCCTTTATATCCTGAAAACTTCGATCAGATCATCCCTTAACCTTCTAAATTCTAGGTAATACAACTCTAATATTTGTAATCTCTCCTTGTAACTTAACCATTGAAGTCCAGGTATCATTCTGGTAAACTTACGCTGCGCTCCCTCCAAGGCCAATATATCCTCCCTCAGGTGTGGTGACCAGAACTGCTCACAGTGCTCCAGGTGTGGTCTAACCAGGGCTTTGTACAGCTGTAGCATAACTTCTACACTCTTAGTATTCTAGTCCTCTCGATATAAAGGCCAGCATTCCATCAGCCTTTTTGATTATTTTCTGTGCCTTTTCGTGACATTTTAATGATCGATGTACCTGAAGCCCTTTGGACATCCACTTTTTGTAGCTTGTTACCATTTAGAAATTACTCTCTTCTATCCTTTTTAGGTCCAAAGTGGATGACCCTACTATAATGTATTTGCTTTATGGGTTCTTTGCTTAAGAATTCATTGCAACACATTGCTATTAAGAATTGTTGGTTTATTAACAAAGGTTTAACAATCACACTACACATTACCAGTTTATCCACTAGGCTCACAACTTTTTACCTGCAGAGCATTTTGGAGAGGGAGGGTGAACAGCCAGTTGTCGTGGTACATGTAGGTACCAACGATTATAGGTAAGAAGCAGGAAGAGGTCCTACAAGCTGAAGTTAGGGAGCTAGTAGTTAAATTAAAAAGTAGGACCTCAAAGGTAGTAATCTTTGCATTGCTACCAGTGCTACGTGCTAATCAGAGTAGAGGGAGCAGGATAGTTAGAATAAATACGTGGCTTGAGCAGTGGTGCAAGAGGGAGGGATTCAAATTCCTGGGACATTGGAACCAGTTTTGGGGGAAGTGGGACCTGTACAAAAGGGACAGTTTGCACTTGGGCAGGACTGGAACTGATGTCCTGGGGTAACATTTGCTAATGCAGTTCGGGAGTGTTTAAACTAATATGGCAGGGGGATGGGAACCTATGCAGCGAGACAGGGCAAAGTAATATGGAGTCAGAAACAGATGATAGAAAGGTAAAAAGCAATAGTGCAAGGCTGAGTAAACAAAGGCAAGAAACAAAAAGGGCCACACTACATCATAATTCTAAAAGGACAAATGGTGTTAAAAAAACAAGCCTGAAGGCTTTGTGTCTTAATGCAAGGCGTATCCGTAATAGGGTGGATGAATTAACTGTGCAAATAGATGTTAACAGATATGATGTGATTGGGATTACAGAGACATGGCTCCAGGATGATCAGGGCTGGGAACTCAACATCCAAGGGTATTCAACATTCAGGAAGGATAGAATAAAAGGAAAAGGAGGTGGGGTAGCATTGCTGGTTAAAGAGGAGATTAATGCAATAGTTAGGAAGTACATTAGCTTGGATGATGTGGAATCTATATGGTAGAGCCGCAGAACACCAAAGGGCAAAAAACGTTAGTGGGAGTTGTGTACAGACCTCCAAACAGTAGAAGTGATGTTGGGGAGGGCATCAAACAGGAAATTAGGGGTGAATGCAATAAAGGTGCAGCAGTTATCATGGGTACTTTAATATGCATATCGATTGGGCTAACCAAACTGGAAGCAATACGGTGGAGGAGGATTTCCTGGAGTGCATAAGGGATGGTTTTCTCGACCAATATGTCGAGGAACCAACTAGGGGGGAGGCCATCTTAGACTGGGTATTGTATAATGAGAGAGGATTAATTAGCAATCTCGTTGTGCCCCTTGGGGAAGAGTGACCATAATATGGTGGAATTCTACATTAACAATTAATTCAGAGTCCATGGTCCAGAACTTAAAGAAGGGTAACTTTGAAGGTATGAGGCGTGAATAGGCTAGGATAGATTGGCAAATGATACTTAAGGGGTTGACTGTGGATGGGCAATGGCAGACATTTAGAGACCGCATGGATGAATTACAACAATTGTACATTCCTGTCTGGCGTAAAAATAAAAAAGGGAAGGTGGCTCAACTGTGGCTATCATAAGAAATCAGGGATAGTATTAAAGCCAAGGAAGTGGCATACAAATTGGCCAGAAATAGCAGCGAACCTGCGGACTGGGAGAAATTTAGAACTCAGCAGAGGAGGACAAAGGGTTTGATTAGGGCAGGGAAAATGGAGTACGAGAGGAAGCTTGCAGGGAACATTAAAACGGACTGCAAAAGCTTCTATAGATATGTAAAGAGAAAAAGGTTAGTAAAGACAAACGTAGGTCCCCTGCAGCCAGAATCAGGGGAAGTCATAACGGGGAACAAAAAAATGGCAGACCAATTGAACAAATACTTTGGTTCGGTATTCACTAAGGAGGACACAAACAATCTTCTGGATATAAAAGGGGTCAGAGGGTCTAGTAAGAAGGAGGAACTGAGGGAAATCTTTATTAGTCAGGAAATTGTGTTGGGGAAATTGATGGGACTGAAAGCCGATAAATCCTCAGAGCCTGATGGACTGCATCCCAGAGTACTTAAGGAGGTGGCCTTGGAAATAGCGGATGCATTGACAGTCACTTTCCAACATTCCATTGACTCTGGATCAGTTCCTATGGAGTGGAGTGTAGCCAATGTAACCCCACTTTTTAAAAAAAGAGGGAGAGAGAAAACAGGGAATTATAGACCGGTCAGCCTGACATCGGTAGTGGGTAAAATGATGGAATCAATTATTAAGGATATCATGGCAGCGCATTTGGAAAGAAGTGACATGATAGGTCCAAGTCAGCATGGATTTGTGAAAGGGAAATCATGCTTGACAAATCTTCTGGAATTTTTTGAGGATGCTTCCAGTAGAGTGGACAAGGGAGAACCAGTTGAAGTGGTATATTTGGACTTTCAGAAGGCTTTCAACAAGGTCCCACACAAGAGATTAATGTGCAAAGTTAAAGCACATGGGATTGGAGGTAGTGTGCTGACGTGGGTTGAGAACTGGTTGTCAGACAGGAAGCAAAGAGTAGGAGTAAATGGGTTCTTTTCAGAATGGCAGGCAGTGACTAGTGGGGTGCCGCAAGCTACTCCTGCACCTATTTTCTATGTTTCTATGTTTCTATGTTACCTCATCGTGGATGACCGAGACCCAACTGACTGAAGTTTTATTGAGTCCTTTGAACATCACATGACTGGCTAAACCACTCACAGTGCAACAGTTCTACAACTATTTTAAAGTTGAAACATTAATATGTGCCCCGTGATTAAAGGGAGGGGGCACTAAAACCGATACAATCAAACAAATTAAACTTTGGACCGTAAACTTAAATCAAATTAAAATTTGGTTGCTGAGGGTGATGATGCACTCCAATCCCTCCAGCGCCCACCTCTCGCGGAAGGCCCCCTCCAGCGTCCACCTCTCGCGGAAGGCCGCGAGCGTACCGTTGGACACTGCAACAGCTCGACAACTCTTTTCGGCAGACAAAAATAGCCATTAAATCAAGTGCCCCCTGATCTGGGGAACACTCCCAACAGCTCTACAATTCTTTTGATAGGAGACAAAATTAACCAGTTAGATCAAGTGCCCCCCCCCCCCCCCCCCGATCTGGGGGACACTCCCAACAGCTGTACAAACCTGTGAGCATACTGACAGGTGCTTACATTACACTTACATTTGCTTACATTGAAATCCAGAGCAGAGCAGAGCAAGAGAAGTTCACCAGTGGGGCAATCACACAGAAAGCCACGTGTCACGCCAAAAGTGACAAGGTGACAGATTGAGTGGGAGTCAACAGTAGCTTCCATAATTTTAAGCTGCAGTTATGTAATAATTTGCTGGGTCAGCTCAGTTTGAAAAGTAATACACAATTGCTTCACTTGCTCATGACATCAACAGGACAAAAAATGATGCACGATCCTTTGTGCTAATCTGGAACAGTTGTTTGTCTAGCCCCTTGTACCCAGCCAGTGGCTGCAGTGGTCAATATCCTGTGCCAACACTGTGGCCCAGGTCGACAAAATCAGGGTAGCAGCATCTGAAGTCTGAATTTCTGGCTGAAGCTGGGCCAATTAGAGGAACTAAATTGGTAGGGATGGTATTCGGAGAGGAAGAGATTAAATGGCCAGATGGGCCTACATTGGCTCCTAGTCCGACGGCGCCTCGATTTTAACATTCTCGTCCTTGTTTTCAAATCCCTCCATGACCTTGCCCCTCCCCGATCTCTCGAAACTCCTCCAGCCCCACAACCCTCTGAGATCTCTGTGCTCCTCCAATTCGGGTCTCTTGTACATCCCCGATTTCTTTCACTCCACTATCGGCGGCCGTGCCTTCAGCTGCCTGGGCCCTAAACTCTGAAATTCCCTCCCTAAACCTCTCCGCCTCTCGCTCTTCTTTTAAGATGTGCCTTAAAACTCACCCGTTTGACCAATCATTTTGATCACTTGTCCGAATAGCTCCTTATGTGGCTTGATGTCAAATTTTGTTTGATAATCTTGCGAATCACCTTGGGACGTTTGTACAACGTTAAAGATGCTATATAAATGCAAGTTGTTGTTGAGTCTACCATGTGAAGTGTCAATTTGATTCTAAAAGGAAAAAGACTTGCATTTATCTAGTGCCTTTCACGTCCATGGGACATGCTGAAGTGCCTTACAGTCACTCGTGTACTTTTGAAGTGTAATCACTGTTGTAACATCGGAAATACAGCAGCAAATTTGCACACACACAAGCTCCCACAAGTAACAATGTGATAATGACCAGATCCTCTGTTTTAGGTGTTGGTTGAGGGATAAATATTAGCCAGGACACTGAGAGGAACTCTGCTGCTCTTCTTCAAATAGTGACCGTGGGATCTTTTATGTCCACCTGAGAAGGCAGACGGGGCCTCGGTTTAACATTTCATCATATGGGAAGGACGTGATTGCACCGGAGAGGGTGCTGAGGAGATTTACGAGGATGCTGCCTGGAATGGAGAATTTTAGCTATGAGGACAGATTGGATAGGCTGGGTTTGTTCTCTTTGGAACAGAGGAGGCTGAGGGGAGACCTCTGAGGTGTATAAAATTTTGAGGGGCCTAGATATAGTGGATAGCAAGGGCCTATTTCTATTGGTGGAGGCGTCAATTACGAGGGGGCATAGGTTTAAGGTGGTTGATGGAAGGTTTAGAGGGGATTTGAGGGGAAGCTTCTTCACACAGAGGGTTGTGGGGGTCTGGAACTCACTGCCTGGAAAGCTGGTAGAGGCAGAAACCCTCATCACATTTAAAAGGTGCTTGGATAGGCACTTGTAGTGTCGTAACCTGCAGGGTTACGGACCTAGAGAGCTGGTAAGTGGGATTAGGCTGGATAACCTCTTGTTGGCTGGTGCAGATAAGATGGTAAGTACTTTAGGGAATCTAATACGGCCAGTGTGATCACCTGGACTAGTTTTGATTGCCTTGATGGTTCGGAAAGGAATTTTACCAGATTTTTTTCCCCTATTGACCGGGTTTTTTAATCTGTTTTTTTTGCATTTCCCAGGATATCACATGGCTCCGGTTGGGGTGGAGTGTAGAATATTTCAGTGTGAGGGGTGTCGCAGTTGTGTGAGGCGGACTGGTTGGGCTGGGTGCTCTTTACCTTTCCGCCATTGTTCATAGGTTTATATGCAACCTTCAGGGCCGCGGACCAAGGGCCATGCGGCTCTTTGTCGGCCAGTGCGGACACGATGGGCCGGAATGGCCTCCTTCTGCGCTGTAAATTTCTATGTTTCTATCTGAAAGTCAGCACCTCTGACAATGCAGCACTCCCTCAGCACTGCACTGGAGTCTCAGCCTAGATTTTGTGCTCAAGTCTCTTGAGAGGGACTTGGACCCACAAGCTTCTGACTCAGAGGCAAGAGCGCTGCCCACTGAGCCACAGCTGGGACTAACTTGTGGCTTTGAACACCACTCCAATATCCTGAACCCACAATCGACTCCGATACTCCAGTGCAGTACTGAGGGAGCTGTAGGGATTTGAAAAATCAATGAGGAAAGTTTAGAATTGTATTGGAAACTAAATTCAAAGAGCCAGTTCAGGTAGAATGGGCCGAATGGCCTCCTTCTGTAATAAAAACCGAAAATGCTGGAAATACTCAGCGGGTCAGGCAGCGTCTAGAGAGAGAGAAACAGAGTTAACTTTTCAGGTCGATGACCCTACCTTAGAACTGAAAAATGTTAGAGTTGTAACAGGTTTTAGGCAAGTACAGGGGCAGGGAAAGGGGGGAGGGGAGGGAAGTCTCAAAGCGCTTTACAGCCAATGAAGTACTTTTATGGTTTAGTCACTGCTATAATGTGAGAAGTTTAGAATTTAGAAAAAAGAGAAGGTCTGTAATAGGCTGGAGGGCAGGAGAGATTGAATGACAAAAGGGACGATGGTGCGGGGCAAAAGGGGTGGTAATGGGGCAAGTAAGGTGTACTGAGGAGGGGCGCACCTACCGATTTCGAAGGGTTCCTCAATGCACGGGGCGGACAATCCGGAAAAATTCAGGCCTTGGTGGGTTTTTTGAGTGGGGTGGAAGTGGTCTCATCATCGGGCCGGATTGGAGGCGAGTCAGAGTGGTTGACACTCCAGGTCATCAGCGCCGCGCTGATGATGTCATCGTGCTGGCGCGCCACAACACCTCTCCCCTTCAGTTAAAGGGGGAGGGCCGCTGCGAACTCTGCAGCCACTTTAGTGGCAAACACTGGGCCCCCAGGGAGGGTTTCAGCTGGGCCAAGAGTGGGTGCCAGGCTGCCTCTTGGTGGCCCGGCCGAACCCGCGGCCATAATTGTTGGTCCGAGCTGGCAATCGGCCGACAAAATAATAACATGGAGTCACCGGCAGTGCAACCTCCACTTTAAGGGCCGCCAAGCCACAGAGAGTGTTCGGACAGCAAAAGCTGTTGTGGGCACCGACTGGCAGCCGGGCCGCTCCCGTGGGGCAATTTTCGAAACGGGGAATTTCCCACGGGGCAATTTCGGTGCACGCCACGGCGGGAAAACGGGCGGAGCGGTTCCCTACACCGCTCCAAAATTGAAGGCGGGCAATGTGCAAAATGGCGGCCCCTCCGCGGCGATTTAGAGGACAGTCCGCACCGACCCGTGGCCACTGCTTTCAGGCGGCACCCGGTCTTATAGAAAGGGGCAATTTCGACCCCGAGATGGGAATGGCAGAATCATCAACGACTGCCATCTCAAAAAATGGGGGCAGAGGTTATTGTTATGTATGTAAACCTGTAAATACCATGTCTAACCACCTGGAGTTATCTCCTGGAGTTCCAAGGAATCCCACAATCCCTTGGGAGCATTGTATATAAGGAGGCCTCACAGGCTGGAGAGGCACTCTGAGATCTGTAATAAAGGACTACAGTCACACTTACTTTGAGCTTGCAGTATCTAGTCTGACTATTTATTCAAAACATAACAGTTATGGTCTGAAATTGTTGAACTCCATGTTGAGTCTTGAAGGCTGTAAAGTGCCTAAACGAAAGATGAGGTGCTGTTCCTCGAGCTTACATTGAGCTTCGTTGGAACAGTGCTCGAGTCCGAGGACGGAGAGGTCAGATTTGGGAATGGAGCGGAGAATTAAAGTGACAGGTGACCGGAAGCTCAGGGTCACACTTACGGACTGAACGGAGGTGTTCCGCAAAGTGGTCACCCAATCTGCGTTTGGTCTCCCCAAATCTAGAGGAGACCGCATCGTGAGCAGTGAATACAGTATACTAAATTGAAAGAAGTACAAGTAAATTGCTGTTTCACCTGGAAGGAGTGTTTGGGGCCCTGGACAGTGGGAAGGGAGGAGGTAAAAGGGCAGGTGTTGCATCTCCTGCACTTGCACAGGAAGGTGCCGTGGGAAGGGGAGGGGGTGTTGGGGGTGATTGAGGAGTGGACCAGGGTGTCACGGAGGGAATAGTCCCTTTGGAATGCTGAAAAGGGAGGGGAGGGGAAGATGTGTTGGGTAATGGGATCATGCTGGAGGTGGTGGAAATGGCGGAGAATGATCTGTTGAATGTGGGGACTGGTGGGGTGGAAGGTGAGGACAAAGGGAACCCTATCATGGTGGTTTCTTGTGTTGTATGATCCTCTGTATTTATCTAACACCTTTCACATCCTCTGGATGTCCCAGCCAATGAAATATTTTTGAAGTGTAGTCATGTGGAAAGATGTGAGAATCCAATGGAATTATCTGTGGAAGAAAATCAGGATACTTTGTGTTCTATATTAAAATTTGCGGGGAAAGTTGTTTTTTTAAGCGTGAACTGAATTGCTTGTACAAATGTGCATTACTCTATAAGAACATCAGAATAAAAGAGATAGGAGCAGGAGTCGGCCATTCGGCCCCTTGAGTCTGCTCCGCCAATCAACAAGATCATGGCTGATCTTCTACCTCAACCCAACTTTCCTGCACTGTTCCCATATCCCTTAATTGCCTTAATTACCAAAAATCTATTGATCTCTGTCTTGAATATACTCAAAGACTGAGCATCCACAGCCCTCCGGGGTATAGAATTCCAAAGATTCACCACACCCTGAGTGAAAAAATTCCTCATCTCCGTCCAAAATGGCCGATCCCTTATTCTGAGACTGTGACCCTGTGAAACACATGCTTCACTTGTGCGAATGAATTAATAATTAAGTCATTGATAAATGTATAGCAGGAAGGACAGCCTGCGGCTTGTGAATCTCACTCAGTCCCGTGGGGTACCGAGCTCGGATGTACGATTGCCAGCGCAAATCAACATGTCTGTCACATTTCAAGCGCTTGTATGAGTAGAGTTTACACAACAGCATCATGGAGCCAATTCCACAGGAAGCTGCACTCTCTCAGTGCACAGGTGAAGATGGCAAAGGCACTTTAAGCAGTCTTGTACCCTTGAACTTTTCTTTCCCAGCTCCGCTCCAGAGACTTCAGCACATAATCCAGGCTGACACTCCCAGTGCAGTGCTGAGGGAGTGCTGCACTGTCGGAGGTGCCGCCTTTTGGATGAGACGTTAAACCGAGGCCCTGTCTGCCCTCTCAGGTGGACATAAAAGATCCCACGGGCACTGTTTGAAGAAGAGCAGGGGAGTTCTTCAGTGTTTATTCCCCCAACCAAAACCTAAAAGACCCCATGGCCAAACAGAGAGAAAGAAAGAGAGTTAAAGAAAGAGAGAGAGAAAGAAAGAGAGAAAGCGAGAGGGAGAGGGAGAGGGAGAGAGAGAGAGAGAAAGAGTGACGTTCATTTCTATAGCACTTTTCATGATCACCAGACGTCCCAAAGCACTTTACAGTGAATGAAGTATGGGATGTCCTTCTGCTGTACAATATTTATCCCTCAATCAACATCACTAAAACAGATGATCTGGTCGAGCGTCTCATTACTGTTTCTGCGATCTTGCTGTGTACAAATTGCCAGCACTGCAGTGGTGACTTCGCTTCATTGTCTGTGAAGGTGCTGGGGACAAGGTGCTATAGAAATGCACGTGTTACTCTCTCTCTCTGCAGTGTTGAACCTTACCCTGTTGTCACGGTTTGAAGCATGTCTCGAGCTATTACGCTGGAGAGGTTTAAAAAAAACAAATTCAATAACAAACCTTTTATGTTTTATAAATCGCCTCAAAATGTAAATGTATTTCCCTTGTGATTATACTCGCTGCAGTTACAGACTGTTCCAGGTCATTTAGAACTGTCATCAATGAAACTTCAAACTGACCAGTTCAAAGACATTATTAGCATTTCAGCAACTCAGCGACTTTTAAATAAAATTTAAATAAAATGATGTATTCAGATTATGCAGTGCCTCCACAATTCTCATTCTGCTTCTTTTGGGCGGAAAGTAATTCTAGAAAATAAAATGTATTGCTGGAATGAATTTTCTTTAAATTCGTTCCTGGGATGTGGGCGTCGCTGGCAAGGCCGGCATTTATTGCCCATCCCTAATTGGCCCTGGAGAAGGTGGTGGTGAGCCGCCTTCTTGAACCGCTGCAGTCCGTGTGGTGAAGGTGCTCCCACTGTGCTGTTAGGGAGGGAGTTCCAGGATTTTGACCCAGTGACGATGAAGGAATGGCCGATATATTTCCAAGTCAGGCTGGTGTGTGACTTGGGAGGGGAACGTGGAGGTGATGGTGTTCTCAAGCTCCGGCTGCATCAAACAGTACAGCAGTGCAGTGATTGCATTACTGGGCTGGAAATCCAGAGACCCTGGACTAATAATCCAGAGAGCGTGAGTTCAAATCCCCCCATGGCAGTTTGAGAAGGATTTGAAGGGTTTGGTTGCAGAGCAACGTGCGTTCACTCTGTTTATTACCCTGACTGTATTGTGCGGTTATATCCCGTATGATGAAAGGGTTCAGGGCTGACAGCTGCAATTGGGCGTGAGTGATGACAGTGATCGATGAGTGATCTGTCCACTCCCCTTCATCTGCCGATGCCAGTTTCACATGAAGGGATTTCGGATGAGTTTAGAGGAAAAGGCATGATTAAAAAGGCTTGGATTTGAAGGGGACTAATTTGCCGATGTGCGTGGATCAGTCAATCAAATGGTCATTGGTTGATGGAAATCGGGCAGTTTGTGTAATGGGCAGCCCATCTCACCCACCGATTTACTGCCTCAAACCCTTTATGTAGCAGCTCATCAAAAATCCAATTATACAATGCACACGGCATTCCCTTTACCTGTCACCATAGGCTGTCCCTCGAATGATGATGACTTGCTTCCAAATGGGTTCACAGATGTTTCAATGAAGGACCCGATGTTCCAGTTCTGAACTCCAATTGAGGGGGTGGAAGATGCCTGTGCGTGGATTTTTTTTGACGTGTGGTGACTGTTGCACATCAGCCACCACACGGGCTTGGCAGAGCTAGGCCTTTATCCAGTGGCAAGGGTTAACCAGGACGACTGGAGCTCTGCCGCGCGGACCAAGTGCGCACACATATCGCAGTGTGGGCAGGCCCGTGCTGCCCCTGGGCCGACTGTGCTCTCCTCAAACAATGGTCATTCGTCAAGTATGATCCGCCGTTTTACAAATCCACGCTGGTTGTCTCAGTTTAGCTCACGCCTTTCTCGGAGTTCACGAGTTGTATCCCGCATCATGAACTCTAGGGGGCCGAAATTGCCCTTCACCCCAAACGGGGCACACCGTCTGATGTTTAATGTTTTTCTCCGTCCCAATCCATGGGGCGGACACTCGACCGGTATTGAGCACTTTGATTATTTTTGCTGCCGCGGGGCGAGTTCCGGGCGGCTGCGGGGCGGAAGTGGCCGCCTGTCGGGTCGGCCGCCCCATCGAGTCACCAGCGCCGCGCTGACACGTCACAACGCCTCGCCCCTTCAGTTAAAGAGGAGGGCCGCCGCGAGCTCTGCACGGGGATTAGTTCGGGCCCACTGGGCCACCAGGGGGGATTTCGGTCGGGCCAGCGGCCTGGCACCCAAGCGGTGGTGCCGTGCGGCCTGTTGGCGGCCCGGCCGAACCCCGTGGCCACCGTTGTTGGACCGACCTCGGAGTCGGCCAACAATTAAAATAAAAGAGAGGTGGTGGCTTCCCGCCGGGGAAAGCTGTTGGGGGGCACCGGCCGGCGGCAGCGTTGCTCCCGGGGGGCAATTTCCCGTGTCGGAAAGGAGGTTGCCGCCGGGCAGTGTGGGGTAGGCGCATGCCCGATGGGCAGCAGCATGGGCTGCATGGAAACCCGTCCCTGCCACTCCCGGCCCGGGGGCAATTTACTGCCCCCGGTCGATGAGGCAGTAATGGAGCTTACGGAGGGTGACAGTTTTGGCCCCTGGAGGTTTACACAAAGCTCAGGTTTCTGGGTTTATCCTTGGCCACCTTTGTTGAAGAGGATTGTAACGTTTGCCACCCTCTAGTCTTTGAACATAATTTCGGTGTCCATAGAATTTCAGAAAACTGTGGTCAATACCTCTGCTATCTTCTCCTTGGCCTCGTTCAGTATCCTGGTGACTTCTCCACTTTTTGCCCCTTTAACCTTTTTAATGCAGCTACCTTTCCAATAGTTATCTCCAGAAATGGCTCTTCCACACTCAGCTTCAGGTACTCCGACAGTCCCACTGTAAACACTGAGGCTAAATACTTCGGTGTCAGCTGTGGCTCAGTGAGTAGCACTCTCGTCTCTGTGTCCGAAGGCTGAGGGTTCCGGTCTCACTCCAGAGATTGAGTGTATAATCCAGACTAACACCGAGCGAGTGCTGCACTAATGGGTGAGACGTTAAACTGAGGCCACGTCTGCTGTCTCAGATGGATGTAAAAGATCCCTTGCCATTATTTCGAAGAAAGGCAGGGAAGTTCTCCCAAGTGTCCTGGGCCAATATTTATCCCTCAACCAACATCACTAAAAAAACAAATGATCTGGTCATGAGCACATTGCTGTTTATGGGAGCTTGCTGTGTGCAGATTGGCTACCGTGTTTCCTACATTGGCTGTAAAGTGCTTTGGGACGTCCTGAGGTTGTGATACGTGCGATAGAAATGCAAGTTCTTTTATTAATCGTCTCTGCCACTCCCTCATTCTCAGGTACAAGATGGTTCCCTTTCTCTCTGAATGTCTCACGCTTTTACTTTGAGTGTCTATAAATGCCCTGTGCTATTTCCCTTTATGCTCAGTATACGCCACCCTTGGTGTTGACCTACATTTATCTTCCACCAGACTCCCGGTCACTTGAGCCTCCGCCACTTTCCTAGTTCGTCATCTTCCCAGTTCCACTTACCGCTCCCCCCCCCCTCCTCACTTTATCCTTTCTCTCCTCTGTGTCTTTTATCTTTTTGCTTTCTCTTGCTATGCTTTATTTTGTCTCCTGCGCATCTCACTTCCACCCTTTAACAGTTATCTGATCTCTGCTGTAGCACTTTACAGATCTTTACCTGTGTGTGTGTGAGCGTATGTATGTGTGAGTGTGTGTGAGCGTATGTATGTGTGAGTGTGTGTGAGCGTATGTATGTGTGAGTGTGTGTGTGTAGGAGTGAGAGTGTGTGTGTGAGAGTGTGTGTGTAGGAGTGAGAGAGTGTGTGAGAGTGTGTGTGTAGGAGTGAGAGTGTGTGTGTGAGTGTGTGAGAGTGTGTGTGTCGGAGTGAGAGTGTGTGTGTGTGTGTGTGAGAGAGTGTGTGTGTAGGAGTGAGTGAGAGAGTGTGTGTGTGTGTAGGAGTGAGAATGTGTGTGTGAGCGTATGTATGTATGTGAGTGTTTTTCCCCCTTCCCTTTCCCTTGTTCATGTTCCTTCTTCAGTGCTGTACACCAGTAATATATTAGCATGGCTAACTAACGGAAAACAGAGTCTCGGTATAAATGGTTCATAGAAACATAGAAACATAGAAAATAGGTGCAGGAGCAGGCCATTCAGCCCTTCTAGCCTGCACCGCCATTCAATGAGTTCATGGCTGAACATGAAACTTCAGTACCCCCTTCCTGCTTTCTCGCCATAACCCTTGATCCCTTCATTCTCTGGTTGGCAATCAGTAACAAGTGGGGTGCCGCAGGGATCAGTGCTGGGACCCCAACTATTTACAATCTATATTAACAACTTGGAAGAAGGGACTGAGTGTAACGTAGCCAAGTTTGCTGATGATACAAAGATGGGAGGCCACATTACAGCAAAATTCTAAAGGGACAAAGTGTGTTAAAAAGACAAGCCTGAAGGCTCTGTGCCTCAATGCGATGAGTATTCGTAATAAGGTGGACAAATTAACTGCGCAGGCAGCTACTAATGAATATGATATAATTGGGATTACGGAGACATGGCTCCAGGGTGACCAAGGCTGGGAACTCAATATCCAGGGGTATTCAACATTCAGGAAGGATAGACAGAAAGGAAAAGGAGGTGGGGTAGCATTGCTGGTTAAAGAGGAAATTAACCCAATAGTAAGGAAGGACATTAGCTTGGATGATGTGGAATCTGTATAGGTAAAGCCAAAGGGCAGAAAATGCTAGTGGAGGTTGTGTACAGACCACCAAACAGTAGTAGTGAGGTTTGGGACAGCATCAAACAAGAAATTAGGGATGCATGCAATTAAGGCACAGCAATTAGCATGGGAGACTTTAATCTACATATTGACTGGGCTAACCAAACTGGTTGCAATACAGTGGAGGAGGATTTCCTGTAGTGTATTAGGGATGGTTTTCTAGATCAATATGTCAAGGAACCAACTAGAGGGCTGGCCATCCTAGACTGGGTGATGTGCAATGAGAAAGGACTAATTAGCAATCTTGTTGTGCGAGGCCCCTTGGGGAAGAGTGACCATAATATAGTAGAATTCTTTATTAAGATGAAGAGTGACACAGTTAATTCAGAGATTATGGTCCTGAACTTAAGGAAAGGTAACTTCGATGGTATGAGACGTGAATTGTCTAGAATAGATTGGCGAATTATACTTAAAGGGCTGATGGTGGACAGGCAATGGCAGACATTTAAAGATCACATGGATGAACTTCAACAATTGTACATCCCTGTCTGGAGTAAAAATAAAACAGGGAAGGTGGCTCAACCGTGGCTAACAAGCAAAATTAGGGATAGTGTTAAATTCAAGGAAGAGGCATATAAATTGGCCAGAAAAAGCAGCAAACCTGAGGACTGGGAGAAATTTAGAATTCAGCACAGGAGCACAAAGGGTTTAATTAGGAGGGGGAAATAGAGAGGAAGCTTGCTGGGAACATAAAAACTGACTGCAAAAGCTTCTATAGATATATGAAGAGAAAAAGATTAGTGAAGACAAACGTAGGTCCCTTCCAGTCAGAATCAGGTGAATTTATAATGGGGAACAAAGAAATGGCAAACCAATTGAACAAATACTTTTAGTTCTGTCTTCATGAAGTAAGACATAAATAAGACATAAATAAATAAATAATAGTAGGGGACCAAGGGTCTAGCGAGGAGGAGGAACTGAAGGAAATCCTTATTAGTCAGGAAATTGTGTTAGGGCCATTGATGGGATTGAAGGCCGCTAAATCTGCATCCCAGAGTACTTAAGGAAGTGGCCCTAGAAATAGTGGATGCATTGGTGATCATTTTCCAACAGTCTATCGACTCTGGATCAGTTCCCATGGACTGGAGGGTAGCTAATGTAACAACACTTTTTGAAAAAGAGGGAGAGAGAAAACGGGGAATTATAGACCGGTTAGCCTGACATCAGCAGTGGGGAAAATGTTGGAATCAATTATTAAAGATGAAATAGCAGCACATTTGGAAAGCAATCAGCATGGATTTATGAAAGGGAAATCATGCTTGACAAATCTTCTAGAATTTTTTGAGGATGTAACTAGTAGAGTGGACAAGAGAGAACCAGTTGATGTGGTGTATTTGGACTTTCAAAAGGCTTTTGATAAGGTCCAACACAAGAGATTGGTGTGCAAAATTAAAGCATATCGTATTGGGGGTAATGTATTGACGTGGCTAGAGAACTGGTTGGCAGACAGGAAGCAGAGAGTCAGGATAAACGGGTCCTTTTCAGAATGGCAGGCAGTGACTAGTGGGGTGCCGCAGGGCTCAGTGCTAGGGCCCCAGCTATTTACAATATACATCAATGATTTAGATGAAGGAATTGAGTGTAATATCTCCAAGTTTGCAGATGACACTAAACTGGTTGACGGTGTGAGCTGTGAGGAGGATGCTAAGAGGCTGTAGGGTGACTTGGACAGGTTAGGTGAGTGCGAAAATGCATGTCAAATGCAGTATAATTTGAATAAATGTGAGGTTATCCACTTTGGTGGCAAAAACATGAAGGCAGAATGTTATCTGAATGGCGGCAGATTAGGAAAAGGGGAGATGCAAGGAGACCTGGGTATCATGGTACATCAGTCATTGAAAGTTGGCATGCAAGTACAGCAGGCGGTGAAGAAGGCAAATGGCATGTTGGCCTTCATAGCTAGGGGATTTGAGTATAGGAGCAGGGAGGTCTTACTGCAGTTGTACAGTGCCTTGGTGAGGTCTCACCTGGAATATTGTGTTCAGTTTTGGTCTCCTAATCTGAGGAAGGACGTTCTTGCTATTGAGGGAGTGCAGCGAAGGTTCACCAGACTGATTCCCGGAATGGCAGGACTGACATATGAGGAGAGACTGGATTGACTGGGCCTGTATTCACTGGAGTTTAGAAGAATGGGAGGTGATCTCATAGAAACATATAAAATTCTGACCGAACTGGACAGGTTAGATGCAGGAAGAATGTTCCCGATGTTGAGGAAGACCAGAACCAGGGGTCACAATCTAATAATAAGGGGTAAGCCATTTAGGATCGAGGTGAGGAGAAACTTCTTCACTCAGAGAGTTGCTAACCTGTGGAATATTCTACCGCAGAGAGTTGTTGATGCCAGCTTGTTAGATATATTCAAGAGGGAGTTAAATATGCCCCTTAAGGCTAAAGCGATCAAGGGGTATGGAGAGAAAGCAGGAAAGCGGTAATGAGGTGAATGATCAGCCATGATCTTATTGAATGGTGGTGCAGGCTTGAAGGGCTGAATGGCCAACTCCTGCACCTATTTTCTATGTTTCTATGTTTCTAAAGCAATGTGTGAGGAGGACACAAAAATTCAGCAAAAAACATGGGCAGGCTAAGTGGGCAAAAATTTGGCAGATCGAGTATAATGTTGGAAAGTGTGAGGTCATGCACTTTGGCAGAAAAAAATCAAAGAGCAAGTTATTATTTAAATGGAGAAAGATTGCAAAGTGCCGCAGTACAGCGGGACCTGGGGGTACTTGTGCATGAAACACAAAAGGATAGTATGCAAGTACAACAAATGATCAGGAAGGTATCTTGGCCGTTATTGCAAAGGGGATGGAGTATAAAAGCAGAGAAGTCTTGCTACAGCTATTAAAGGTATTAGTGAGGCCACACCTGGAATACTGCGTGCAGTTTTGGTTTCCATATTTACGAAAGGATATACTTGCTTTGGAGGTGGTTCAGAGAAGGTTCACTTGGTTGATTTCGTTGATGAGGGGCTTGACTTATGAGGAAAGGTTGAGTAGGTTGGGTCTCTACCCATTGGAGTTCAGAAGAATGAGAGGTGATCTTATCGAAACATATAAGATTATGAGGGGGCTTGACAAGGTGGATGCAGAAAGGATGTTTCCACTGATGGGACAGACTAGAACTAGAGGGCATGATCTTAGAATAAGGGGCCGCCCCTCGAGCCTGCTCCACCATTTAATACGATCATAGCTGATCCGATCATGGACTCAGGTCCACTTCCCTGCCCGCTCCCCTTATTCCCTTCTCGGTTAAGAAACTGTCTATCACTGTCTTAAATTTATTCAATGTCCCAGCTTCCACAGCTCTCTGAGGCAGTGAATTCCACAGATTTACAACCCTCTGAGAGAAGAAATTCCTTCTCATCTCAGTTTTAAATGGGCGGCCCCTTATTCTGAGACTATGCTCCCTAGTTCTAGTCTCCCCTATCCTCCCCTATGTTTCTTCCTATGTTGCAAGCAACACTCTGTTTATTTTGCAGTAAGTAGACCTTTGCACTGCAATCCTAAATCACAGTGGCCTTCCTAACAACACTGACTGATTGGTTGCAGACTCCCCACCACATACATTAGACCCTGTTTAAGGATCTTTAAGTATTAAAGAGGCCGCATATAGTGCTTTCATTATAATACCACCTTTGCTGAGCCTGTTCTGTTACGGTTCCCGCGGGACCCCTGCTGTGAAACCTGCTGCACTGTGCTGCATCATTTTGTCAGTTCCTTGTTATGTGGAATCTAGTATTCCCCACTGGATTTATAACTGTTAGCATTTCACTCTTTGGACATGAGTCAAGCGTGTTGCACTCCCCAGTGTCGGATTGATTGCTCTTCCCTGACGTGGGGTCACTGAGCTTCTGAGCGAGGTGCGGTGAGGGGATCATTGTCCGCTCTCGGGGAGGGTCGTCCTTCCTGCCCCTTCGCTAAAAATTAATTATCAACGTACACTCTCAGTGCCGTGCTGAGGGAGCACCGCACTGTTATGGATGAGACATTAAACCGAGGCCCCGTCTGCTCTCTCAGGACGGACGTCATAGATCCCATGCCACTACTTTGACGAAGAGCAGGGGAGTTCTCCCCAATGTCCTGGCCAATATTTATCCCTTGATCAACATAACAAAAACAGATTATCTGGTCATTATCATAACTGCTGTTTGTGGGAGCTTGCTGTGTGAAAATTGGCTGCCGCGTTTCCTACATTACAACAGTGCCCACACTCCAAAAAAAGTACTTTATTGGCTGTAAAGCGCTTTGGGACATCCCGAGGTCGTCAAAGGCGCTATATAAATGCAAGTCTTTCTTTTCTTTCTTTATATCTATGCAATGCAGTGATAGACCTTGACATGAAGCTTGGCATCACCTTCATGTCATTGGAATATTTTGATGCTTATCCAGCAGAATGATATTATTGGGAATGGAAAATTCTCCAATCTAGGGCTGCTCTTGGGTGTCTGTATCAAGCACAATGCATTCTCAATCCAGTTCCTAATGGGCATTCGCCCATAACATAGAACCCCTCCTAGTGCAACAACTAGCGTCCAGTGGCAAGGATTAACCAAGGGCCTGCCCACACTGCGATATGTGTGCACACTAGGTCCATGCAGCAGAGCTGGTCTCCAGTTGTCTTGGTTACGGATTAGATACAGTACATCCCAAGGCATTTACAGGAGCGTTATCAGACAAAACCTGACACCGAGCCACATAAGGAAATATTAGAACAGGTGGAGGTAGGTTTTAAGGAGGAAAGAGAGATAGAGAGGCGGCGAGGTTTAGGGAGGGAGTTTCAGAGCTCGGGGCCCAGGCAGCTGAAGGCCGACCGCCAATGGTGGAGCAATTAAAATCGGGGATGCACAAGAGGCCAGAACTTTAGGAGCAGAGAGATATCGGAGGGTTTATGGGCTGGAGAAGATTACAGAGAAAGGGAGGGGTGAAGCCATGGAGGGATTTGAAAACAAGGATGAGAATTTTTAAATCGAGGTGTTTCTGAACCGGGAGCCAATGTAGGTCAGTGAACAGCACAGGTTAGATACAGAGTAAAAAGCTCCCTCTACACTGTCCCATCAAACGCTCCCAGGGCAGGTACAGCATGGGTTAGATACAGAGTAAAGCTCCCTCTACACTGTCCCATCAAACACTCCCAGGGGCAGGTACAGCACGGGGTTAGATACAGAGTAAAGCTCCCTCTATACTGTCACATCAAACACTCCCAGGCCAGGTACAGCATGGGTTAGATACAGAGTAAAGCTCCCTCTATACTGTCACATCAAACACTCCCAGGCCAGGTACAGCACGGGTTAGATACAGAGTAAAGCTCCCTCTACACTGTCCCATCAAACACTCCCAGGCCAGGTACAGCATGGGTTAGATACAGAGTAAAGCTCCCTCTATACTGTCACATCAAACACTCCCAGGCCAGGTACAGCACGGGTTAGATACAGAGTAAAGCTCCCTCTACACTGTCACATCAAACACTCCCAGGGCAGGTACAGCATGGGTTAGATACAGAATAAAGCTCCCTCTACACTGTCACATCAAACACTCCCAGGGCAGGTACAGCATGGGTTAGATACAGAATAAAGCTCCCTCTACACTGTCCCATCAAACACTCCCAGGGCAGGGACAGCACGAGTTAGATACAGAGTAAAGCTCCCCCTACACTGTCCCATCAAACACTCCCAGGGCAGGGACAGCACGGGTTAGATACAGAGTAAAATTGTTTGTCATTAATGCCAACCTTTGAACGGCAACTCCAACTGCACCAGTGTCACCCTTTCATATCCTTCACCAGCCTTGGCTCGTGCTGCCAGTAAGTGGGGTTGCCAATTTCCTGTCAAATCCTCAGCAGTTTCGTGCTGTAAGTGGAGGATGAGCCAAGATTGCCCCAATCTCATTTCACAGAGAGAGACACTTCATGGAACTCGTGCGAGAATCAGCTTTCCACGTGTGAAGCGGAACGATCAGCGCCTGAGTGCAGTTGAAGTTGAGGCAATTGCACCTTGGCAGGCAGTGCCTGGCTATTCGTGCAATGCGGGATGCTATGTGAGTTTGCGTCTTCGAGTCTCTGGATAGCTCCTTGAATCAGTCCAGTGAATGGCGGAGCGGTACGCAGTGCAAAGGCCCATGGTCTGCTCCCTGCTGATGTTTGCTGAGCTCAACCTGGGGATATAGGACCAGTGGGAGGCCATTCGGCCCCTCGAGCCTGCTCCGCCATTCGATCCCGTCTATTCCGATGTTCCCTGTCAGCTGCGTTTTCTTCCGCGCAGCCTGTTTCTTTTAAAGCGCGATGTTCACAGTGTACAAGCCTGTGAGCGGCCTATGTGGAATCTTAGCGGGAACATTTGGGCCGTTCTTTATCTTAACTCCATCCACCCGCCTTGGTTCTGTATCCCTCAATACTCTCGCCAACAAAAATCCATCAATCTCAATTGCAGAGCAAAGGCCTGCTTACAGCCAAATAAACAATGATCCTCACAACACAGGGACAGGAGGGAGGCCATTCAACCCCTCGAGCCAGTTCACGGCTGATCTGTATCTTAACTCCATCTACCCTTGATACCCTTACCCAACAAAAACCTATCCAACTCAGTTTTGACATTTTCAGTTGACCCCAGCTTTTTGGGGGAGAGAGTTCCAGATTCCCACTATCCTTTGTGTGAAGAAGTGCTTCCTGACATCACCCCTGAACGGCCTGGCTCTAATTTTAAGGTTAAGCCCTCTTGTTCTTGACTCCCCTCACCCACACAAGAAACATTTTTTTTCGATCTATCCTATCAACTGTACTAATCATCTTAAACAACTCGATATGATCACCCCTTAATCTTCTATACGCGAGGGAATACAAGCCCAGGTCTGTGCAACCTGTCCTCATAATGTAACTCTTTGAGCCCCGGTTATCACTCTGGTGAATCTGCTCTATACCCCCTCCAAGGCCGACATATTCTCTCTGAGGGGCGGTGCCCAGGACTGAAAGCAGTCACTCCCGATGGGGTCTGAGCAGGGCTTTGCACAACGGTAACCGCTTCTGTTTACAAGGGAACGTGGAGAGATTTAGAAATAATCTCTCTCTATCTACCCTATCCTTTATTCATCTTAAACACCTCAACTAGATCAACCCTTAATCTTCTACATGCAGGGGATTACAGTTGGTGGCATTAAAGACCATATAATCGGCATGCGATCATATTCAGTGTTTGTCGGCTAAAATTGCCAATGATTTGCTGATCGGTCTGCCAGACCTGGGTCACTTTTCAATTTCAGCTCAAGGTCAAGACCAATCATGCCAATCGAGCGGTTTGTGACTTCAAAACACCAGGGTCTGCAGGAGGGAAGGTTGACGAATGATAGGAGTGTTTATGATAAAAGAGGAAATAAAATGGGAATTTTTCAGACTGCTTGAAGCGAAATGGATATGAAATCTAGCCCAGCCAGAAAGGAAGATGAATAGAAGGATTTAGCATATAGAGGCTGAGGCAGGCAATCAGGGATAATGTAAACGCTAAGAGGATTAAAGATAGAAAACTTAACAATGGCTGAGAATTGCTGAAAAGTCAGTCAAGGTTAACTTAAGTTGGTATTAGAAGAACTTCATTTTTTATTCATTCTCAGGATGTGGGCGTCGCTGGCAAGGCTGGCATTTGTTGCTCAATCCTAACTGCCCCTTGAGAAGGTGGTGGTGAGCCGCCGCCTTGAACCGCTGCAGTCCGTGTGGTGACAGTGCACCACACGGCTGTTAGGGAGGGAGTTCCAGGATTTTGACACAGTGACGATGAAGGAATGGTGATATATTTCCACGTCATGATGGTGTGACTTGGAGGGGAGCTTGGAGGTGGTGGTGTTCCCATGCGCCCACTGCCCTTGTTCTTCTAGGTGATGGAGGTCACGGGTTTGGGAGGTGCTGCTGAAGAAGCCTTGGCGAGTTGCTGCAGTGCATCCTGTTCCCATAACATTGTTGCACTTGAGATTCTCAATGGTAGAGGTCACAGGGCTGGGTGGGTGCAGTCAACGTTAGCAACCCACCAATAGTGCATACTACAGCCACAGTGCAGGCATGAGATAGTGGATGCATTGGTTGTAATCGGTCCCAGCGGATTGGAAAACCGCAAATGTAACGCCCCTATTTAAAAAAGGAGGGAGACAGAAAGCAGGAAACTATAGACCAGTTAGCCTAATATCTGTCATTGGGAAAATGCTGGAGTCCATTATTAAGGTAGCAGTAGCAGGACATTTGGAAAAGCATAATACAGTCAAGCAGAGTCCGCATGATTTTATGAAAGGGAAATCATGTTTGACAAATTTTCTGGAGTTCTTTGAGGATGTAACGAGCAGGGTGGTTAAGGGAGAACCAGTGGATGTAGTGTATTTGGATTTCCAGAAGGCATTCGATAAGGTGCCACATAAAAGGTTACTGCACAAGATAAGAGCTCACAGGGTTGGGGGTAATATATTAGCATGGATAGAAGATTGGTCAACTAACAGAAAAGAGAGAGTCGGGATAAATGGGTCATTTTCCAGTTTGCAAACAGTAACTAGCGGGGTGCTGCAGGGATCGGTGCTGGGGTCTCAACTATTTACAATCTATATTAATGACTTGGATGAAGGGATCGAGTGTAATGTAGCCAGGTTTGTTGGTGATATAAAGATGGCTCAGAAAGCAAGCTGTGAGGAGGACACAAAGAATCTGCAAAGGGATATAGAAAGTGAGTGGGCAAACATTTGGCAAATGGAGTATAATGTGGGAAAATGTGAGGTTATCCACTTTAGCAGGAAAAATAAAAAAGCAAATTATTATTTAAATGGAGAAAGATTACAAAATGCTGCAGTACAGAGAGATCTGGGGGTCCTTGTGCATGAAACGCAAAAAGTTAGTATGCAGGTACAGCATGTAATCAGGAAGACAAATGGAATGTTGGCCTTTATTGCAAGGGGGATGGAGTATAAAAGCATGTAAGTCCTGCTACAACTGTACAGGATATTGGTGAGGCCACACCTAGAATACTGCGTACAGTTTTGGTCTCCTTATTTAAGGTGGGATATACTTGCATTGAAGTCAGTTCAGAGAAGATTCACTGGGTTGGTTCCTAACATGAAGGGGTTGACTTATGAAGAAAGGTTGGGCCTATACTCATTGGAGTTCAGAAGAATGAAAGGTGATCTTATTGAAACATATAAGGTACTGAGGAGGCTCAACAAGGTAAATGCAGAGAGGATGTTTCCCCTCTTGGGGGAATCTAGAACTAGGGGCCATGGCTTCAGAATAAGCGGTCGCTCATTTAGAACTGAGATGAGGAGGAATTTCTTCTCTGAGGGTCGTGAATCTGTGGAATTCTCTGAGAGCTGTGGAGGCTGGGTCATTGAATATATTGAAGGCGGAGATAGATAGATTTTTCAACGATAAGGGAGTAAACATAAGAACATAAGAAATAGGAGCAGTAGTAGGCCTTACAGCCCCTCAAGCCTGCTCCACCATTTAATACGATCATGGTTGATCTGATCATGGACTCTGCTCCATTTCCCTGCCCGCTCCCCGTAACCCCTTAATCCCTTATCGGTTAAGAAGCTGTCTATCTCTGTCTTAAACTTATTCAATGTCCCAACTTCCACAGCTCTCTGATGCAGCGAATTCCACAGATTTACAACCCTCTGAGAGAAGAACTTCCTCCTCATAGTTTTAAACGGGCGGCCCCTTATTCTAAGATTATGGCTCTTAGTTCTAGTCTCCCCTATCAGTGGAAACATCCTCTCTGCATCCACCTTGTCAAGCCCCCTCATAATCTTATACGTTTCGATAAGATCACCTCTCATTCTTCTGAATTCCAATGAGTAGAGGCCCAAACTCCTCAACATTTCTCATAAGTCAACCCCCTCATATCCAGAATCAACCTAGTGATCCTTCTCTGAACTGCCTCCAAAGCAAGTATATCCTTTCTTAAATATGGAAAGCAAAACTGCACGCAGTATTCCAGGTGTGGCCTCACCAATACCCTGTATAGCTGTAGCAAGACTTCCCTGCTGTTATACTCCATCCCCTTTGCAATAAAGGCCAAGATTCCATTGGCCTTCCTGAACTCTTGCTGTACCTGCATACTATCCTTTTATGTTTCATGCACCAGGATCCCCAGGTCCCGCTGTACTGCAGCACTTTGCAATTTTTCTTCATTTAAATAATAACTTGATCTTTGTTTTTTTCTGCCAAAGTGCATAACCTCACACTTTCCAACATTATACTCCATCTGCCAAATTTTTGCCCACTCGCTTAGCCTGACTCTCCTTTTGCAGATTTGTGTCCTCACACATTGTTTTACCTCCCATCTTTGTATCCTCAGCAAACTTGGCTACGTTACACTCGGTCCCTTCTTCCAAGTCGTTAATATAGATGGGGTCCCAGCACTGATCCCCACTAGTTATTGGTTGCCAACCTGAGAATGAACCCTTTATCCCGACTCTCTGTTTTCTGTTAGTTAGCCAATCCTCTATCCATGCTAATATATTACCCCAACCCCGTGAAATTTTATCTTGTGCAGTAACCTTTTATTTGGCACCTTGTCAAATGCCTCCTGGAAGTCCAAATACACCACATCCACTGGTTCCCTTTTATCCACACTGTTTGTTACATCCTCAAAGAATTCCAGCAAATTTGTCAAACATGACTTCCCCTTCATAAATCCATGCTGACTCAGCCTGACTGAATAATGCTTTTCCAAATGTCCTGCTACTGCTTCTTTAATAATGTACTCCAACATTTTCCCAACCACAGATGTTAGGCTAACTGGCCTATAATTTCCTGCTTTTTGTCTGCCTCCTTTTTTAAATAGGGCAGTTACATTTGCAGTTTTCCAATCTGCTGGGCCCTCCCCAGAATCCAGGGAATTTTGGTAAATTACAACCAAAGCATCCATTATCCCTGCCGTTACTTCTCTTAAGACCCTAGGATGCAAGCCATCAGGTCCAGGGGATTTATCTGCCTTTAGTCCTATTATCTTACTGCGTACCACCGCCTTAGTGATTGTGATTGTGTTAAATTTCTCCCCCCCCCAGATCCAATGTTGAGAGGGTTATGGGGAGCGGGCAGGGAAGTGGAGCTGAGCCCAAGATCAGATCAGCCATGATCTTATTGAATGGCGGAGCAGGCTCGAGGGACCGAATGTCCTACACCTGCTCCTATTTCTTATGTTCTTATGTGTGGACACTGAGTCCAGAGCGAGGGGCCCAGTCAGGTGGGCTGTTCTATCCTGATTGTCTCCTCCTGCTGCCCTACATCCCTCAAGAACTCTGCATTCTTTCTATTCTGGGGTCTTGTGCCTCCCCGACTTCCTTCAGACCACCATTGGCAGCCTGCCTTCAGCTCTCTAGCCCCTAAGCTCCGGAATTCCCTCCCAAAACATCTCTACCTCTCTCTTCTCATTTACGAAAACCTTAAAACCTCCCTCTTTGATTAAGCTTTTGGTCGCCTGTCCGAATATCTCCTTGCATGTCTCGGTGTTAGTTATTTTCTCTGATAATGCATCCATGAAGCGCCTTGGGGCATTTTGCTATGTTAAAGGAACTGTATAAACACAGGTTATTTTTGTCAAGCGCCTTGAGTGTTGTTCCATCCAAACCACATTGAAAGGTGTCGTGGGTTAGACACTGACCTCTCACCTCTGGGACCCACGGCCAACTCTGGCCCAGATTGACAGGATGGAAGTCTTCACTTTGCTGAATATAACAGACCATCTTGCAATTAACTTTGAACGTATATTTACCAATAACTTTGGCCTTGCGTTAATGGAAATATCACCTTGCTGCAAAGGGCAGTGCACAAGGGCTTTTCCTCACCTCCCAACCTCATCAGGCGGAAAGCACTTCAGATCATTTTTTTTGTACAAAGATTGCTGGTGTGTCGATTTTCTTTTCTCATTAATATTTTGAGACATTGGCCTAGCTTTTAACAAAATATTCGGGAGCACATGTAGGCGATTGTTTGTTGCAGGGATTTTGCCTGATTTGATGAGTGCCTGGCTTTCTTGTGGTCCTTTCTTTTTTGAATAAGGTCCAGAATTGGATGGTCCCTTCAGCAATGCCTAAGGTCAAGAACCATCCCCGTGGAGTACTGCAGCGCCCAGCTGTCGAATCGAATGGCACGATAATCCGTGTGGGGAGTTTGAGACCATAGTTATCTATAGAGATAGTCGACAGTTTCCACTTTCATAGCATTTCTCGAACATTTATCAGTCTATCTATCCATCTGCCCATTTAATCATATTGACCTTCTGTTAATTTCACTCCAGGCATTCCATTCCACAGTGTCACAATTGCAAAAACAGATGCAAAACACCATCTTAAATAGGAGAAGAATACCCCGCATATTATACTGATTTCTTCAGACTTAGAGCCAGGAATTTACAAGCTGCTGCAATTACACTCTGACTGACCTCAGGGGATACCTGGATGTGCCAGTTAGGTTGCTGTGTTTTCTAATGCCGGACTCCCGCCCATACATCCTGTAAAAGAAAGAAAGATTTGCATTTATATAGCATCTTTCATCACCTCAGTACGTCGCAAACAGCTGTACAGCCAATGAAGTAGTTTCGAAGTGTAGTCACTGTTGTAATGTAGGAAACACGGCAGCCGATTTGCCCCCAGCAAGGCCCCACAAAGAACAATGTGATAATGACCCAGATCATATGTTTGAGTGATGTTGGTTAAGGGAAAATATTGGCCCCAGGACACTGGGGCGAACTCTCCCTCCTCTTCTTCGAAATAAACCTCCGACAGTGCAGCACTCCCTCAGTACTCCACCCCTCAGCCTAGATTTTGTGCTCAGGTCTCTGGAGTGGAATGTGAACTTTCTGACTCAACAGCTGACACACTGTGGTGCTCTTACTCTGGATTGCTCCCGGTCCTCCGCCCCACTCTTGGAGGCTGCTTCTTCTGTCACTATCCCCTTGCGACTGGAACTTCCTCCCAGAACCATGTTTGGCTCTCCCCCTTTCCTTCGAAAGCCTCTTGATAACCTTTTTACCTCCTCATTGTGGTTGACTCTTAACTGCCCTCTGAAATAGCCTAGCAAGAAACTGGCGAGCAAAACACCTCATAGAATCATAGAAATTTACAGCATGGAAGGAGGCCATTTCGGCCCATCGTGTCCGTTCCGGCCGACCAAGAGATATCCAGCCTAATCCCACTTTCCAGCTCTCAGTCCATAGCCCAGTAGGTTACGGCACTCCAAGTGCACCTCCAAGTACTTTTTAAATGCAATGAGGGTTCCTGCCTCTACCATCCTTTCAGGCAGTGAGTTCCAGACCCCCACCATCCTCTGGGTGAAGAAATTTCCCCTCATATCCACTCTAGACTTCCCCCCAATTACTTTAAATCTGTGCCCCCTGGTTGTTGACCCCTCTGCCAAGGGAAACAGATCCTTCCTATCAACTCTATCCAGGCCCCTCATAATTTTATACACCTCAGTCAGGTCTGCCCTCAGCCTCCTCTGTTCCAAAGAAGACAGACCCAGCATCTCCAAAGTTTCTTCATAGCCAAAATTCTCCAGTCCAGGCAACATTCTTGTAAATCTCCTCTGCACCATTTCCAGTGCAATTATATCTTTCCTGTAATGTGGTGACCAGAACTGCACACAGTACTCCAGCTGCAGCCTAACCAGTGGTTTATACAGTTCAAGCATAACCTCCTTGTTCTTGTATTCCATGCCTCGACTTGTAAAGGCAAGTATTCCATATGCCTTCTTAACCAACTTATCTACCTGGCCTGCTGCCTTGAGGGATCTGTGGACCTGCACTCCAAGGTCCCTTTGTTCCTTGACACTTTTCAGTGTCGTACCATTTCATGTCTATTCCCTTGCCTTGTTAGACCTCCCCAAATGCATTACCTCACATTTATCTGGATTGAATTCCATTTGTCAATGTTCTACCCACCTGACCAGTACATTGATATCTTCCTGCAGTCTGCAGCTTTCTTCTTCATCATCAACCACGCAGCTTATTTTAGTTTCATCTGCAAACTTCTTAATCATACCCCCAACATTCAAGTCCAAGTCATTGATATATACCACAAAAAGCAAGGGACCCAGCACTGAGCCCTGCAGAACCCCACTGGATACAGCCTTCCAGTCACAAAAACACCCATCAACCATTACCCTTTGCTTCCTGTCTCTGAGCCAATTTTGGACCCAACTTGTCACTTTGCCCTGGATCCCATGAGCTTTCGTGACCAGTCTGCCATTTGAGACTTTATCAAGAGCTTTGCTAAAATCCATATACACTACCATCATATGCACTGCCTTCATCGACCCTCCTGGTTACCGCCTCGAAAAATTCACTCAGGTTAGTCAGACACAACCTTCCCTTGACAAATCCATGCTGACTGTCCTTGATTAATCCAAGTCTTTACAAATGAAGATTTATGCTGTCCCTCAGGATTTTTTCCAATAATTTTCCCACCACCGAAGTTAGGCTGACTGGCCTGTAATTACTCAGTCTATCCCTTTCTTCCTTTTTAACCAAAGGTACAACATGAGCAGTCCTCCAGTCCTCTGGTACCACACCTGTAGCCAGAGAGGATTGGAAAATGATGGTCAGAGCCTCTGCTGTTTCCTCTTTTGCTTCTCTTAACAGCCTAGGATACATTTCATCTGGGCCTGGGGATTTATCCACTTTCAAAGCTGCTAAGCCCCTTAATACTTCCTCTCTCACTATACTTAGCTCGTCTAATATTTCACACTCCTCCTCCCTCATGGATTGCAGCGGTTCAAGAAGGCGGCTCACCACCACCTTCTTAAGGGCAATGAGGGATGGGCAATAAATGCTGACCTTGCCAGCGATTCCCACGTCCCATGAACGCAGAAAGAAAAGGAAAACCCATGCTCTCTTCCCCCTTCCTTCTCCACTCTCTCCCAGCTTTCCACCATGTTGGGGACCCACCAGTACATAGTATCTCTCTGTACATGGCGGCTCATGGCCCATTTGATAACGACGTGACCTCGAGTTTTTTTTCTCCACAGTTGCCATCGTGCAACATTAGAAGTGGACCCTAAGCTGAGTGATTTGTTGAAAAGTAGGTATGATGCTCATTGAGTGCAAGCACGCTGGGGTCACAGGTTGCACTCGGTGTAGGAAAGTCGTGGGTTCAAGACCCACACCAGAGACTTGAGCATAAAATCCAGGCTGACACTTCCAGTGCAGTGTTGAGAGACTGCTGCACTGTCGGAGGTGACATTTTTCGAATAAGGCGTTAAAACAAGATCCCCATCTGCTCTCTCAGGTGGACATAGAAGATCCCATGGCACTAGAGAGAGAGAAACTGTTCCCATTGGCAGAAGGGTCGAGAACCAGAGGACACAGATTTAAGGTGATTGGCAAAAGAACCAAAGGCCATGTAAGAAGAAACTTTTTTACGCAGCGAGGAATTAACATCTGGAATGTACTGCCTGAAAGGGTGGTGGAGGCAGACTCAATTTTATCTTTCAAAAGGGAGTTGGATAAGTATCTGAAAGAAAAACATTTGCAGGGCTACGGGGAGTGGGATTGGCTGAGAGTCAGCACGGACTCGATGGGCCGAATGGCCACCTTCCGTGTTGTAACCATTCTATGATCCTGTTCAAACAAGAGCAGGGGCGTTTTCTAATATATATCCCTCAACCAACTTCACTAAAAGACTGATCATCTCATCATTATCACGTTGTTGCTTGTGGGAGCTTGCTGTGCGCAGCTTTTTGAGTGTTTGAATCGTTTCTGACACTGCCGCCGAATAAGCAGATCATCAGAGAGTGTATTCATTATTCCTCACATTCACCCTTTTGAAAGTAAAGATGCCTTTCCTGCTGCTGTACATTCTTCAGCCATTTTAATAGTTGGTAATTAGCATAAATGGCTTGGTGCACGAGCTTTCCAAAATGTATCATTCAAGAATACGAATGAAAGCGCAGTGATATTCAGGAAAGTACGTGTGCATGTACAGGAATTATAAAATCCATGATAACAGTGAATGATAATTCAATGTCACAGTGCCAGCTGTGGCTCACTGGCAGTCATGGGTTCAAGTCCCACTCCAAAGCTTTGAGCACAAAAATCTAGGCTGACGCTCCCAGTGCAGTACTGAGGGAGCGCTGCACTGTCGGGGGGGGTGCAGTACTGAGGGAGCGCCGCACTGTCGGTGGGGCAGTGCTGAGGGAACGCCGCACTGTCGGGGGGGGGGGCAGTACTGAGGGAGCACCGCACTGTCGGAGGGGCAGTACTGAGGGAGTGCTGCACTGTCGGGGGGGTGCAGTACTGAGGGAGTGCTGCACTGTGGGAGGGGCAGTACTGAGGAAGCGCCGCACTGTTGGGGGGGTGCAGTACTGAGGGAGTGCTGCACTGTCTGTGGGGCAGTACTGAGGGAGCGCTGCACTGTGGGAGGGGCAGTACTGAGGGAACGCCGCACTGTCGGGGGGGGGGGGGCAGTACTGAGGGAGCACCGCACTGTCGGAGGGGCAGTACTGAGGGAGTGCTGCACTGTCTGTGGGGCAGTACTGAGGGAGCGCCGCACTGTCTGTGGGGCAGTACTGAGGGAATGCTGCACTGTCTGTGGGGCAGTACTGAGGGAGCACCGCACTGTCGGAGGGGCAGTACTGAGGGAGTGCAGCACTGTCTGTGGGGCAGTACTGAGGGAGCGCTGCACTGTGGGAGGGGCAGTACTGAGGGAACGCCGCACTGTCGGGGGCGGGGCAGTACTGAGGGAGCACCGCACTGTCGGAGGGGCAGTACTGAGGGAGTGCTGCACTGTCTGTGGGGCAGTACTGAGGGAGCGCCGCACTGTCTGTGGGGCAGTACTGAGGGAATGCTGCACTGTCTGTGGGGCAGTACTGAGGGAGTGCTGCACTGTGGGAGGGGCAGTACTGAGGGAACGCCGCACTGTCGGGGGGGTGCAGTACTGAGGGAGTGCTGCACTGTGGGAGGGGCAGTACTGAGGGAACGCCGCACTGTCGGGGGGGGTGGGGGGGGCAGTACTGAGGGAGCACCGCACTGTCGGAGGGACAGTACTGAGGGAGTGCTGCACTGTCGGAGGGCAGCACTGAGAACACAAGAACATAAGAAATAGGAGCAGGAGTAGGCCACCTGGCCCCTCAAGCCTGCTCTACCATTCATGGCTGATCCGATCATGGACTCAGCTTCACTTCCCTGCCCGCTTCCCATAACCCTTTATTCCCTTATCGCTCAAAAATCTGTCTATCTCCGCTTTGAATATATTCAATGACACAGCTGTCTAGGGCAGATAATTCCATAGATTTACAACCCTCTGAGAAAAGAAATTCCTCCTCATCTCTGTTTTAAATGGACTGCCCCTTATTCGAAGACAATGGCCCCAAGTTTTCACATGATTTGCGCCTGATTTTTAGGAGCAACTGGTGGAGAACGGACTATCTTAGAAATCGCAATTCTCCACATTTTTTTTTCTGCAGTTCTAGTCAGTTAGAACAGTTTCACTTTGGAACAGAATTTTTTCTTCAAAAGGGGGCGTGTCCGGCCACTGATGCCTGATTTCAAAGTTTCCACAGTGAAAACGTACTCCAAACTAAAGTAGAATGGAGCAAGTGAAGATTTTTGTAGAACTGAAAAAACCTTGTCTACACATTAAAAAATCAGGCGCAGGTTACAAATTAAGCGTCCAGAACGAGGTGGGGGGGGGGGAGGGGGGGAGATGGGGGGGAAGGGAAGTCATTAAATTCTATAATAAATCCTTATTTATACTTCTACAAATATTATACAAATAAATCCAACCTGAATAAAAATTTATAAGCAAAGAAAAGATTAAATAAACCATCTTCCTACCTGTGTGAAAGTGCTTCAGCCAGGGAGAATGCTGCAGGAAGCCTCACAAGTTGAGGCAGCCGTTCGTTCCCGCGGGGGGGGGGGAGGAGGCAGCCGTTCCCGACGGCGGGCGGGGGGGGGGAGTGGAGGGAGGGAGTGCGGGCCCGACCGACCGAACACAGCGGGGGGGGGGGGGAGGAAGCCATTCCAGACAGCGGGCGGGCGGGGGAAGGAGACAGTGAGAAAGCTGCAGGAAGCCTCACAAGTTCAGCAGCCATTCCCGACGGCAGTGGGGGGAGAGGCCCGTCGGGAAACGGCTGCCTCAACTTTCTGAGGCTTCCTGCAGCCTTCTCACTGCTGCAAGAAACCTCAGTGCTGATGTGCTGATGGCAATGTGCTTTTATTAAAAAATGTTCAAAAATTAAACAGCTACAAAGAACTACAAAAATGGGCGAGTGCCAATGTTTCCTTCACACTGCGCGTGCGCGAACGCTCCAACGCGCACGCGCAGGGTTGCCGGCAGGAAAAAAACTCATTTAAATGGTACCCGCCCCCTCCCACTTACAGTGTAGGCTCCGCCCCCCTGGGCACCGCGCCAAGCAGACACGGAGCTGCAGGGCGCTCCAGAATCGCGCGTATTTTTTCCGGCGCCGTTTTCGGCGCGAAAAACGGGCGCCCAGCTCGGAGGGGCACCCGTTTTGTAGCGTGTGGAAACTTGGGGCCTATGTCCCCTAGTTTTAGTTTCCCCTATGAGTGGAAATATCCTCTCTGCATCCACCTTGTCGAGCCCCCTCATTATCTTATTTTTAAATAAGATCACCTCGCATTCTTCTGAACTCCAATGTGTATAGGCCCAAACTACTCAACCTATCTTCATAAGTCAACCCCCTCATCTGCGGAATCAACCTAGTGAACCTTCTCTGAACAGCCTCCATTGCAAGTATATCTTTCCTTAAATACGGAGACCAAAACTGTCAGAGGAGCAGTACTGAGGGAGTGCTGCACTGTCTGTGGGGCAGTACTGAGGGAGCGCTGCACTGTCGGGAGGAGCAGTACTGAGGGAGCGCTGCACTGTCAGAGGAGCAGTACTGAGGGAGCGCTGCACTGTCGGGAGGAGCAGTACTGAGGGAGTGCTGCACTGTCTGTGGGGCAGTACTGAGGGAGCGCTGCACTATCGGAGGGGCAGTACTGAGGGAGTGCTGCACTGTCTGTGGGGCAGTACTGAGGGAGCGCTGCACTGTCAGAGGAGCAGTACTGAGGGAGCGCTGCACTGTCGGGAGGAGCAGTACTGAGGGAGCGCTGCACTGTCGGGAGGAGCAGTACTGAGGGAGTGCTGCACTGTCTGTGGGGCAGTACTGAGGGAGCGCTGCACTGTCGGGAGGAGCAGTACTGAGGGAGCGCTGCACTTTTCTAGGTGCTGTCTATTGGATGAGACGTTAAATCGAGATCCCGTGGCACTATTTGGAGGAAGAGCAGGGGAGTTCTCCACGCTGTCCTGGTCAATATTTATCCCTCAAATCAACATCGCTAAAGAAAAAAATTGTTTTGTCAGTAACACGTCGCTGTTGTGGGAGCTTGCTGTGCGCATATTGACTGCCGCGTTTCCTACAGCACGTGTCTACATGCCCAAAGTTCTTTATTGTCTGTAAAGCGCATTGGGATGTCCTGAGGTGAAAGACGTTATAGAAATACAAATTCTTCCTTTAAATTTGATAGCGAAGTGCTGAGCACGGAAGAGGAAGACAGAAGGTTAAAACTGCAGAGTCGTGGCTGCATTTATTTCCCCATTTGCTTATTCCCAGGGTGATGTCACTCAGCGATGCACTGCATAACACTTGGTGTAGAGATTAAGCATGCGTTCCCTGACTGTCAGGCAAGTCCCCAGCGTACTAATCAGAAGCAACATTCGCGCTTTTTGCCTCCATCAGAAAGAAAATGGATGTCAGGCTCGGCAGAGGTCCTTGAGCCCCAGTGGGGGGATCAGCCCTTTTGCACAGTCAGCATGTTCCGAGGATATGCGACCAATCCATAAAATGTTCCAAATGCCGTTTTCTTGCACACCGCGGGCTGCACTCGGGAAATAAATCTCTCGTTGGTGAGTGGTGACCCTGCTGATAGACCTCAGTCATCTCCTCTCTTTTATTCTCCCTTCCGCTGCAGGATCGAATACTGACTTATTTCCGATGGATTCAGTCAGAAGTGATGACCCAGGGTTAAAAAGAACTGCAGGGTCACCACTGAAGGCCGATGATGATCTTACTGTCACTCACCTGGGGGGAGGGGCGGGGAGAGACTTGCATTTTTGTAGCGCCTTTCACAACCTCAGGACGTCCCAAAGCGCTTTACAGCCAATTAATTCCTTTTTGAAGTGTTGTAATTTAGGGAAATGCGGCAGCCAATTTGTGCACAGCAAGCTCCCACAAACAGCAATGTGATAATGACCAGTTGATCTGTTTTTTCGACGATGTTGGTTGAGGCGTAAATATTGGAGCACTCCCCTGCTCTTACTTCGAGTTGTTCAACAAGAATTTTCATGTCCACCTGAGAGAACATCTTATTCGAAAATCGGCACCTCCAACAGTGCAGCACTCCCTCAGCACTGCACTGGGAGTGTCAGCCTGAATATTGTGCACAAGTCGCTGGAGCGGGACTTGAACCCACAACCTGCTGAATCAAACGTTAGAATGCGACCCACTGAGCCACGGCTGACATAGAATACTGAGTAGATTAACTTATCAAGGGTCTTTTCTCTCCTGCCCTTCTTCTCCCGAGGATATGGGCCCCTCGTTACATTATAGTTCTGTGGAGTATTTAGGTGTCCTCCATGGTGAAGGCACGGTGTGTGTTCCCATACGCCTGCTGCCCTTGACCTTCTAGCTGGTAGAGGTTGCGGGTTTGGGAAGTGCTGCTGAAGAAGCCTTGGCGAGTTGCTGCAGTGCACCTTGTAGATGGTACACACTGCAGCCACGATGCGCCGGTGGTGGAGGGAGTGAATGTTGAAGGTGGTGGATGGGGTGCCAATCAAGCGGGCTGCTTTGTCCTGGATGGTGTTCAGCTTCTTGAGTGTTGTTGGAGCTGCACTCATCCAGGCAAGTGAACGGGAATGGAAGTTGTGGCTGACCATCCTAACCTCAGGCACTGCGGCAAGTTGTAACACTGTGGCCACCTCCCTGGTTGCAAGGGGGAGGAAGAGCATCCGGGAGGGTGCTGAGCACCTCGAGTCTCGTCACCGAGAGCACGCGGAGGACAAGCGCAGGCAGCGGGTGGAGCGTGCGGCAAACCAGACTCCCCACCCACCCTTTCCTTCAACCACTGTCTGTCCCACCTGTGACAGAGACTGTAATTCCGGTATTGGACTGTTCAGCCACCTGACAACTCACTTTTAGAGTGGAAACAATTCTTCCTCGATTTTGATGATGATGATGTACGGGGATTGAATCGGGGACTGTCCCGGTCCGGGTGGGATCAGTCCCGTCTCAGGTGGGCTTTTAAAAACATAGAAACATAGAAAATAGGTGCAGGAGTAGGCCATTTGGCCCTTCTAGCCTGCACCGCCATTCAATGAGTTCATGGCTGAACATGCAACTTCAGTACCCCATTCCTGCTTTCTCGCCATACCCCTTGATCCCCCTAGTAGTAAGGAGGGGGTACAGAGACGTACCCCCTCCAAAGCCAGTATATCCTTCCTTAAGTAAGGTGACCAAAACTGTGGTTAAATCTAAGAATTGAAGACTTCAGAAGGCACTCAGTTTAAGAGGCCTTCTCGAAGGTCAGCTGACACGTGCTTATATTTAGATTGCGTTAAGCAGGAGCCTCCGTATCGTTGTGTTGGAGGCATGGCTCCCTTTTGTATCATGCAGTCCCGAAGACACCAAGCAAGCAAGACTTGCATTTATATAGTTCCTTTCACGGTCACTGGACATCTCAAGCACTTTACAGTTAAGTAACACCAATGTTATTCTGTACAATACGAGACCATATGATGTCCGAAGGGAGATTGAGAGTGGCGGAATACCGGTGGCCAGAACTGAACGCAGTTACTCCAGTTGTGGTCAGACCAAGGCTCTGTACAACAAGAGGAAATGGTAATAAAAACAGAGCATGCTGGAAATACTCAGCAGGTCAGGAAGCATCTGTGGAGAGAGAGAAACATGAATTAACCTTTCAGGTCGATGACCTTTCGTCAGAAAGTTAGCGATGTAACAGGTTTTAAGCAAGTGCAGAGGCAGGGGGGGAAAAACAAAATGGAGGGTCTGTGATAGGGCGGGAGGCGGGAGAGATTAAATGACAAAACAAATGATGGTGAAAGGCGAAAGGAGGTGACAAGTAAAGACACAAAAGATGGGTCTGGAAGAGGTGTAAGTGGGAATGGCAGAGTCATCAACTGCTGTCTGGAAAAATGGGGGCAGGCAGAGATTATGATCTGAAATTGTTGAACTCAACGTTGAACTAGCTCCCCGCCATCTACCCTTTCATCATCTTACACACTTGAAAGTGTAATCCATGTGGGAGTAACGTTCTGATATGAGAAGGTTCTGTGTGATAGCAAGTGCTATTTTTCATTATAACAGGCTGTATCGGGGATTGTGAAATCTTGCACTTTGAAGGAGTTGTGGTAATCCTTGGTGTGAAGCCTTGTCAGCATTTCCTTCCGTTTCCATCTTCCACAGAAAGTGCCGACCCGTTTTAACCAACGCCTTTTAGTCTTCCGGCCGTCCGTCCGTCTCTGGTTGCCAACTTTGGCAATATCGAGTGTTCTCCGTGCAGCTTGAGCTCCCTGCACTGGTCCTTTTTACCGCGTAGATTTACATTCAACTTGACAGCACACTACAGAACATGACCGCTGTTTGGGGAAGACCTGTCAAGTTCCAAGTACATCAAGCCAAAATCCAGGTGCTTTCAGCTGGCTGCGATGTCTGAACAGCTGCTGTTTGCTGAATGATATCCCCCCCCTCTCCCCCCTCCGAATAATGATCCTGATTTGCCCGGATCCAGCAGAAAGAACTTGCATTTATATAACGACTTTCGCAAACCTCAGCGTGTCCCAAAGCGCTTCACAGCTAACGAAGTGTTTATTGTAGTCACTGCTGTAATGTCGGAAACGCAGCAGCCAATTTGTGCACAGCAAGCTCCCACAGACAGCAAGGTAAAAATGGCGACAGGCACGTGCAGGTCGGGTTGGGGGGTCAAGTTTCACGTCATTTAAGGTTTCAACACTACCCCCAACCTCCTCCCGCCCATCGTGGGGGGGGCACTGGTTAATAATCCAGGTCCAGATTCGTGTTTTTCATCGCCAAAGACAGCAACTTTAGGGTCTGAAAGTCCGAGATGTTGCTGCAACTTATATAACAGTCAAGAGCTGAAGAAACTGGTCTCATTTATGGCTCAGGGATTCAGGCTGCATCGCTGGCAAGGCCAGCATTTATTGTCCATCCCTAATTACCCTCGAGAAGGTGGTGGTGAGCCGCCTTCTTGAACCGCTGCAGTCCGTGTGGTGAAGGTGCTCCCACAGTGCTGTTAGGGAGGGAGTGTCAGGATTTTGACCCAGCGACGATGAAGAAACGGCCGATATATTTCCAAGTCAGGATGATGTGTAACATGGAGGGGAACTTGAAGGTGGTGGTGTTCCCATGCGCCTGCCGCCCTTGTCCTTTTATTTAGGTGGTGGAGGTCGCGGATTTGGGAGATGCTGCCGGAGAAGCCTTGGCGAGTTGCTGCAGTGCATCTTGTAGATGGTACACACTGCAGCCACGGTGCGTCGGTGGTGGAGGGAGTGAATGTTGAAGGTGGTGGATGGGGGGGCCAAGCAAAGTGTGAGCCAAGCCAACCTATCATTCCTCGGAGCAGTTCACAAAGATGAGAATTTAAAAATCAAGGTGTTGCAGGAGTGGGAGCCAGTGTAGGTCGGCGAGCACAGGTGTGCTGGGTGAGCGGCACTTGGTGTGAGTTGGGATATGGGCAGCAGAGGTTTGGATGAGATCAAGCTTTACAAAATTACTAATATATATTTCACACAGAAAATGCAAAATAGTTCATGCCGGCGCTAAGACGCCCGGTGTTGCTTTGCACCAAGTAGATCATGTGTTTTGCTTTTATTGTGTGTTTCTGCAACAGGAACTTTTCACAGCCGAATGCAAGTTCAAAGAGTCTGTCTTTGAGAACTATTACGTCATCTACTCCTCGACGCTGTACCGGCAGCAGGAGTCCGGCCGAGCCTGGTTCCTGGGACTCAACAAGGACGGGCAGATCATGAAGGGGAATCGCGTAAAGAAAACCAAGCCATCCTCCCATTTTCTACCTAAGCCAATCGAAGGTAGGCTTCTCTTGTACCTGCAAAGGTGGAGTGTGTGTGAGGTACTGGCACGATCCATTGTACAACCTGGCTGGGCAGGTGGAACTGATGGACGCCCAGTGTGTAGTTGGACTTCGCAACCATTCACTCTCCAATCCCAGTCTCTGTGCATTGTGCTGGGAGCAAGTTATACTTCCTTACAAAGCCCCAAGGTTTGATCCCATGGTCTGCCTGCTTCGAGAGAACGGCTAGATTTTATGGAGTGAAATTTCTTTAATACCTTCTCGGATAAACTTGTATGGTTTTGATAATATTTTAACCCCATTTAATTTGGGATAATCTGATAAATTTAGGACTTCCGACACAGAAACTGTTACCTCTGGCAAAGTGAGTCATTAACCAGAGGATCATAGGTGTAAAATAATTGGCAAAAGAACTGGAGGGGAAATGAGGAGAATCTTCACACAGAGGATTGTTAGGATCTGGAGCGCGTTACCTTAAAGGGTGGTGGAATTTCAAAAGGCATTTGGAGAGGGACTAATTTGCAGCTTTATTGGGAGAAAGCTGGAGTATCGGACCTTTGAACTGAAATACAAGACAGTGGGACAGTCGCTCTCAGAATATTGCAACACACAGCAACCAGTGCAGTGGTCATGGGTGAATTAGTTGTATGTGTAGCACAAGTGATTTAGCACAATCTGCACTGTTGTTCAGGACAGGAATTTACATAAGAACATAAGAAATAGGAGCAGGAGTCGGCCATTTAGCCCCTCGAGCCTGCTCCGCCATTCAATAAGATCATGGCTGATCTGATCTTGAGATGTTAAAGATAATATTTGATTAAATGAAAAGGCTTATAATGTTGCCAAAAAGATTAATAAGCATGAGGAGTGGGAGGATTGTACAATTCAGCAAAGAAGGACCAAAAAATTGATAAAGAAAGGGAAAATAGAATGAGATTACACTAGCGAGAGACATAAAAACAGACTGTAAAAGCTTCTATAGGTATGTAAAAAGGAAAAGATTAGTGAAAGTAAATGTGGGTCCCCTACAGGCGGAGACAGCAGAAATTATAATGGCAAATAAGGAAAGGGCAGAGAAATTAAACAAATAGTTTGTGTCTACCTTCATGGGAAAAGACGCAAAAAACATTCCGGAAATAGTGGAAAACCAAAGGTCTAGTGAGAATGAGGAACGGAAAGAAATTAGTTTTAGTAAAAAAAAAGCACTGTCGAAATTAATGGGACTGAATGCTGACAAATCCCTGGACCTGATGGCCTACATCCTAGGGTTTTACAAGAGGTGGCTATAGAAATAGTGGATGCATTGGTTGTCATCTTCCAAAATTCCATAGATTCTGGAATGGTTCCTGTCAATTGAAAGGTAGCTTAATGTAACCCCGCTATTTAAGAAAGGAGGGAGAGAGAAAACGGGAAACTTTTGACCAGTTAGCCTAACATCAGTAGTAGGGAAAATGCTCAAATATACTATTAAGGACATGGTAACTGGGCACTTAGCAATTAATAATAGAATTGGCCAGAGTCAACACAGATTTATAAAAGCAAAATGGTGTTTGACAAATCTGTTAGTTATTTGAGGTTGTAACTAGCAGGATAGATAAGGGAGAACCAGCAAATGTGGTGTATTTGGATTTTCAGAAGGCATTCGATAAAGTGCCACACAAGAGATTATTAAACAAAATTAGGGCTCATGGGATTGTAATATACTAGCATAGATTGAGGATTGGTTAATGGAGAGAGAAACAGAGAGTAGGAATAAATGGGTCATTTTCGGATTGGCAGACTGTAACCAGTGGGCTACCACAAGGATCAGTGCTTGGGCCTCAGCTATTTACAATCTATATCAATGATTTGGATGAGGGGACAGAGCATAATGTATCCAAGTTTACTAATGATACAAAGCTAGGTGGGAATGTAAGTTGTGAGGAGGACGCAAAGAGACTTCAAGGGGATATAGACAGGCTAAGTGAGTGGGCAAGAACATGGCAAATTGAATATAATGTGGAGAAATGTGAAGTTATCCACTTTGGTAGGAATATAGAAAAGCAGAATATTTTTAAATGGTGAGAGATTGGGAAATGTTGGTGTTCAGAGGGTCCTGGGTGTCCTTGTACATGAATCACTGAAAGTTAACATGCAAGTACAGCAAGCAATTAGGAAAGCAAATTGTATGTTGACCTTTATTACAAAAGGATTTGAGTATAAGAGTAAAGACATCTTATTGCAATTATATAGGGCCTTGGTGAGACCACACCTGGGGTACTGTGTACAGTTTGGTTCTCCTTACATAAGGAAGGATACACTTGCGATAGAGGGAGTGCAACGAAGGTTCACCAGACTGATTCCTGGGATGGAGGGGATTGCCCTATGAGGAGAGATTGAGTAGACCAGGCCTATATTCTCTAGAGTTTAGAAGAATGAGAGGTGATCTCATTGAAACAGACAACATTCTTACATGGCTTGACAGGGTAGATACAGGGAGGATGTTTTCCCCAGGCTGGAGAATCTAGAACTAGGGGGTCACAGTCTCAGGATAAGGGGTCGGCCATTTAGGACTGAGATGAGGAGAAATTTCTTCACTCAGAGGGTGGTGAATCTTTGGAATTCTCTACCCCAGAGGGCTGTGGAGGCTCAGTCTTTGAGTATATTCAAGATAGAAATCAATAGATTTTTGGATATTGAGGGAATCAAGGGATATGGGGATAGTGCAGGAAAGTGGAGTTGAAGAAGATCAGCCATGATCTTAGTGAATGGTGAAGCAGGCTTGAGGGGCCATATGGCCTACTCTTGATCCTATTTCTTATGTTCTTATGTAATTGAATGACAGAACGGGCTCGAGAAACTGCATAGCCTCCTCCTGTTCCTATGTTCCTATCAGGATTTTTTTTTAGACGCAGCACCTGTGTGCAAGTGTCTGATCTTCACTTGGCAATGTTCAACTTTTGGCAGAATGGGCACTCCCCATATGGGAATACAGCCCAGTGTCTCTTCACTCGTGGTATAGTGTGTTGGCAGATTACCAGAAGCTTGGTCAAAGAGGTTATAATCGTAGCCAGAAAATCACCTGCAATGGCTTCTCTTCCCACTCCTGCATCATTACTTCTGGTGTCCCCCAAGGCCCCCTTGGCCCCCTCCTATTTCTCATCTACGTGTTGTCCCTTGGCGACATCATCCGAAAACACAGCATCAATTTCCACATGTACACTGAGGACACCCAGCTCTAGCTCAACACCACTTCTCTCGACCCCGCTATGGTCTCTAAATTGTCAGATGGCTTGTCCGACATTCAGTACTGGATGAGCAGAAATTTTCTTCATATTTGACCCTGAAATGGGCTTCCGACCACATAGCCACAGCATAACTAAGACCGCCTATTTCCACCTCCGTAACATCGCCTGTCTCCGCCCTTGCCTCAGCTCATCCACTGCTGAATCCCTCATCCATGCCTTTGTTACCGCTATACTTGACTATTCCAACTCATTCCTGGCTGGCCTCCCACATTCCACACTACGTAAGCTTGAGGTCATCCAAAACTCAGCAGCCCGTGTTCTTACTTGCACCAAGTCCAATTCACCCATCATCCATGTTGAACCCACGTTCTAAATTGGGGCAGGAGCAGGGCCATTCAGCCCCTCCAGCCTGTTCTGCCATTCAATCTGATTCTGATTGATCTGTATCTGAACTCCTTGGTTCCTTAACCCTTAATACCCTTATCCAACAAAAATCAATCAGTCTCAGTTTTGACATTTTCAATCGAACACCCAGCCTGTCAAAGTGATATTGCAGGATTTTGGTGATTTTATGTGGTTCAGAATAATTGATTGCTAATTTCCACTGCTTGTGGTGAAGCTGGTTTGTTTACGAGCGCCGTTGTCAGTTTCCGCTGTACTCCGTGCACTGTTACTCTGACGGTACTCCCTTTGTGCTCTGTTGCATGCCTCGCTGGTTTTTTTTAAAGCTTTGCTTCAAGATGAGGAACTTATGAGGAAAGGTTGAGTAGGTTGGGTCTCTACTCATTGCAATTCAGAAGAATGAGAGGTGATCTTATCGAAACGTATAAGATTATGAGGGGGCTTGACAAGGTGGATGCAGAGAGGATGTTTCCACTGATAGGGGAGACTAGAACTGGGGAGCATAATCTTAGAATAAGGGGCCGCCCATTTAAAGCTGAGATGAGGAGAAATTTCTTCTCTGAGGGTTGTAAATCTGTGGAATTCGTTGTGGAAGTTGGGTCATTGAATTAATTTAAGACAGCGATAAGGGAATAAGGGGTTATGTGGAGCGGGCAGGGAAGTGGACCTGAGTCTATGATCGGATCAGCCATGATCGTATTAAATGGTGGAGCAGGCTCGCGAGGCCATATGGCCTACTCCTGATCCTATTTCTTATGTTCTTAAGAGACAGGATCCCTTTATTTTAATTTGTGCAGAGCTATATTGGCTGAGAGAGCAAAACATATATTCAGATACTTTACGGAGATAAAGCTGAGAGCTGTGTGTGTTCGCTGAGCGACGCTCGACATTGACCAACAATACGCTCATGGCCATGAGCAAGAGGCTTTTTCCAACCCATTCAATAATTTAAAACGCTTTGTGAGTGTTTTCACACTAACTTTTAATGAGATGCAGCTTAATTGGGCATTGTGGCAACTTTCCAATGGCTACACGTTTGAGCAGGCATCCCGGGCAGCTCAATAATTTAAAAGTACTTTAACAAATGATAATGCATACAAGCTGCCACACTCCTCAGCATCAGCCTGGTTAGTGAATCCCAGTGAAGCTCTTCAGTGGGCCACAGGATTTAAGTGCCTCAGACAGTTGCTGTTGCACAAATTACCTTGCTGACATAAAATATGAATCCAACGTATTCCACTTCTTCCCCCAACCACCTAATTTTCAGTCCTCCCTCCCAATCTGAACCCCAGGACCCCGCGCAAGTGGCCAGTTTTCAAGCCACAGTAAATGTCGGCAGCCTATTTGATCACAACAGCAACTTGCATTTAGATGGCGCGTTTAACGTAGTAAAACATAGAAACATAGAAATATAGAAAATAGGTTCAGGAGTAGGCCATTCGGCCCTTCTAGCCTGCACCGCCATTCAATGAGTTCATGGCTGAACATGCAACTTCAGTACCCCAATCCTGCTTTCTCGCCATATCCCTTGATCCCCATAGAAACGTACTTCAGCACTACGCTGCCATTTCCCCGGTAACGCTGGTAATCCGGAGACGCTGACTAATAATCCGGGGGCATGAGTTCAAATGGTGGAGCGAAAGAGGTGGGGGATTGATAAGAGAGCATCACAGCTGAGGCTGACCAGTCCTTACCCTATATCCACACATGTTTTACAGTAGATCAGCATTTAGGCACGGACACGATGAGCCCACCACGACAGCTGGGGAATTTAAATTTAGTTAATTAATTACATCTGGAATAAAAAGCTAGTATCAGTAATGGTGACCATGAAACTACCGGATTGTCATAAAAACTCATCTGGTTCACGAATGCCCTTCAGGGAACGAAATCTGCCGTCCTTACCCGGTCTGGGCCTACATGTGACTCCAGACCCACAGCGATGTGGTTGACTCTTAACTGCCCTCTGAAATGGCCCAGCAAGCTGCTCAGTATTAAACCGCTACAAGAAACTATAATAAGACCTTCACCGCACAGACTGGAGCGGTTCAAGCAGGCGGCTCACCACCACCTTTAGGGACGGGCAATGAATGCCGGCCTTGCCAGCGATGTCCACATCCAATTCATGAAAAAATATCCTAAGGCGCGTCACAGGACAAAAAAAATTGACAGCGAGCCAAAGAAGGAGACATTTAGGACAGGTGGCCAAATGCTTGGTTCAAGTGGTTAGTTTTAAGAAGCATCTTAAAGGAGGAGATAGAGATGGAGAGGTTTAAGGAAGGAATTCCAGAGCTTAGGGCCCAGGCAGCTGAAGGCACGGCTGCCAAAGGTGGGGGATGCACAAGGCAGTATCACAGCTGAGACTGACCAGTCCTTACCCTATATCCTCGCACATGCCTGTTTTCCAGCAGATTAGCATTTAGGCACGGACACGATGGGCCAAATGACCTCGTTCTGCGTTGTATTATTCTATGATTCTAAGAGCAGGAAGTCTGGCTGACTTTACTCCATTCCTCGGCCTGAAATTAATTTTGGTGCCTCAACGAAGATTAGTTAAGTCAGTGCAGACCAGGAATCAGAGTCGGGACTTCCTGCTTTATACTCTGCAGTTACATGCTGCCTTTCCCAATGGAGCAGTCGGTCGACCAGCCAAGAGAGGTCTGTTCAGCATGCCATACTTTGGCCTGTGTTCCTGGGCAGTAACATATCGCAGGCATCACCTTCACTAGTCACAATCTTCTCTCAACCCCCTGCCTCAGCTCGTCTGCTACTGGAATCCTCATTCGTGCCTTTGTTACCTCTTCACTCAACTATTCCAACGCACTCCTGGCTGACCTCCCACCTTCCACCCTTCGTAAACTTGAGCTCATCCAAAACATCAGCTGCCCGTGGCCTAACTCGCACCAAGACCCGATTCACCCATCATCGTCGTAGGTGGTCCCTCGAAATCGAGGAAGACTTGCTTCCACTCTAAAAGTGAGTTCTCAGGTGACTGAACAATCCAATATGGGAATTCCAGTCTCTGTCACAGGTGGGACAGACAGTGGTTGAAGGAAAGGGTGGGTGGGGAGTCTGGTTTGTCGCACGCTCCTTCCGCTGTCTGCGCTTGGTTTCTGCATGCTCTTGGCGACGAGACTCGAGCTGCTCGGCGCCCTCCCGGATGCTCTTCCTCCACTTAGGGTGGTCTTTGGCCAGGGATTCCCAGGTGACGGTGGGGATGTTGTACTTTATCAAGGAGGCTTTGAGGGTGTCCTTGAAACGTTTCCTCTGCCCACCTGGGGATCACTTGCCGTGTAGGAGTTCCGAATAGCGTGTTTGCTTTGGGAGTCTTGTGTCGGGCATGCGAACAATGTGACCCGCCCAACGGAGCAGGTCGAGTGTGGTCAGTACTTCGATGCTGGGATGTTGGCCTGATCGAGAACACTGACATTGGTGCACCTGTCCTCCCAGGGGATTTGCAGGATCTTGCACCCCTTGTGCTCGCTGACCTATGTTAGCTCCTGGATCAGCAACACCTCAAGATTAAAATTCTCAACCTTGTTTTCAAATCACTCCATGGCCTCGCCCCTCACTCTCTGGAACCCCCTTCAGCCCTACAACCTCCCTAGATGTCTGCGCTCCTCCAATTCTGGCCTCTTGCGTATTCCCGATTTTCATCACTCCACCATTGATGGTCGTGCCTTCAGCTACCTGGGCCCCAAACTCTGGAACTCCCTCCCTAAACCTCTCCACCTCTCTACCTCTCGTTCCTCTTTCAAGATGTTCCTTAAAACCTACATCTTTGACCAAGCCTTTGGTTATCTGTCTTAATTATTTCTTTTGTGGCTCGGTGTCAAATTTATCTGTTTTGTCTTGTAACACTGCTGTGAAGCACCTTGGGACATTTTACTACGTTAAAGGTGCTATATAAATAAAAGTTGTTGTTTAAGACATTCCGTAAAACCTACCTCTTTGGCCACGTTTTTGGTCACCTGTCCTAATATCTCCTTATATGGCTCGCTATCAAATGTTGTTCGATAATTGCTGCTGTGAAGCGACTTGGGTTATTTTACGACCTTAAAGGTGCTATATAAATACAAGTTATTACTGTTTGTAACCAAAGCACTTAATCTGAATCTGCTTCTCAAAATCTTAAGAGTGTCCAACTTTGGCAGTGAAATCACGTTGTGGGATATTGATTTACGAGTGCTTAATGCGTTTGTCTGAAACATGCCTCCCTTCTATTCAATGGGTTAAAGGCACTGCTAAATGTTTAAGTGTTCATAAGCTGGAGTCCAGCAGCATAATTTCACACCCCTTAAAGACAGGGCCTCAGTTTAATGTCTCCTCCAATAGACGGCACCTCCAACAGAGCAGCACTCCCACTGTACTGACACTGGGATTGTCAGCGTGGATTATGGGCTCAAGTCTCTGGAGCGGAACTCGAACTCACGAATGTAATGTATGCACCAGTGAGCATGCTAACAGGCTTGTGGAGCTGTTGCACTGTGAGTGGCTTAGCCAGTCACATGATGTTCACATGACTCAATAAAACCCCAGTTAGAAATTTACAGCGCAGACGGGGGCCATTTCGGCTCATCGTGTCCGCGCCAGCCGACAACGAGCCGCACGGCTCTTGGTCAGCAACTCTGAAGGTTACATATAAACCTATGAACAATGAATAATGGCAGAAAGGTAAAGAGCACCCGGCCCAACCAGTCCGCCCCACACAACTGCGACACTCCTTACACTGAAACATTCTACACTCCACCCCAACCGGAGCCATGTGATCTCCTGGGAGAAGCAAAAACCAGATAAAAATCCAGGCCAATTGGACAAAATAAATCTGGGAAATTTCTCTCCGACCCATCC